>NC_086247.1:127285390-127594732 GCF_021018805.1 Prinia subflava
AACAGGGAGCTGCTTTGAAACTCCTTCTCAGTCTGTCAGCAGCAGCCTACAGGCTTTCCAGTCTGCTTGGATTGGTTTCATATTTGCATCTGAATGAAAATCAGCCTAATAATTGTTTTTACAAATATACAGGAAAAAAAGTCTCCTGTGTTAGGTGCATAATGCTGAGTGAGTTTAATTGAGGCTTCACACATAATTCTACACAGAAATGGATTCCATACCTGGTGAAATTGCAGTAGGAGGATAGGTTACTAGGGTGGTTAAAAGGGAAATTAAAAAAAAAAAAAGAAAACAAACAGTTGTCCTATATCTGTGTTTTTCTGAGCAGTACAGCATTAGAGAAAATCTACAGTACTGGCAGCAGCACATCTTCTATGTGCTATTTCCAGTTCTGTGGCTCTGAGTGCAGAAGGGGAGAGCATGAAAGCTATTTGCCTAAATATCAGGGGCACTAATGAATTGCTTTAGGTAGAGTGATGTGTCCCTGTAGAACTGCATTTTCTGCTTTTGTTCTGCCAGTGTTGCTTTTTTGTAACCCGTACTGCAGAGGGATATCTCTAGGGCAGCTAAACTGACTGCCCAAGAGACTATTCTTAGTATATTCTTAATATGTTCCTCCAACTTTCTTCTCCATCTTCATCTAATAACACAATCAAAGGCTCAGGAAGTTGGCCAGTGGGATACACTAGCTTTTAAAAACTTCTAACTTTTTATTAAAAAAATCAAACTTATCTATTACTTATATTACCTATCTCTCTGTAAAATAAAATTTAGCTGAAGTCTTACTGTATTCCTATACTGTCTATAGAGGAGACTGAAAAAATAGAAGTATAATTTTATCTTTCCAGAAACATTCATTGCATTTCTACTGGTATCTGCTCTTTCACCTCATCAAAGTCTAAACTTACTTGACTTTTACTCCACTAACATGAACATCCTCAATTTACTTCAAAAACTGAGTGGCCCCATCCCTAGATACTGGAGTATGTTCAAGAAGGGAAAAAGACAGGAATGGCTGAGGGCAGAGTTTCTCAAGGGGAATGAAAATAAAAATGGTTGAGGGGCCAAAAAGCAGACAGGGAGGCGGGAACAAAAGGAGGCAGGATTTTCTAAGGCAAAGAGAAAAAGAAATCTCTGACATTTCAGAGGAAAATCTTAAAGCACAGTACAAAGGTGTGAGTATCAGTATGTGGAGACATACATTAAGTGTGAACAAAAAGGAAGAATCCAAAGGAAATGAGAAAGGAAAAAAAAGGGGAAGAGCTGGAGCACTGAAGGTGTTAAAGCAGAGGAAAGTAGGGTGAAGAAATAGTTTGAAATAGCACAGACTGAAACAGAAATAGAGAGAGGAAGAAAGAACAAGTAGAGACAAAGAGAAATTGGGCAAAAAAGTCTCTGAAATATGATTTTTCCAGACACATGAGACGTGAAGGAGAAAGGAAAAGCTGACTGCTTTGTTGTGAAACCAGGTTTGTAATCCAAAGGCAGACCACTTCTGTTGCATTTCTGGATTTTCCTTCGTTTACTCCTAGTTCATCTCAACTGCTAATTTTCTAACATTAGAATACTTTGTGCACAGTTTATTTTCCTATTTACCTTGTCTCCACATATTATCTCGGATTCATAATCCAAAGAACTCTTAGCTTTGATGCCTCTGACTGGCATACTTTGAGACAGTGTGGATCATTGCCATGTCATTGTCAGTGTCATCTGTTACATGGAGCTTCTTGTGGGTGACAGTTGCCACTGATGTGAGTATTGGTTGTTCTTCCCCAACACCTCCCCAGTTTTTACCCTTTGCTTTGTACATATTATTTCACATAACTTTATTCTAGGAAACCAGAATTTTGTAGGCAATGTTTGTCAACAATGGTCATTTAAATAACCAACAGGCATTATCTAAAATATCCATTTGCACAGCAATATTCAGTTATCCTGTGCATCATCTGCAGCTGATCAAAGTGTGCTCCAGGCAGTGATACTCATGTAATGAGCACAGGTAACCTCCTAAGGCAACTGAGCACATCCTGATGGAACATCATGGCTGTGGTGAGGAGGTATTCAGGGAATCACCTGCTGCACTAGCAGGGATGTCCAGAAGCACACACACTTGAAATTAATCTATTTTTTCTATTAATCTATGTATTAATAGATTAATTAATCTGTTTATTAATAGCATAATCTATTAAATTGATCTATTTTTTTCTTTTCCCAGCAAGCAGATAGAAAAGGATTTCCACTTCCTTACCTCCTTCCTTTATTTTTCCCCCTTCCTTCACTTTTTTGTTTTTACTTGCCTTTAAAGTTGACATATGCCATCAGATGTTGAACCACAAATAGGTCTTTGCACACTGAAATCAGTGTCTGCCATGCTACACTTCGGTCCTTTCAGATGCTCCTATCCAAAGCAATAGAGATTGGCAATACTGATATAGTTCTACTTCCATCCATCATCTATGTTAAATCTTGTTTCAGGGGTTGTCTTTGTAAGTGAATCTGTTTGTAGGACTGTGACCATCTTTAATTATTTCCAGATTGTTTTCACAAAATTAATTTAAATATTCATGTAAAGATTATTGCTGTCGATGAGAAAATATTTGTGTAAATGTGGATATTGCAATAAAAGTCGGTAAGCATATTGAAATTTACAACCTATATAGGAGATGCTATAAAATCCTCAAAGGCAACAGCAATAAAAGGTACAAGGGACAATGAGAGAACCTCAGTTCCAAATCTGTGTATAATAGGTTGTCCTGAAAAGCAAAGATCAGAGTGTCTTGATAAAGCAGAAGAGTCTCAGCAGATCATTTTCTGAATAAGAGTAGAGAGGCAGTAATGGTCTATGATTGTATGATATATTCAAGGCATACTTTAGAACGATATTCTTCTAAAATATTATTAGTCTAATTTTTGCACTCTGCTTAAAGAATAAAACCATGTTTGCTGCAGACAGATTTATTTTAGTAGAGCAGAAATGATTGGTAATGAATGAATAAATTAGTTTAATTAATA
Organism: Prinia subflava; assembly: GCF_021018805.1. Taxonomy (NCBI): domain Eukaryota; kingdom Metazoa; phylum Chordata; class Aves; order Passeriformes; family Cisticolidae; genus Prinia; species Prinia subflava. The sequence continues at coordinate 127,288,403 of NC_086247.1, forward strand.
TATAATTTATTGGTTCATTGTGGAGAGCAAGAAATGAAGAAAATATTAGATTCTCCTGGTTTGGATCCACATATTTCATAGTACTATAGAATTGTAAAGTTGGAAGAGACCTCCAAGATCATTGAGCCCAACCTTTGATTTCTTATATTTTCAGTAGATACTTTACTACCTGATGACAGAGAAAGGTCATACAACTTCAGTGACTTTTGTAAGTATTCAAAAGTGGACACAATCAAGAATTTAGCTTTACAAATGAATGCAATCAGTAAAACAGAACGGTTTCTATTCCTTTCACAGTCAACACCAAGATCCCACAATTCCTAGTTTTTAACTTAGTCCCATCTTTATTTCTTTCTCTTCCATTTATTTCTCTTGTAATTCTGATCTCTAATTTTTAATACAGAATTTTTATAAATTTGGTTTATATCACTGAAAACAAAGGGGTGTTGTTTTTACACTACCATCCTGCATATTCACTATTAAAATGCTATGTCTCCTAATGTCTCTGCTACTCTCTGCAAACATGAGATATAAATTCAGGAAATACATTCCCATTAATAATCCATTCAAGTAAATTCTTTGGGTAGAGCTTTACTGCAGTTGGTTCAACAAAATCAACAGTTATTTAAATAAATTGTATAATCTCTCAATCTGTGATGATGAGTGTATGAATACATAAAAAGAAATGGTTGTACACAATTCAATTAGAGAGGTAGAGGAGCTTTGTCTTTCATTTATAATCTCCTTGTGCTAGCATCTCCTCAGTTCTCTTTGTGCCATCTTTATTATTCAGAATATACAAGCAGAAACATAATTTAGAGTTTTCAGAGTTTGTTGTTTCTTGCTGTATTGTGGTATATATTGTTTCATAACAAGAGGTTCCTGCTGGATCTGCTCCAGCACCTTGCCAGTCACAGAGGTAAGACAGTCCTGCAGTTTCTCATTATATTTGCTTTTACTTTTGAAAATGGGAGTTCTGTTTCCCCTCTTGGAGTCAGTGGGAGCATCACACCAGGCTGCCACAACTTATCAAATACTGTGGTGGAGGTCAGCCTTGGATATTAGCTAGCTTTTTTGAGCCCTAGGGCTCTATGTTATGGAACTCTATGAAACAGATTCCAAAGAGGACCAGCTGAAGACCAGGGTACTGAGTTTGTTGCATGCTGTCCTTGCTGTCCTAAGCATATTAGACTCCTCCAATTCATGGTTACTCTAGCCAAAGTTGCCCATGAGCTTCACACTCCTACCAGCCCCTCTTGGCGAGAATAAGGTCCTGCATAGAACCTCTCCCCATTGTATCCTCTATCTTTTTGGAAAGAAGGTTATCATCAACACATTCCAGGAACCTCCTGCATTGCCTATGCTTGGCTGTCTTTTCTCTTGCACAGATATCAAGGTGGTCGAAATTTCCCATGAGGACCAACTCTTGTGACAGTTTGGCCACTTCTATAAGTTTATAGAGGGCTTGATCCACTCAATCTTCCTAGTCAGGTGGCCTGTAGCAGACCTTCACTATAAAATCACCTGACCCTGGCCTCACCTTAATCCTGAGACATAAGTTCTCTGTTATCCCTTCTATCCCCAGACAGACATCCACACACTCCAGTGGTCACTGACATGGAGGGCAACACGCCCTCCTTGTCTTCCCTGTATGTCCTTCCTGAAGAGGCTGTTTCCTTCTATCCCAACCCTCCAGTCATAGAAACCATCCCAGCACATCTCTGTGTTGCCAATAAGATCATAGCCCTGCAGGTGTGCACCCCTTTCTAAGTCCTCTTGTTCTCTAAATTCAAGAATTGTTTGTCTGATATGAATTCCTTGTGCTGCAGTTTGAATTATGTAATGGGATGCATAGTTTTTTTGTCCTTGGACACTGTTATCAAATAAAATCAACTTATCTACTCTTTACTAGTGAGGACAAGATTCCCAGCTACTTCCAGGTTCTGAGCTGACTGTTGAGTAGTAACGCTGCTATGGAACTGGATAGCTTTAAGCAGTCAGTCCACATCACCAATTGAAAATGACATAAAATAGATTAGAAACTTGAAAAAGAAGTGCTGACCTTTTAGTAGGTAAAACAGCAATGCAGTTCTGCCTATTACACAGCTCTGTAGTGATGTATTTCAAAAAATATTTTTGGAAATGCCAAGCATTCAATCATTTCTGCATCAGGCTTTTTCAGGAGAGTCAATAGCATGTGTAGAAAAATAACCAGGGAAATTAACTTTCTTAATATGGGTATCTAACTTTTTTTTGCTTTGAATTTTACTTTCTGTAGACACCTACCTCAGTTTACAGTTACACCTTTTCAGCACACTTCCTGTGTGTAGACTATGCTTCATGAAAGGAAACAACTCCCTGCCATGTGACTTACGACATTTGAATTTCCCTTTTGCTCTCACCAAAGACATTTTTTCACACAGATTTCCCACAATATTACTGTGCTGGTTTTGGCTGGCGTTGAGTTAACTTTCTTCACAGTGGCTAGTATAGGGATATGTTTTGGATTTCTGCTGAACACAGTGACAATAAGGCAGTGATGTTTTTGTAGTTGCTGAGCAGGGCTTACACAGAGGCAAGGCCTTCTCTGCCACGCTGGTGAGGAATTTGGGGCTGCATGGGGGTTTGGGAGGAGACACAGCCAGGACAGGTGATCCCAACTGATCAAAGGGATATTCCAGACCATAAATTGGTGAGAAGGAGGAGGGCAAGGGGGATGTTTAGGGTGATGGTGTTTCTCTTCCCAAGTAATTGTTTCATCTTCTGGGGCCCTGCTGTCCTGGAGATCACTGAACACCTGCCTGCCCATGGGAAACAGTGAATTAATTCCATGTTTGGTTTTGGTTTTTGTTTTATTTGTATACATGGCTTTTGATTTCACTATTAAACTGTATTTATCTCAATTCATAAGTTTTCTAGCTTTTTCTCTTCCCATTCCCAATTGTGCTGGTGGGGGAGTAAGGCAGTGGTTGTGTGGGACTTCATGGCTGGCTGGGGTTAAACCATGGCAACTGCAAAAATGTGATGAATGATTTTGTTTTTCTCCCACTTCTGCTTTATAACTTTCTCAGCTAGCATATAGGCACACATACTGGATCATCTTTTCAGTGTACAGTATGGGTTCCTGGATAGTTCTGATCTAGAACTTTACATATTAGTAAAGACAATTTCATTGGTTTATTTTGATATTGCTCATGCACCTTATTTTCACTTTCTTCCAAATAATATTGTAAAGGTAGCTATCCTACAATATTGAATAATATACTTTTATTTTTTGAGCTTGTTTGTATTTGCAGTTTTATTGTTCCAGAAGATTTCAGATGTGGTTGTGGATTTGTTTTCAGGGTCTGAGCAAAATTATAGAAGTAAAATAGGATGACTGTATTAAGATTGTTATGATTAGAACTTAGGGCTCCAGGGATGGCTTAACAACTGAGAAGTTACCAGGCAATGTAAATTGGACAGAGATCTCATTCAAATAGGAAGGAACCATAATGAATAAATGTACCGACTAAAGCCTAAACACTTATCCTTCAAACCTCTAGAACATGATGTTTTTATATTACTTCCAGTGCTGTTACAGTGATAACCAACGTAGTATTACACTGCAATTTTCTTTTAGTTTTGGAAATATGACAAAAAAAATCCCATATTTTTGAGGGTGTGTGACCAAAACCTGGACAGGGACAGGAAGGAAACTATAACTGTTTAGTAATGTCTTTAATTGTTTTATTCAGAATAATTTTAGAAATAAAGCAAAATAGTTCTCCCAACCAGTTTTGTCCTGCCAAGTGACATCTTAGGCAAAAGAAAAATCAAAGAGGCATCTTATTGGAAATAAAATGCTTCTTGATTTATTGGAAATAAATGCTGATTTTGACTAAATATTTTTTTAAGATCTTTTGGAGTAGTTCTTCGCAAGTGGTTTTCATTTGCAGAGAAGATTTAGTGATGAATGATTGTGTTTAGCATCATACAATCTCTCCCCTTTCCATCTCCAACTCTCCCAATGTTTGGTGATCTACAGAGTGTCTCAGAATTAGAAATTCAATCAACTGAAATGTTTCTTTATGATGGCAGGTATATGGCATTTACATCTAATTTCATTTTGACTCCTCATTTTTGATCCTGAAGAAATTTCAGTGGGAGAGAAAGAGAATCTAAAGAACATTCACAGGGTCAGAAATGTGTTTCTGGCCATTTCAAATACAGTTTAAAACCAAATTGTCACTGTATTTCTTTCAAATGTGACAGAAGAGAGATCAGTCACCTCATGAAATGATTACTCCTCCTGTTTTTAAATATGCCTTTCTCCAGAAAACATGTTTAATGTATATCAAGCAGAGAAATTGGCATTTATGCAGTAATATTGCTGGCTTGGTACAAATATTTCTCTTTCATAACTCTGTATATTTCTCATGCTTGTTAGCAAAATACCTTAAATTTTGGAGTAGAAGTTTTAATGCACAGGACTTGGATTCAAAATTTAAGAATTTAAGACGACACACGTTGCAGTCTGTCATTGACTCACTTGAGATGAAGTTTCTTATCATTCTATTCTCATTGTAACAGACATTAGTACTTCTAGTAGTTGTCAAAAATATGAACTATAAATGTGTGTATCCACATTATTAACACAGTCTCAGATACCAGTAATTTTCTAAGTACTACTGAAATATGTTTCAAAGATCAGATGAGACTGTAGTTGATTTAGATAGATTTTCTATCTTCCATTACTAGTAGTGTAAAAACATACCTGTACTCTGAATGATGGGAAAATGAGATGATGCATTATGAAAAAAGACTTTTCCTGCTGAAATATGTCCCTATTTACGCTACAGAAGAGATTACAGGTCTTTTTGCAATATGTGACAGGGACTTTTCATCACAAAAATATTATGTAGTTTTATTATGTGCAATTTTATTGTTATTTGCTCAAAGTTTTGAAGTAATACATACTAATCACTATTAAAAGTAATAAAAGCAAAAAACCCTGACATTATCCAGTAGGTACATACATTTATGAGCATGCATTTGGTGGCTGCTAATATTTTTCTGCTTTCTTTGAACTTCTGGATATTGTGAGAAGATATTTCTATTTATGAGATATACCTACTCATGCTGTGGACTCCACTGAGAATACCTTCAGCATGGTGTTTAGGAGAAGGATTAAAGTCTACATAGGTACAGCATGATGTCAGTTTTTTCCTGAGACATGAAAGGAGAACAAAAACCAGCCATAATATTTTCCAGTTATATAAGAACATTTTGCAAATATGGGCCTTGGTTCTCAACCAGCAGGTTGAGGAGGATGTATTTTCCTCTCTGCTCTGCTCTGGTGAGACCCCACCTGGAACACCACATCCAGCTCTGGAGCCCCCAACACAGGAAGGACATGGACCTGTCGGAGCAGGTCCAGAGGAGGACCACGAAGATGATCAGAGGGCTGGAACACCTCTCCCATGAGGAAAGACAGAGATAGTTGGAGTTGTTCATCCTGGGAGAGAGAAGCCTCGGAGGAGCCCCTGAAGCACCTTCCAGTACAGTAAGAGGGCGTACAAGAAAGCTGGAGAGTGCTTTTTTAAAAGGGCAGGTAGAGCTAGGACAAAGTGTGATGGTTATGAACAGAAAGAAGGCAGAATTAGATTAGATTAGATTAGATTAGATTAGATTAGATTAGATTAGATATTGAGTAGAAATTCTTTATTGTGAGGGTGGTGAGGCACTAGAACAGAATGCCCAGAGAAGTTCTGGATCCTGCATCCCTGGTCAGGGCCAGGTTGGATGGGTCTTTTGTGCAACCTGGTCAGGTGGAAGATGGCAAGGAGGTTGGAACTAGCTGGTCTTTAAGACGCCCTTCAACCCCAAAAATTCTATGAATCTGTGATTCTGTGTTGCAGTCAAAAATCTGTAAATAATTCTCCTTGTTGAGTCAGGTGAAAAGTTGATCCTCAAAAAGGAATATACTGGGAAATTGTAGTGGGTTGACCCTGGCCAGATGCCAGGTACCCACAAAAGCTGCTCACTCACTCCCCTCCACAGCAGGGTGGGGGGAAAATATAAACAGAGCTGCGAAAACATAGTGAAGTGTTCATGCTTTGAGATAAGGACCAGGAGAGAGATCCCTCATTAAAGACCACCAAGGGGAAAACAGGCTCAATTTACAGATACAAAGTGAATTTATTACTAACAAAATCAGAGCAGGATAATGAGAAATAAAATAAAACCTTATAAAAATCTTCCCCCCACCACTCCCTCCTTCGCCCCACACAAGCAGCTCGCTCACTCCTCTGCTGCCAGTGGGATGGGGGAGAGAGGTGGAAGAGTAAAAGTGAGAAAACTCATGGGTTAAGACAAAGAATCTAATGAACAGAAAAGGAAGAAAATGACAATATTAATGATAATATCAGTCAAGACAATAATACTTTAAAAAATAATCAGGTTAGAATATACAAAACAAGTGATGCCCAATGTAATCACTTGCCACTCACCAACTGATGGCCAGACAGTTCCTGAGCATCAGCCCCTGGCCAACTTTGGCCTCAGTTAGCAAAAACGAACTCATTGCATTATCAACATTATTCTCACCCTAAATCAAAACCATGGCACTACCAACTACTAGGAAGAAAATGAACTCTATTCCAGCTGAAACCAGGACAGTATAAAACTAATTATACCAAGATTAAAGGTTTGATAGGAAAAGAAGATAATAGTATGGCCAGATGTAACAAGGAATCAACGCAGATTCCTTGAAAAGGGCAGAAAGGAATGATAATGAGCTCCTGCTTTGCTGTGTTGCATTTAAGAAGCTTAAGAGGGTCAGGATTATTATCGAGACATTAGTGAAAGATGGACTAATTCAATTCCAGAAGAAGTGGAATGAAGGAATGCATGTAACAACTGCTCAACTAGGTTTGAATGGCATAGGATTGTCAAAGACTAATGGTATTGCAAAATTTATTTAAGATGAGGTGAGAGGAAAAAGAACTGCATACAGTTTTGCTTTCTTATGAGTGTTTATAATTTGCCAAGTGAAGTTACCATATTATACTTACCATAGTATTTCAAGGAGCTACTAGGTTTCTGAATTCCTGATTTCCAGGAAACTGTACTGTGATCTCTTATCATATCTTTTTAACATAAATAAATAATGATTTTAAATACCAATTTCTGTTACTCATATAAAATCATATTCATGATGAATTGGTAAATTCTGAAAGCACATGAAGTAAGGGAAAGAAAAAAGCTGAACTACTTAATACAACTTTATTCCCTGCTCTCTCACTCAGAGTCAGAGCCCACCTTTGATGGTCACCTGATTTTGTACTGCCAAATGGTCATTACCAACTTACATTTATTCCTTCCCCTCTCCTGTGATTCCCATTCATTCCTTTTGTTACTGGTATTCATACAGGAGAACTCACATATAATTTACCAGGACCTAATAATTTTAGTCTACAATGACAGTATCAGATTTTGCATTCAGGGTTAAAATAAATATTTGTTCCTTTTTTAAAAATCAAAATGTTTTCTTGCCACTGTTACTTCAGTCAAGATATTTTAGGTTACATTAAGAAAAAAAATCCATATACTGATGAGATTTCATAATTAAATAATTTCCTTCTTACTGGCTCTGTGCTTCTTAAAGAATATTCAGCTGAACCTGAAGTATGTGTTACGAATAAAGATGAAAATATGGTCGTATGGTGTTACTATGCTTTAACAAGAACCAGGAATTACTCGACTCTGATATGATCTCAATAACTTCTTATTTTATTTTATTTTAATTAGCTGACTGCAGGAAGCTTGTTCATGAATAACTTTGAAATCAAAGGCCATAAATTGAGTTGGTTGCAAGATATGAATTATGAATTATTGAAGTAATTTTTTTTCTAGAGAAGTATGAGCTAAACATACTAAAAAAATAATTTCATTTGTATTCAGTATACGTGAAGCCTTTAACACCCAATATATTTTTCAATTAAAAATAAGGTTCCAATTTCTTTTAAAAAGAATGATTACCAAAGCACAGTAAAACATAACTGTGCTTTTTTTTTTCTCTGTTTTTGCAGAATGACTGCTTCACCTGTTGTTTATTTGGTGACTTTTCCTCAAACAGATAGACTAATTTTTTAAATAAAGCTTTGCTCTTTTTTTCTTTTTTTTTTTTTTTTCCTTTTTTTTTTTTTTTTTTTTTTTTTCCTTTTTTATGAATACGGCTCTGGCTTGCAAGTTTTAAGAATGGCCGATCAGGTCTATTATAAAATGAGTTATAGTAGACAGTAGATAACAGACAAAAGACTTCAAACAGAATTACTTACTACACAGTATGAAACAAAAAAACTACTAATAGATTACATAAAACAGTGCATGATATTAAGGTACCTTTATTACAGCTAGCAAGGAAATAATATAGACTAGAAGTCAATGTAACCAAAACGACAATAGTGTACAGAGTCCTTTCACCCTGTCCTCCAAGGAGTAACCACAAAGCAGGCATTCCAAACTTTGGGGAGAAACCTCCACACATTTCCAGGGAATGTGGAGAAAATTTTTGCTTTGTGGAAGGTTGGTGTAGCTTTTATAGTTTCTAAAGTGAAGTGTCTGTCAATCAGAAATTCCAGCTTATCTTTCTACATCTTGCTTCCATAGCAAGATATTTACTGCCACCTGACAGTGTCAATCCCATGGCACTGAAATAACTCACTACAACGAAAAGGGTCCAGATTATTTCACCAAGGCTTGTGTGAGATGCCCTGAGTTATTTCATAGCAGAAATGTTATGTTATAAATGTTACAAATGCTCATGCACGAGCAACAGATGAGCTCTTGTGGTGGGGGAGATACCCTGCTTGCAGACTTTAACATTCTTTGAAGTCTACTGTTTACTAACAAGAAGGAAACTTACAGTTAGAGATGAGATGTTATCTTTAGAATCTGAGATTCATATCCCATGTGGACATATGAAATTCAGCTTTCTAAGTCTTATTTTGGTTGTCTTTGTCATTTCATATGTAGAAATAAGATTTTCTAGAATTAGATTAGTTCCTAATAATTCAGGCTGGGTTTAGAATAAACAACTTCATATTCTAGTTTCCCAAATGTACGCGTGGGGAATCAGATGGAGTATGCAGTGGTTCCCAGAGGGAGGTTTTATCTGTTTTCCTTTTTCTAGAGCAATAGGGCTGAGCTTTATTTTACCACAGTATTGAGTGCCTTGATGTCTTTTTGGCTGCATTGAGAGTGGACACTCTACAGCAAATAATTTTTTAGATATACATAGCTACAAGAGCTGGTTCATCTGTTTCTGCAAAAGGAAAGTAACAAGTCAGCACCAGTCAGCAGCAGCAACAATATTTATTCCACTGCATGGTCAACTAAATTTACCTAGCATTTTGGGAATGAGGGAGTTAAGGCTCTGCGTGTTACCCTCCCACCAGATGCAGAATGGAATAGCAGTAAGCTCAGTGCTTTCAACACTTTGTATGAGAAATGAAGTTATATTTAAACAATATGCAAGAGAACTCTTCAAACAAAAATGTAATTCTCAAAGAAATAGCATGCAATTTTGTTCTGCTCATAATTTTCTGTGAATATGTTTGATTTTATTTACAAAAAATGTTTGAAAGGAAGGCTTTTCTTCATTTTGGTCATTCCTTTTCTACACCACCTTAGGAAAACTCTGAGCTAGTTGTACAGATATGTAGTACTGGATGAATACTGAGTTCTTCTCTTTGAAGACATAACAGATACTTGGACATTACAGAGATGATATTTTTCCATTGCCTTCCAGAAAAGACACTGATTTAGATAAGAAGTTAAAATGTTAATAAACTCCTGTAATAATTTTGAGGAAATAGTTTATCTTAAAAGAAACAGAAGGCAAGGTCTGTAAGAAGCAGCAGTTTATGTTTGTGATCTGAGCATTCAGTAAGTGATTTGTATAATGCTCCTTGTTTATGTATGTTTTGTGTAGCGGAATCAAATATTTATGTTATTTAAAGTAAACCATCCATCTTATAATAAGGACCAAATTCTCTCAAAATTCAAAAGCATGGGAACCCAATTTGCAGATGGTCATTTTCTGTTAGAGTGAAGCAAAGTAAACACTAAGTGCTGCTGGATGTTTTTTTTTAGTATTCAAGACATCTAAGGGTTTTCTCAGTCAGTGGTAGAGAAGAAGAACAAGATGAAATTTAATCACTTTGGGTGAGGAACACCTATCACCTGCAAGAGACTGAAGTGCTAAGATAGATTTAATTCTTATAACTTTCAAAAATGATGTATTCTAATTTTAGTTTATTGGAGATGTTATATTATGCAATTATTTCTTTCTTCTTGTAAGGTAAGCATAGTGGGAAGAGGAAAGTACTATAAGCAGAAGACAGTAAATTGAGAACTAATAAGGGGAAATGTAAAGGCTGATACATTTGTTTTTGAGCAGCAGGAAGCAAATCTGAAAAGCTTTATAGTCTAAATATTTGCTATCTTATAGAACTGAAAAAGATTTATAAAAGTCTCAATCTTGAAACTTTATGCATGAAAAAATCTCTTTTATTCAAATTATAAGCAGTTTGTATACAAAGAAATTATTAGGTGAGGAAAAAAAGAAATTAAGGAGAATAATCAAGATACATGTATTTATTCCTGGCAGGAAAAATTAGGGCAAAGTTTTTTCAACAAGTCCCTAAGCCATCATAAAACTGTGTTGAGTCAGAGCTACTGTTAAGATAGATGGTGGAGCCCCTGTACAAATGAAATTCCCCCAGTTAAAAAACTGTCCCTAAAAGGAGTATAGTATCATTAGCTATATTTTTGTGAATAAAAGGTGAAAAGTCTTGCCCCTTCTAGGAATCATATGGCTTTTCGTAAACAACAAAGTTAAAAATTTCTTAAAAAATGTGTACATTTCGGAATATTTCTTTAATGGTTACTCAGAAGTGAGAGATTCTCAGCTGAGAAGACACACACTGCCTCTTTCAAAAGCCTTTCTAGTCGTGTGTCTCAGCTCATTATAATTTTCAACCAGCAAGTTAACTCCACAATTTAACAATAATGCATTCACTCTCTCAGTTTGACTTTTTTGTTGGGGGAAAAAAAATTCTGCTTCATTGCTAATAATTCCTTGTTATTTTTATAAACATTTTCTCCAGAGGGTTAATTAGTGTCTGCTGAAGTTCCTAATAGGAGAGGCAAAGTGAGTGATTTATAGCACCATAGGGGAAAATGTTCACATTTTATATCAATACTGTGAAACAGCCCCAAATAAACCTGACCCTGTGAATGGATAGGAGCAACCATATTAAGCTGTCTGAATACAGGAATTTTATCTTTGAAGAAAAAATTGTTTGATTTATGAACATTTTTCTTCTGTTCTATTGCCAGTGGACAAATGTCTACACTGCTATGCTTTGATATTTTTCAAGTATTTGAAATCCTAGACGTGGGGTCTGGAGAATGATCCACTGCTTTATATTCCTGGTAATATAATTTTTTTACTTCAACAGAAAACTCTCTAAGTGTACCAAATCTGAGCCTCAAATATACACACTTAATAAAATATATTGTTAAATATGTTTCCAGAGTGGAAATATTTGAATAAATACTTGCATCTCTCCTCAAACACATCTCAAAGGAACCATCAGACAATTAATCCTTTACCTTGATCTTACTTACCTGTGGAATCCTGTGTATACTAAAATTGGGAAGATTATAAAATTAACATGGTCTCCAGTTTCAGCTCTATGATGATAACAACCAAATTTTTTTACTATCTGTAGACAGCACCCTCATGGAGCTCAGTGGATTCTTCAGCAGGTTTAATACCTATATGAAAAGTATCTGTCTGAAACCTAATCCAACTAAGATGGAAGGAGTTGTGGTGTGCCAGAAAATCTTTTTGAAGGCTAAACCATAGTGCTGTGCTCATGAGGGAAAGACAAACTGAGTTTGGCCAGAAAATTAAGGAAGAGTGTAATAGGGAAAAAGGTCCATGATATAATAGTCGATAGCTAAATGATCAGACACTTGAGTGGGATACACCTTCATACTCCATTTATATTCAGCCTAAATTTAAACATTGACTCTGTGTGGATCTCTCACAGTTCAGACAAGTTATGTAGCAATGAGATTTTCTGTCATTAGAATAAGGAGTGTCCTACAGCTTCCTTTGCTGCAATCAGTTCTCATGCAGGACCTGAGAAAACCCTTCTGGTCTACCAGGACTAGTAATGTTTAAAGGAAGCTTTCTTTCTACGTGTGCTGGCTGTGGAGGTGTGTGTTTAAATGGTTGCCCCCATCTGTGGTCTCCACTCCTGAGTTATGCACAAATCTTGCTTAAAAGAAAGAGCTGTTCTCAGGTAGGCCTGAATTAAAAGCAAGAATCTGAACCCAGAAACAGGTTTGAACAATCAGTCATTTGTCCATTTCCACGGCATACCATGAGGCAGATTTTCAATGAGTGTTTTCTTCTGTATTTCTCCTCTATCACACTGGTAAGGAAAGATTATATAGACTGATATAACTATGAACATAAAGGTAAGAAAACATTTGCAATACCAACCACAGAAGTAATCTTATAATCTTATATTTCATGAATACTTAATGTGTTTTTCAATTAATATTTGATGTCCTTAATGTGTTGTGGTTATTTTGTTTTTGATATCTAGATCTGCTTTCTTCTGGTCAAAAATGCATAAAGATAAGAGGTTGTGGCCAAATTTAGTGCAAGATCTCTCAGAAGAATAGCTTTTGAATATATCAGATTTTACCATTTTCAGGTAATTTATGCATCAAATTTGAGGCATATTCTTCCATTTTTTTATGATTCAGAATTTCCATTGACTTGAATATTAGCCCTAGAAATTTTACAAGTTAATATAAATGTTTTCATAGCTTAAGAAGCAAGTATAAACCACTGTAATCAGCATTTACTTAATTCAGCTTTCTCCTAGAGAGGTTTACATTAGGCCAGAAGAATCCAAAAAGTTATGTTGCGGTGTGGATTTTCTACTTTAAGTTTTCAAGCTAGCTTTCTATTTCATTTGTGTGTTATGATTTAAATTATACATGCCGTTATGTGTCATTTCTCTGTCTCTGCCTCTGTTTCTAGAACCTTCCTTGCCAATCTTCCCTCACTCAATATATCATTTGCTGTTTTGTATCATTACACTGCTTCTGCTATTCCCATTGGATCTAGTTCTGTATTCCCTGCCCTAGACTCCTCCCTGAGTGCATTCTCATTGGTTGTTTGCTTTGTATCGTCCCGTCTATAAAACCCATGGCGGGACATGTGCTCCCAGTCTTTGGGGTTCATTTTTTAGTTGTTATGCTTCAGTTATACCCGTAATAAATCTCCTTAGTTCACCCCAAGACCCGTCTCGTCTTCACTTTGTCTCTGCGCCCATAGACTGGCTGAACCAGAGTCCCGGTGGGGAAGTGAGAGCTCCCCGGGGGAAGGTGTCGCACCCCTGAATGTCGCTGCGTGCCCTGGGGTTTAGGAAAACATGCACAGCGACATTTCTGGCGCCTGCAACGTGGAGCAAGAAGAACCGCCGCACCATCAGCGCAAAAAACCGCGAACGCCGCTTTCCTACCTTCTCCAGCGGACCGGACGCCCCCCCCCCCAAGCCGCCGCGCGAAAACGCCGCTCCACCACGCCACGTGCCGCCACCGCCAGCCGGCATGGGCTGCGCAGCGTGACCCGAGGGGCTCCGGCGGCAGCGGCGTGGGACGGCCCCGGCCCAGCGCTGCACGGCGCGAGCCTCAGCATCCGGAGAAGCGGCGGCGAGAAGCTCCGCGGAAAGAGGGGCTCTCTGCCTCTTCGCAGCCCACGAAGAGGAAGGGAGTGAAAAACACCAGCGACAAGGGACTCTTCGACTCCGGGAGGAACAGAGTAGTTCCGGGACTCCTTCGTGCCTGCCAGCACCCAGGCGGGGGGCACGTACCCAAGGGCGGAGGAGAAAGCTCGTCGCAAGGCCCCTTAGGGAGAAGAGCTCCTGCGGGGGAAGAGTGCGGGGGCACACCGTAGCCGAGGCCTCTACAGCAAGGCTGAAGCTCAAGGAGAGTAATGGCTGCGGAAACGGCGAGCCGAGAGGCGTGAGGAGTTGTCAGCCAGTCTTCGTTTACTCCGACCGGCTGCGGAGACGCGCAGTGAGCTCAGGAGCACTTGTCAGGTTACCGGGGAGGTCCACCTGGGGCAACGTGCCAGTCGGACCGTCGCGAAGGCCGTGGAACGCCGAGGACCCGGGTTGCCACTAAACGGGTAAGGCTTCGGGCGGGTGGATAGGGCCCTACCGGCTTTTAGTTTGAGTGACTGGCCAGGGTCGGTAGGGAAGCCCTCTTCCCAAGAGTTGTTTGGCAGTCTGCTGTCCAGGCTTTAAGGGCAACCGGGCTCTGCTTGGCCCCGAGGGAGGAACTGCAGCAGGCTACTTTGAAGGAGAGCTCTTGGGGGAGGGAGTGGGCTCACTGTCCCTTCCGTTTCCCTCCTCGGCATACTGGTGTAACTCGGTTAGGCGCTTCCAGTGGGGGGGGAAAGAGGGAAGGGAAAATCGTAATGGGGCAGAGACTAACTGAAACGGAGAGACGCGTTTATTTTAGGTTAAAACGGTATTTAATTTCATACGGGAGAGAGTTTGATAAAAAAGAATTAAAGGAGATTATAAAGTTGATTTTCGGGGTTTACCCAGGGACCCCAGTTAATGATTTCTTTAAGATTTCGTTTTGGGAAGTTTTAGTTTGGAAACTTGAGTTAAAATCAATTTACACTGTAATTAAAGAAGCCCTTTACCATCACGCACAACATCGATATTTGACTGCGTCAGGCCCCTCTCCCGTAGATTCACCTTTAGCTTCTGTGAAGCTCCCCATACCCTCGGTCCCTCAGACTTCCCCAAACCCTTCCCTGTCCCCTGAGCCTGCCGCCATTTTAGGTCGGGCAGGCTCTCCCCTTCCCTTCCAAAATGGCGATGGCCACGCCGATTGGGTTCCACTTTCCCGCGCTGATCCTTCTTTTCCGGTCCCTGAGACTTTCCCCGGTTCCACGCCTCCCTTCAACCGCCCTCCCTCCTGTCGTCACCCTGATGCCCCTCCTTGGAGGAGGGGTCTTCCGGGGGCAGGAGAGAGAGGGGTCAGCACCTTTGAAGAGACGCCAAACCGTCACTCCCACTCCTTCTTCCGGCTTGCCGGAAACCCTGGCCCAGGGGTTGTCATCTTGCCTCCCCCCGAGATGGTGGCGCCCAGGCCACCCCCCCTTTCCAGAACCCCTAACCACTTGTGCCGGTTGCTCAAATTCCCATTCAGTTTCTACCCCTATCAGTTGTTCTTCTATTAATCCTAATGTTTTTAATTCTCTTCTTACAAAGCAGTTTCCGCGTTTAGTTTGCGTTCAACCGTTAATATTCCATTATTGGAAAGACATCCCAGATGGCCTCGATCTCTCAAGACCTCTGAGGAAACCTTTGGGTTCTGTAAGATTCTTTCATCCCCGAGAAAAGAAGTTTTGTTTTATGTTGCAAAAGAGATTTGTTCATTTCTCCTGTGTCTCTCTAATTTGATAATTCATTTGTAGCAACTGCACAAGTCCCTATCCACTCCTTGTCATTCCTTTCCCAATGATCCCTTTGATTTTATACTATTGTTATATACATGATTATTATATTTATGTTCATTGCATTTTAATAATATTATTATATTGCATTTATTATATACATATTTTTCTATCATATATAAGTTTAGAATATGAGTTAAATAGTCTATTTGCTAGACTTTGTTCATTGCTTTCCTGCTAGGGCCCAGCAGAAGATCAATGATTCATAGCTTAGAAATAGAATGAATGACATATAAATTGTTTTATTTTATTAATTCTTATTGTAAGTTTTAATATGTAAAAGTCTTTTTTCTATGTTGTGTTAGTTAAATTGTAATTTGAGTTTAATTGAAAGAGTAAAAGAAATCTAATGAAAGTATAAGTAAGTGATAAGAAGGAATGTGCTAGTATTAGAGGGCAGGACGAAGGGAGAGAATTAATATAAAGGAATAATAGAGAGTTAGGAGAGGGAGAAGAAAGAAGGAAATAAGAAGGAAGAGAAAGTTAGAGATAGTAGAAGTGAAAGAGTAAATGAATGGTTTACTAAGAATAAAGGTATTAAGTTAGAAGCAAAGATATTGAAGAGAGAGTTCTAATTAAGTATTGTGTTTACTATCATTTTAAACTTATATTGTCATCAAGTTGTCCTTTGTGTTGTTAAGAATTTATCAAGTTATATGTTATAGAGAGAAAGTCATGCTGCCTCACCTGCACCTGCCACCTTGTGCTTTGTCATCTAAAAACTTGAGACTGCTGAAAACCTTCCAGCCAGCTGACAGTCAGAACAGCCATCAATCAGATCTGTCAACAGTGAAGTATGCTGCAGCCTGCTTTGACTCAGCAAGTTTGTGTGTTTGTGTTGTAATTGTCAGCATCATAGATTTGTTAATTAAGAGAACTGATTCAGAGACTGAACATCTCTGTAGTTACGCTGTTCCTCGCCATTCAAAGAGCAGATCTTCAGCTGTCCAGAAGAAGATCCAACACTGAGTGATTGCAGAGCAAGGGGCATGACCAGTACTACTGTTGTTTTATTTTAGTTATAAACAGGATTTATTATTACCTTAATAAAGAAAACTTTACTTTGTGAAAATACAGTAACCAGGAACCCATTAACCACAAATTAAATTTGGATTTTAAAATTTAAAGTTTAAGATTATCAGCTCAAACTCTAACCTTGAGACAGAGATCCCTGAAGTTTTAATTGGCCAAAAGTAAAATTTTGCAATGATGAATGCAGTTCCTGGATGCTGTAAATGCCAGTTTCCTTTAAATTTGCTTTCTCCCTTTTCCTTAGTAAACATTATTTTAGACATCACACTCTCTTTCTTTTAGAAAAGAAAAGGAGGAGATGTTGCGGTGTGGATTTTCTACTTTAAGTTTTCAAGCTAGCTTTCTATTTCATTTGTGTGTTATGATTTAAATTATACATGCCGTTATGTGTCATTTCTCTGTCTCTGCCTCTGTTTCTAGAACCTTCCTTGCCAATCTTCCCTCACTCAATATATCATTTGCTGTTTTGTATCATTACACTGCTTCTGCTATTCCCATTGGATCTAGTTCTGTATTCCCTGCCCTAGACTCCTCCCTGAGTGCATTCTCATTGGTTGTTTGCTTTGTATCGTCCCGTCTATAAAACCCATGGCGGGACATGTGCTCCCAGTCTTTGGGGTTCATTTTTTAGTTGTTATGCTTCAGTTATACCCGTAATAAATCTCCTTAGTTCACCCCAAGACCCGTCTCGTCTTCACTTTGTCTCTGCGCCCATAGACTGGCTGAACCAGAGTCCCGGTGGGGAAGTGAGAGCTCCCCGGGGGAAGGTGTCGCACCCCTGAATGTCGCTGCGTGCCCTGGGGTTTAGGAAAACACGCACAGCGACAAAGTTAAATGTCTTTGTGGTGATTATGTATACAAGCTGTGTAAAAGGCCCATAATTATGATAGAAAAAGATGTAGTTGAAGGCAAATTAGACTTATTTTTGATTGTTCTAGTTTTATTTATTTCATGAGTACAGTAATTCTTAGCCTGAGTTCTTTTACATCTGTTTACATCTAGAGATGTTTTCCTTACTTCATATCTAACTTTATCAAGGGTGGTAGAGCCGAGATAAATGAGCTATCTAACTTAATATCAAAAAATTTGCCCTTTGCTCTTCAGATGAGGACTTACACTCACTGAGTTTATTTTTCCTTAACAAACTCTGAATTGCCCCTACAAAACAAAACAAAACAAAACAAAACAAAACAAAACAAAACAAAACAAAACAAAACAAAACAAAACAAAACAAAACAAAACAAAACAAAACAAAACAAAACAAAACAAAACAAAACAAAACAAAAAGATAAGGTTTGATTTGGCAGATGACCAAACATGGAGGAAAAGGATTGTCTGCATACAGACAATTTGCTCCAGTGTATCCTTTAAAAAGACTCTACACTCAAGTGTTTTCAAACATCAATTTGCATTGGTGTGTATACATGCAGCTAACATATACTTTCCCACTGTTTAGAAGATATTTAAGTAATTTTCCCAGTAGTTGCTGTAAGTTACTTTTCTAAAATCTAAAATTGTTATTCTTTGTGTGTCTAATTTTCATAGGTGATATCTGGCAAACATTCTGCACCCCAAAAGTTTCAGTGTGAAAATTTCTCCTTCAAATGCTTTTAAAAAGAGTAATTAGGAGTGACAGTTCTAAAGTTATGGTTTTTTAGTAAATATTTTAGTGGGCTATTATACCTCTAAAAGCATATATAAGTATTCAGGCTTGCTAATCTTTTTAAGATTGTATACAATATGAAAGAAACAAAATCTCTAGGTTGGCTGTATGTGTGTTAAGAATCATGTTGCATTTCAGCT
The DNA here is from genome assembly GCF_021018805.1 of Prinia subflava. Classification (NCBI taxonomy): domain Eukaryota; kingdom Metazoa; phylum Chordata; class Aves; order Passeriformes; family Cisticolidae; genus Prinia; species Prinia subflava. Next base: position 127,306,845 of record NC_086247.1, read on the forward strand.
ATTTCAGTTATTGTTTAGAATTCTGCATGCTTTACTATCATGATACAGCACTGTGTTCTCAAAGGACCTAAATAAAATGTTTTGATCTTACCAACTTCTCTAGGGTTCAAAGGCTTTCAAGATGTAGATCCTGAAAGGTATCTAAGTGCCCAGCTCTCATCGATTTATTCAGGTGTTAAGCATCTGAACACCATTAAGGCCATAAATTTCAGAGAGTAATTAGTTTCATTCAAAAATATGTGTCTGGGATACTAAAGGTGATTCAGCATCTGGAGATGTCAGATTCTCCATTGACTGTAAATAAAATGCAAACACCTAGAAAGATCAAATGTTTAGTTATAGATTGCCAATATTAAGCAAGCTTCCTTCACTTCATATTTCACATAAGGAATTACATGTAATTAGTTACTTGAAAAGAAAGTTTGTCTCAAGTTTTTCCCCAAGACTAGTACAAAAACACCCACACCTCTCAAAATTATGGAAATTCTTACTGATTATAGTACTATGTGTAGCTGGTTTCTAAATTCATAAAAATAGCGTAAAGGTAGGTTCCAACATCCATAGAAAACTTGGGTTTTAACAATATCTATATGAGAATAATTTTAAAAGAAAACAGTCAATGATCAGTAATAATATGAAATAATGGGACAATCATATATTTTTAGGAGAAAGAAACACATGTAGGTAATTTTCTTTGACATAAGAAGTATCTGTGATACAAGAAGGGTAGAAGAACCTATCCTATCCAGTCTTATTATCCCCTGACATTTACATGTTGTCATTTCAGTGTGTTGTAGGTTGACAATGGCTGGATGCCAGGAACCCACCAAAGTCTTTCTATCACTCCCCTCTGCAGCTGGACAGGAGAAAGAAAATATAAGAAGGGTTTCATGGGTAGAGACAAGGACAAGGAGCGATCACTCATCAGATACCAACATAGGCAAAACAGGATAGAATTTAGGCTATTTTTTGAATGTATTACTAACAAACTCAGAACAGGATAATGAGAAGTAAAATAAGACCTTAAAAGCACCTTCCCTGTACGCCTCCCTCCTTCCCAGCTCTACCTCCTGCCTCAGTGGGAATGTGGGCTATGGTCAGTTCATCACATGTTGCTTCTCCCCCTGCTCAGGGAGAGGGGTCTTTCTCCTGCTCCAGCTCCTCCATGAACTTCTCCAGCAGGAGTCTGTCCCACAGCAGCAGTTCTCCACAGACTGCTCCAGTGTGGGTCCCTTTTCCGTGGGTTACTTTCCTTCAGGCACAGTCTGCTCCAGGATGGGCCACAGGGTCACATGTTTCACCAGGAGCTTGCTCCAGCGTGGGCTCCTCTCTGCACGGCTCTGCAGGTCCCTGCCAGGAGCTGCTCCAGCGTGGGATTCCCACGGTTTCGCAGCATGCCTCCTCTCAGACATCAACCTGCTCTTTTGTTTTTTCTCCCTCTGTGATTGCAGAGGCTTTAACCACCATTTCTAATGAGCCCAGCCTTGGCCAGTGGCTCCTCTGTCATGGAGCCCCCTGACATTTGCTCTGCTGGATGTGGAGGAGGCTTCTGGCACCTTCACAGAATCCACCTCTGTGGCCCCCTGCTATGAAAAGCTGTCCATACAAACCCAATACAAAGTGTCTAAGGTATATTTTTTAAAAAGATCATCTTAAAGCCTGGATGATCTGAATTTCTTCCTGATACTGTGTCCGTAAGGAGTATTCACTCTGTTTTAGTGATATAGCTTATTAGAAAAAAATGTTAAGCCTTAAATCTTGTCTTCTTATTCTGGAGTGTATGCCGAGAATCCGTAGGTCAAAATAATTAAAACAATAAAATGTAAAAAATAAATATATCTTATTTTTAGTTTTTATGCATAAATAAATTGAGTGGGAAAGGTCAGTGTCATTAATTACAAATGAAAATGACAGCTTCAGTATTTCTCATTAGTCACTTTACAGCAGTAATTAAATATATGAATACAAATGCTGGGGTTCACAATCAATTGCAAATATGGAATTGGGCACTATTTCCTATATATCAACCTTTAGTCAGTGCAGTGCTAAGTGCCTGGTCATCTATTAAACACCTCTGTGTCTGAAGCACTTGGCAACTTGTAGATCAGGTCAAAGATGTAACAGACTGTAAGGCAAAATTATGGCTACAGAAAAGTCATCGGAAGGAAAGGTTGATGGAGTACCTGCTTTGTTTTGTCATCACTTCAAGTGATTTTTCTATTCAAGCAATAAACCTAGAATTTAGTTCCCTATAGTGTATGAAATCTGATATTATACAAACATGGATTAATGGGTTGTACGTACATGAATAATTTTATTCTCAACTGAAGCAGTTCTATGGTCTTTCTGCTTCCTGCAACTAAATTATGGTAAGGTAATTAGATTATGGAGATTAGTAACATGTAGGCAAAAATAGAAGCAGAAACAGGTAGTACTAGCCAAACCACTTCAGTAGATCTTCACATCTTCAACAGACTCTCCTTTTTTATATGCTTTTGATGAGGAATGTTCAGAAACATCGCAATTTCACCAAGGGGAACCTAATACATACAGTTAAAGGTTTTATTTAGACATGTCAGGCTCACTCAATTTTGCACACCTCATGTTCACCTTGGGGGACTAATTGTACCAATGGAAATTCAGGACAGAAGAAAGGGGTGCGATGTTGGACCACAGTCAGGAAAACAAATCAATTTCTTATCTACTGAATGAAAAATTTAGGACTTTACATGTTCTCTGAGATAAAGAATGGTATGAAAATTATGTATGGGGAATTTACTGACTCTAGAGAAAGTGATAAATATTCATTGAAAATAATCTATGAGGATAAGGAAACGCCTTTTTGGCAAGTAAAATGCAATTTCAATATTTCATGGGGGATTATTTCAGTTACATGTTTTGAATTAATTAAAAAAAAGACCTTAGAAGTGATCAAAAACCAAACACTGTTGTGAATAGACATAGCAAGAAAACAAGATTTCAATTTTTTTTTTGAGTTTTTAATGTTTTGGAACTTACTTTTGTATGTTTTGGAATGGAACATATTAAGAATTGTAATTGAGAAAATCATATACACTATTGGAAATATATTTCCAGGATCCTGGTAATGTTTGTTCAGAGATAACACCTGAACCTCTATGATTTTATCTTTTGTTATTATATATTTCAATAATCAACGTGGTTCTAGAGATTTTTTTTTCTGTGAATGGCCGCGTCCACTTAGAAAAGCAGTTCACTTAAAAAATCCCCAAAGCAGCATCATTTGTGAAACAGAGATATCTCTCATTACATCTGCCTGTCTACTTCCGAGGTAATTTATTCTTGCTTTGGACACTGGTAAGAGGGGAACCCATGGAACTTTAAATCCTAGTGTGTGTTCCAGTCAGTAATAGCAGTCACATGCTTCCAGATGTTTGCAGACACTGTTATGCTGACTTTTTAGGATGATGCCTTGGGGTGTTGCTGTTAAAATGAGTCTGAAAGCTAACTTTCAGATGAAGGAGGAATAACTGATCTGTAGCCTTTGAAGCTTGTTTTGAAAACAATCTGCTTAAGAGCTACAATGTCAAGTTTTCAAAACACACAGATCCAGAGTCTCCTTGCCTTTTCCCCATGGTGACATCTTTGTTCTTTGTCCTCTCCAGTATGACCACACCTGCTGCCTTCACCCTTAAGGGTATTTCCAGCCTAGACTGGCTTTTCATCAGTCTCACTAGAATAACAGTAGTGATTCAGGGAAATGCCTCCAAACCACAGGAACGGTTTTCTCTAGGAAGCAATGCCTCCTCTCTTGGTGCTTATCATCCTGCATGAGGCTGTGCCCTGCCAGAAATACTTAATTTTTCCAGTGGTGGATTATGTTACTAATCACTGTAAGTGTAGAAAGTTGTCAGGTTTTTTTCTAAACACAAGAAAGTACTTGTGGCTGCCCAGCCTTCTCTCATGTCCCCCTCCTCAAGTCTTTCCCTTGTTTGAAGAACTGATAGAACACTAGGGGCAATGCTGAAGAACTGTGAACTGTCCTTCCTCAGCATATAGCTATTTTCTGGCTTTCTTTATTTACCTTAAATAGGTTCTTTGCATTATTTAATTGAATAGATGTCCCTGAACTTCTCTCCCTTCTCAAAAACCAAAACTAATCAACTAAACAACCAAAACCAAAATGAAACCTAAACCAGTAAGAAATACATATGTAATACATAATAAATACCTAGTACAGGTTTCTAAGCTCTTTTTTCCAACTATCTTAATTTGGCAACTTATGCTAATGTTTTATGAAAATAGTGTACATGTTTTTCTGGCAAACTGTTATAGGTAGATTTAAAATTACGAAGATGAGAGGTTTGCTTCAATTTTATTTGACTATAACCTAATGCAGCTGCTTATGAGAGAGATTTACCACTCTTGTAACTATAAAGACAGCACTGCTGAGACTGCAAGAATAAGAAATTCTCTTTTCATCAAATAAGTTCTCATTCACTAAGTAAGAAGAGATTATTGCCAGATCTATGAGGATGACATAGCAAGATTATCTCATCTCTTAAAAAAAAATAGGGTTAATAGAGTTGATTCTATCTTCTAGTAGGTGCAAGACTCATTGCTATATAATAGCTCTTCAAAAAATTAGGCTCCAAGCTTCCCTCCAGCAGAATTAAAAAAAAAAAACCAAAACAACTATGCACATTATGCTTCTGTATTTACAAATCAAAGCATTCTGTGACCTCAGTTTAGATCTTCTTTTCCTGTTTTATTTATACTCTCTTAGAAAAGAAAAAAACAAATGAAATGAAATATGAAATGTTTGTATTGATTGGTGATTACTGGAGATCCTTCTAGTTTCACTTCTCAGTCTTTTTTCATTGTGAATATTTTTCAAGAAAATTAAATCCAAGAAGTTAAGAAGGTAACCAGTTGAGGCTTACGCAACAGCAAATTTGTGAGTATTCCAGCAGTCTGTAAAATGTTTACTAGTTCTGATGCTGAATGCATATACGATAAACTAGCACAGCTCAGATCTTCAGAAATGAGATGAAGAAAAGTCAAGTGAAGGACTGAATGAAAGATAATTTGATTTAGGTGTCGGTGGCTGGAGAGGGAGAAATATTTTTGTTCATGGTTGTGAACCAGCAACTTTTTACTAACATACACATATATTTTTGCAGAAAAAAAACCCAAACATGGAGATAATTCAAACCACCAAATAACTTTAAATTTATTTAAAGTGAGAAGAAAACTATGTGCTAGAAAGACCTGGGTCCTTCTCCTTGCAGGCCTGGAGACTGAATACACTGAAGAGGATGATGCAATTGCTCAGCATAGAAAGCCTCTTTTTTTATGGGTCAGAGGAAAAGGATCAGAGCAGCTTAGGTGTAGTGCATTGTGCATGACCACAGGAAGAAAGTGAGTAGATGAAAAAGCTCAGCAGTGTCTGAGAGTGCATCTAAGGATAGCTCTTGAAGAGCAATGGAGATTTTCCACTTATATTGTGGGCTCTGAGCCTTATGCTCGAGTGTTGCCTTCTGTATTTAAAAAGAAATATGCAACACCCCAAAGGACAAGTGGACCAAAGGAAAAGAGCAACAGTCCATTTTTTGGTCCTGAAGGGAAGTATGAAATGAATGTTACACTGAAAAACTAACTTCCCCATCAAAAGAGGGTGGGCTGCTTGTTTGGAATGGTCTTTGTGCAATACTTGAAATGTGTCCAAATACTCTCGGTGGAGTGCAAGTTAGAAAGATTGACATGGAGTTTGGTAGTCTGTTCACAATTAAACAGTATTAAAAATCACTCAGTAAAGCTCAAGCCCATACTCTAGCCCTTTATAAGTAACAGCACAGATGTAACAGAAACAATTCCTAGGAGCTGTTCTGCAACAGTTTATTTTATCTGGAAAGTAACTTGGCGCTACCCTGACATACAGCAATATAAAATTACAGAGAAGTAAAATGCAGAGCATGGTAGGCTAAGAGAGATCTTAATTCCTCATTACTAGCTGTGAGTCAGTTTTCTCTCTTATGGTCTCTTTGATCTTAATGGACTGCATGCATTGTAGAAGGATTTGTGTCTAAAATACTGCCAAGGATCATGCCATAAAAGGCAAATGATTCACACCACTGTCAAATGGGTGTTCTGTGCAACACTAACAGCTGTAAGTAACCCATCAGCCATAGCAGAAAGGCTACTAAAATGGTGGGCAAAAAAAGTCATACAAGAGAATCATAGAGAATCAAGTTATACTTCATGTGGCGGTGTGTGAAATTTAGTTTATTGAGTTTGTTATATGTTCCTTTGTTCCCTCCTCATCCATGTGTACCCCTGAGGCAAGTGACGTAACTGTCAGTTTTCTGTCCGTCAGAAAGCCCGCAAATTTTATATTTCTCCCTGTCCCCTGGTTGGCAAAAATTGAATATTGCACCTGTCTAACAGTCCCTATAACTCCCTCTATTGGTTGTTTCACCTTTACCCCTCCCTGACACCATCTGTATAAAAGTGTACGCAGACCCGCCCTCGGGGCAGTTGCGAGAGCAGGTGCAGGCGGGTGACATCGCGCTTGCCGCACAATAAACATCGCTACCTCGCAGCCTTCCACCCTGCCTCTGCTTCGTCACTTTAAGACCACTGCCAAAGATCTCTCATAACAAGAACCCACAGGAATCAGTATCGTCGCTCGGCGTACGAACTGATCCTCGTCCTGTGTCGCGGTGCCCAGGCTGGCCGTGCGTGGAAATGCTGAGGTCTCGAAACACAGCACCGTGACAACTTCAGACTCATAGGAATACAAATATTGCAGCCTGATGAAACTGAGCAAGGGTGACTAATATACTTTGCTTTGTCTGAAATGGCTAGGAGTAGGACCGAAGGATAAGCAGCTGCTTGCAAATCCTTCCTGATGTCACAGGGAAGGGAGAAGAGTCACACGACTGTGCCACAGCCTTGTCTTCATCTTGGAATGGTGTGGTCCCATCACACTCATTGTCTAAGGTGTTTAGCCAAAACCCACTTCTGTCTGCTGTGAACAGATAAAGTTAGGGAGGCAGCAACTGCAAGAGTAGGGGCAAACCTTTTGGCAATTTTTTGTTGCTACTATCTGGCAAAGACATCTATACTTAATGCTACATTAATACTGATGAGGGTTCTTGTGAAAATAGCCTGGAAGGCATTGGGAGTGCTTGAAGGCATCCTTTTATGACTTAAATGTTCCCATCAAAACTGCTGCTGTAATTGTCATCTGTGATGAATAAGATTATTGACTGAAGACATCTCTGTCCTAGATTAAAAGAAAATGTGGAGATAGCATGGTGGAGATAAGCACAAAAAACTGAGACATCAGCTTTCACAGAGTTTTCAGATGCATTATATTTGTATATGTATACATATATATATATTCTGATGTATATGTATACTATATATATTCTGATGCATATGTATATGTATATGTATATGTATATGTATATGTATATGTATATGTATATGTATATGTATATGTATATGTATATGTATATGTATATGTATATGTATATGTATATGTATATGTATATGTACAGGCAGACATGACTGTACATCTATCGAGCCCTCAAAAAAGTTTGGTTTGCTTCAAGTTGTAGATGAAAATTGGAGTTGTTTTTTATTTGATAAGCTGATTCATCCTAATAGGTAGTACAGTGCTTTCTTTGCCTTTCTCTGCATAGTGGATGCAGTAAATGTCACATAGTTGTTACTTAATATAACATTGAGCTAGTCAGGGGGGAAGACACCTATTTGAAAGAAAGAGAGATCACAGAGCTCGTTTTAGAAGTCTAGCTTCCTTTGCAATTCTCCTTTTATCTCACCTCTTTTGTGTTTTTTTCTCCATCCTGCTTCTGCAATGTATGATGATGAAAGAATATTCTGTGTAATCCTTGACAATCAATTTTTTTTTCCAGGTAACTTTGTCATGTACCAAACAAAAACCCAGCATTTTGGGTAGGTGGTGGTTCAGGTTTCCCAGTTACCATTAAACATTTTCAGTAAACATTTTCATAGACACATAATTACTCAAGAGAGGTGGATATTTCGTTATATGTATGCTATAAGTACCTGGCTCTCTTGGGTAATCATGTTTATAGAGGCTCTCAGATGACTTTCATGCATCTCAGTGGTTTTTTATAAGAAAGAAAATGAATCTTTCATTGAAATTAATTTTTCCCAAATGCATTGTTAGACGTGAAGGGGCCAATTGGTAGAATTTGGATCCAAGATAGTCTTTCAAGTTTGCATGATGATTGTTTGGAGAACAGAAATCTACAGATAGAGCAGTAACCTCCCAGTTTACTTCTATTTCTAATTGTTTGTTTGGATTTGATTTCTTTCAATAAATATGATAATAAGATTTAAGGATTGAAGACCACATGCAATTGAAAAAGTCATAAAAGGAGTCCTTTAAAAGGCTACAAAAAGTGCCCTCAAACATTCACTGAAGAAATACAGAAAATCCTCATGAAGTATAGACTTGATTCATAGTATAATATTTCTGTGCTTTAGAATATGTGTTCTCTGAGAAATGGCAGGTGAATATTCACAAACTATTGCACATATTTTGCTGTCTGATATAAGGTATCAGATTACTGATTGAAGACACCTGCTATCAGCTGATTTTATAAAAAGCTGAAGAAATCTGCAATAGTTTCACTGAGACAGTGAAGAGTTCATCATAATTTTGTCAGTCATATTCTTTAAGGAATCATTAAACTAATCTAATCTAAGCTTCTACTTGATAGAAGCCATAGAACATCCTAGAGCAGCAAAGGAATCACAGCTCATCTTGTCTCCAAAAACCTTATCAATGTATATAGGGCATACAACATTTTGGGCTTTCCAATAACCTTGATGTGGTGATTATATGATTGAATCAAGTTAAGATTACAGCAGATATGACATTTTGATCAGGAAACAATTATTTTTAGTAGCTTACACTGGAAATTAAGTTATTCATCCTTCATCTCAGATTCACATTCAATGATTTTTCCCTAAAGTGAAAGTGAACTATCTGTAGTTGTTGGGGGTTGCTGGGGTTTTTTTGTTGTTGCTGTTTGGGATTTTGTTGTAGTTGTTGTTTGTTTGCTTGGGTTTTTGTTTATTTTTTCTTTGGATTGGGGGGGGGTGCGTTGTGAAAACAGTAAGCATAGATATTTCATAGTAATTTTTTAGTTACAGTAACTGAAAAACTTTATAAATTCTAATGCAGATGTGCTTTCTTTATTTGATAAAAAATTAATTCCTTTGCTTTAAAAATAATTAGAAAAAAATTAAGTATGGTTATTGCTGTTTAATGGTTAATGCCAGTTTATGCAGTGTAGAGTGCTGCTTCATGAATGGTTTAGATGCTGCAATTTTCAAACTCTACACACCAGGTAGTTAAACACTGACCTCAGTTCAGTGCTGGACACTGTAGGACACGGCTACAAAAAGACAAGAGGAAGAATAAGAATTACATCGAAATGTCCCTAGAAAATAAGGTTCTATTATTTGTTTCACAGTTGGATTGCAAATGTATTGTGTCTAGTTCTGAGATTGGCTGCAGCTTTGCAAAGACCTTGATTGTTACAAGAAGGTGAGACATGAAAAAGATCAGACATGTATAGTACATTTATACATTCCACACAATGATTGCAATGCATTGCACAAGTGCATTCTTTTTTTTAAGGTCCCTAAAATTTTACCACAAACTCATAGAAATGTGCAAGTTCTACTGCTAAATGACAGTGAATCAAAATTGTCAATGACAGCTGAAATCAAGAGCACATAATACAGCCAGCAATATTATTATTATGAACAAGGTAATTATTTGTCAGTTATTCAGAATTTCTGCTTTACTATCAGACTCTTTTCCTCCTTGCTGTACTTTCCTGCTGGTAAAACTATGTGTTTGTATATATCTGCTGTCTTATTTTTTTTAAGCATAACGATGCTGAGAAAAATATCTACCCTGAATCATCAGTCTCTTACAAAATAGAAATGAATAAATTTAAAACAGTGATTGGAAAACTCCCAGTTGTGGGACCCTTTCTAATGCCTTACATGAATATTTCAATCACCTAAAATATCACACTGATAACAAGATCCTAGATCAATGTCTTTTGGAAAGCTGCAGTAAGCCCTATGTGCAAAGTCATAATTTTGTACATGTATTCTAAGATACCTGTGCCACAGGAACTTGTCTTTTATGACAGTATTTGCCAAGTTCCTGTGAGTATAGATTTTATGTCAGTTGAGAGTAGCAGTAATACTGCAGGAATGTAATAAAACTATATCTTGGTGAAAGAACCTTTAGAAAAGGAAAAAGAACCTCTACAGTGTGTGCCTGTTTCCCATATGATTCTAGAATTTACTTTAACACTTTTTTTCATATCACTTAGTTATGGCTCAGATGGCATATAGAAAGAGTTATTTTCCCTGTTGCTGTGACTAAAGGGAGACAGGAGATGCTTGAAAATTGTCTTGTACTTAAAAGTAGAAGACCAGTTATAGGAAAGCCATAGGTTAAACTCTTAACAACAAGTAGATTGAAAGCAACAGATTTCTGGGGAAAAGGTCATTATCAAGGTCAAAAAAGGTCAAAAATGTCACTGGAATGCAACATAAGCTATTGCCCTTTTTCTGCATCTCTTTATAAATTCTACAAATTTGTAGCATAAATAATATTTATTTGCTTATGTATTACACCCTTAAATTTCAGAACTTCCAGATAAAGTTCTCGTGCTCCTTTGATTGGAAACAATGCTATAATCCCTATAGAAAAGGCACTTGCACTGTTGTCTCATTGAAGATTTCTCTTTGTATTTTTTTCTTGTTTCTCTTAATCTAAATTAATCCAGTGCTGTGTGCTTTACTTGACGGATCAGGGAATGAAACAATTTGTTTCAAAAATAAGATAATATTGAAGTGAATTTCAGCTTCAAATTCCCAGAGCAAAAACATAATAAACAGAAGGCATCAAAACATCTTGATGTTCATTGGCAAGGGAGAGTAAAAAGCCAGTTCATTTTTTTCATATATAGAAGCTCTCTCCCCAAAACAGTGAATGTAGTATTTTCTGACACCCTATTTGAAGACTTTCTTCCCAAGTGCAAAACAAGACTAATACAGGGGTTTTTGCCTTCAAGTTATAGGAAAACCTATTTAATTCTATTTCTCTAGGAACTATAGGTGAATATGCTATAAAATTATCCTATTTCATTACTTGCATACTATCCTGAGATATCCTGCAAGGACCCTTGCCACAGATCTGTACTCTCAGTTAGGTTTGGATCTCTCACTGGATCTATGATCACACCCATTGCCTGGACTACAGTGCTGGACTTTTTTTTTCAGCTGGGCAACCTTCTCCAAGGCATGAGTTGTAGTTAACTCTCAGATGACTTCTGAGGGTCTGAATTCTGTCTTTTATTATGGTCTGGTAAATAGTAGGAGTCTTCGTATTTAAAGAAGTGCGAATTTTAACTTGCAGTGGGGTTCAGTGTTGCTGTCAACAGCTCATTTTTAAGAGTAGCCAATAAATGAATAGTCTCTAATTAATGAGTCTTAGTAAAGTTTGGGGTTTTTTTCTGCAATTCTAGTTATTATATAAATCTTTAGCACATAACTTTAGTCTACAGGTTAATATAATATACAGCCTCTCGTCAGGCATCGTTATACCCTTGCTAAAATATAGTGACAGAACTATATACACCATTCTAAGTAATGTTCAATTTATAGCTTACATGGATACAGTATCAACTACTTTGATTTATACTGTGTGCCCTCTAGCAATACAATCCAATGTTCTTGACTTTTTTTATTGCACCAACAGTACTCAGTGCATTAAGCTTGCTCAGATGTTCTTATACCAAGTTCAAAACTTTAAGGTGTTTTATGATGGCTACTCAGTCCTCTCCTGTCTACTCTTACATTAAAATTCTTCAAAGTCATTCTCGCAAAAGCAGTAATCTATGACCCATTTTTCCTTAGGCTAAATTGGGTTTTTTCAAGTAAGCCAATACATTTAATCCTTTGGAATGGGATCTATGGCAAATCAATGTCTGGAAATTTTAAGAGTACAGTCACTGCATTAAAGTGTGTGCATTTTTATTCTGCTTTTGCTTCTCCAAATGCTACCTGCACTTTTCTCCAGACTGCATTCACAGCTTCACACAAAATTTCTTTTCTGATGTTTTCAGAGTACAAAGTCTTATTGCACTGTTTTATCTCCTTAGTAAGTGAATTATACCCTTGGTAAACCAGCTGCATGTTTTATCTGATTTCATGCAAAGAGTGTCCAATCACAGTGCTTGTTTGTCTGCTGGTCTGTACAGTCTCGTCATTAATCCATTAGACAACAATCAGATGAACAAAAGATGCAAAACCCCCCAGATTATCTGGCCACAATTTTTATGAAAATATGAGAGTGCATACAGGGGAGACATGCTTTCAGAGAGGTGGAATATATTGAGGTTCAAAAAGGATTTTAGGGAAGTGTCGTAGGCTTGTGGTAGGGCACACAAAATCATGACATATCCAAAAGCTGGCTAACATATTCTGATTTTCAGAACTCTTTGTGTCTTAACACATGAATTTCAAGGCTATTTCAGATAATGTATTTTCATAGTTTCTATTGAAATTATTGGTTGCTTCACCCAGATTTTTTTTCAAAATATTGTCAGAAAATGTAACTAGAAGGTGTGAAGTCAGCAAACTTGCTTTTCAAACAGTCTGTAAATGAATTCTGTAACACTATACCCAGCCCAGCAGGGATAGCTTGAACAGAGATAACTCTAGACTTTAGGCCAATCTTGGACAATTTAAGTATTCTTACTATTTAATTATTTCAAGTGAGATTACATATGGAGATTTTTAATCTTTTTTTGACTGAGAAACTATTCCATTCTGAGAAAGAGAAAAAATATTCCTCTTCAAAAAGCAGAATGTGTAAATATATTCTACCAAGGAATGTTATTACAATTGTTTTCTTTTATTTTAACATGACACATTTTCTAAACAAAAGAAAGAAGACAAAATTAAAATTGAGATTCACAACTGACTTTTTTCCTTACTAAAATCTGATGTAATGCGATTACTCATGCAGTTTGTGTGGAAAGCAGATTACACTCGTGCCAAAATAAATGTCTCTACCCATTGAAAACATAGATTATAGAATGAGGGGTGGAACAGATTTTTTTGGTTAATTTAAAGGGAAAATCTAATTTTTACAGATATGTAGCACATGCCAATATGGTTTAAGCAAGCCCAGCTGAATACACAAAGCAATCAAATGCAGCTATGGGGACAATGTCTTACTGACAGCTTAAAACTGACCACAGAAAAAACAGATGTAGCCTAGAGAGATCAATATTGAAACAAATAGTAAAATGTCATAATTTCCTTTACTGCTACCTAGAACCACCGCAACAATGTCCTGAAAGAGATTAGCCAACTGCAATTTCTCTCCTTTTTGTTTTTTCAATATTGATTTCAGTCAAAAAGAAGGTAGAGGAAGAACAATAATCTATGTTTCTATGAGATGTCAAAAGCTGCCTGTAAGTAACTATTGACTCATGGCAGATGTGTCAGTTTATTTTGAAACACTTTTCCTTTTTAATCACCATAATTCTATAAATCTTCCTCTGACACATAGATGTGTGCTTTCTAGACCAGATGTTTTGTATTTCAGTGGAAGAAAACAACACAAAACAGAAGCAACCTCAAATCTCATGATGACTCTTGTAGAAATCCCATTATTTTAAAATGAAATATCACTATCTTATGCTGTGTAACTTTAAAGGTGACAATTGTCATTACCCTTGAGCTGTAGTAACACACAGACCCTCCTTTCCACCTTGTTCACTGTTGTAATTTAATTGAATCTGACTATTTTATGAGTAAGAGATAGAGCATAGCTTTTCAGCCTTAATATGATGCCAGCAGGTGCATGATTCAAAACAAAAGGATCGTTCCATAGCTCCTAGGAAAACAGTATTTACTAAAAACCCCAAATGAACATTGTAAAAGCATAACATAGAACAGTAGAAATAAGCAAGGCATCTCCCAAACGAGATTTAAAATGTCACTCCAGCAGATGCCGAACTTGTCAGTCCCAGTACAATTTATAGGTAAGAAACTACCAAAAAATGTGAAAATCAGTCACATATGAAATGTCTGATTCTTCAGACTTTCCACCATGCACAGCAGCTTCTTTTTTCTAATCCTCTACAGTTTAGACTAGATTTAAATACACAAGCACAAAAAAAAAAAAAAAAAAAAGAAGTCGTGTCACTCAGTGTCCAATTGCTCCTTTTGCACCAGACTTAAAATATCCCTGTCAAGAAAGCAGCCTTTAGTGCATATGTTTAAGTGGCATATGCTCAACTATTTCAACAGGAACTATTTCTTTTACAGAGTATGTGTTGAATTTCTACAGATTAATAACTTGAGAAAATAAAGTCTATATTTTTGTGCACATAAACTTGACATTTTATCTCATATCTAGATATTCGTGAAATGCAAGGAAATATCACCATTTAGATGTAACTTTATAATCTGGTTTGATATTTTTGAGAAGAAAGTTACATATCAAGCTATGGACTGGGTGGAGCAAATATGGAGGCAGATTAATAGTTCCTAGAAGAGAGATAGGAATTAAAGTTCAGTGAGGCAACATGCAGAAGGACTAAAAGATGAATAATACTGAAGATAATATTTTGATATTCAGTTGATTCTTAGTTTACAAGTAGGAGGAAGGTAATTGCTACATGATAAACAGGTCAGTAGCTGTTCTCTAGAGTGTCTGAAGGGTATTCTAATTAATGCCTGTATCACATCACTTCCTAATTGCCTCCTTAACAGAAATGTTGGCCTCTTCAGCTAAAGGTGAGCAGCTTTAGGATTTCAGAGAGCTCATCTCCCTGCCAGCTCCTGCAGATCCCCAATGGAACAGCAACCTGTGGGAGGGGACAGCTGCCTGAGCAGGTACAGTGCCCAAGACACCTCAGAACAGCGAGTTATATGTGTTTCCCCTAATGGTTATATGTGGTTGTTATTGTTATTTCTTTATATGAGGCATTAACAATGAACCTGAAGTGCATAAAACCTCACAGATGTAGCACAATATTTGTGATAATATTTATTTTTCCTATCTAGAGTCCAAAAGATAACTTTATTTTAATCAAGTAGCAGAAATCTGAACTTACTATTATTAGCATAAGCTGTGTTCCAAGTAAATAATTGTTCCTAAGAGTAGTTGAACCTACTGGGATTGAAACTTACTTATTCTGGTTTTAATTCTTAGATCAAATACCTACCTATATCAGTACAATCCAGAGATGAAATAAAATATGTGACAGAACCAGACTGCCACTAGGAAACTTGAAAATATTTTTTTAAAATTTCCATTTACTTTTCTGCCTTCAGGATAGGACCTGACTTGTAATAAATGCAATAGATTTATATGTTCCATGTGAAAGGAACTGAGAAATCCTGCCTTTATTGCACTATGCCCAGCAAGCTTGGTTTCTAGCCTGTGACTTTATGTACATACACATTGATGAGATCAGATGCAGCCACAACTCTCAGAATATTTTCTGATTGCATTCAAAATATGTATTGACATTCAGTGTTCATTGACCTTCTTGCTGTCTTCTTCCAAATAATGTTTTGAATAATCTGTGGGAAGTTCTACTTCCTTGCTGCGCCATTTTAAATCACAAGATATTTCATAAGAAAAATTAAAAAATTAAGAAAAAGGAGGAAAAAAGAAAGCTTTCAATTTTCAGCATCAATAAGAAATGATTCCTTTTGTGGTAAAAAAATTATGTTCCTTGTTTTGGGTTATTGTCCCTTTTCAGTTTTCTCAGAAATTATTTGCTAATAGAATTAAAAGCAAAGATTGTAAAGGTTTATGCACACATCTTGATGCATCTTGATGCATGTCACTTGCCAAAGTATTTAAACGTCTTGGGCCATATAGATTTTACCTGTTCCCTGGATCAGAGCAGAAAGAGAAACACGACAGAATATTTTTCATCAGATAATTCAGATTTGTCAGAACTTGCGCTTTTCCCACACATTTACAATTTGGGGTAGAATTTCTGGTCCAAATCAGTGTGGGATGCCTGGTTCAGAACAGATCACTGGTTACAATGGTTGTGCTTTGTAATTCATGGAATATCAGGGCTGGGACAGCTCCTTCTGTAGCAACTGTCATTCCCTTTGTGAGTAGTAGCTGTTGTTTTAGTGAAAGGATAGGCCAGCTCTACTGACTGGATAGGATAGTTGTGGGTCTTGCTCCAAACCTGCCAAGCTCAAGAAGAGAACACGAAACCTCTGATCTGTTTTACATCAAGGGAATTATGCTTGCATAGGCTACATGTATTGCTACTGAGTTAATGGTTTCATTTTTTGCTCCTCCCATAACCATTTAAAAACTACTTTTTCCTTATTTACAAATGATCCAACAACATCACTGTCTGCCAGAGAGAAGCATATTTGTCCTTACTGGTGTCAGTGAAGTCAATGGAAGGAAGTCTCTTTGTACCTTATCAGCTACTGGGCCATGTCTGAACATGTAATATATATTCACAAAAAACCCTGTCTTGGCACAGAAAAAGTATCTTATTAATTCTAACTAATTTATCAAAATTGATGTAAAAAATGCGATGTCTACTAATATGTTTACAAGTGAGCCACATTGTCAGAGATGCCTCTTTTTTCCCATTGGAAACTAAACTTGAAAGTTAAAAATCTTTTGCTTTTCAAAACTTGTTATTGTTTTTAGATAGAATACTGAATTAAGTTAATTTGTATGCCTGTCAAATAGTACATCATCTAAAAAAAGCAAGAGTAACATAGCTGCTTTTGCAAAATTGTCATGGGGTAGGAAGTATTGAAGGTTTTTCTAAAAGCTGAATTTAACAACAATATTTTAAGTAGATTGGTACATGGATTCCCAGAGTCCCATGGTATATAATATTATTGGTACATGGATTTCCAGAGTCCCATGGTACATAATAATGTTTTCTGCAGTAGGATTTTTACTCAAATCTGTATAAGCTGTGAATGTTTGAATGAAGCAAAGCAGCAGTGGGGAAACACAACAGGAGGCATTTAAAGTCTTACCAATAGACCTTGCCTTTGCAGATATGAATTTGAACTACACCTTTTTTTCCCCAGTCTGGTGCTGAAGGTGGGCAGCTTTGTTTTCCTGGCCAGCTAAGTTAGCTTCTCTCTGCTCATAGCTCCTCCTGTAAGCAGAAATGTCACTCTGTTTGCCACTTCTTTCAGAATTATCAGGATCATTGTAGATACTCTTGTGTGCTTGCCATTCTTTTTCAGTATTCTTCTGAGTTTTGTCTTTGTTTTTATGCAGAGCTGCTTCATTATTTCAACCATTTCTGCATCACTCTTGTTGTAATCTCTTCATATCTCTGCTATTGCTATATTTGTCCTTTCAACACAGCAGACTTACTCCACAAAACCCAAGCAAATAGACTGTCACCCCTACCTTTTCAAGCACTCTTGCAACTGAAGCACTGAGCAAACTTGCATGTAAAATGTAACTAAAAGGTACATCAAGGTGACCCTTGCACAGGTTTCTCCTTCTGTTTCGCCAGACAAACATCTGGTCTGAAATTTCCATGTTAAGTGTCTGACTCAGCTGAATTTATGTGATAAGTTTTGTTTTCTCTAAGCCTTGTTCATATATAAACAACAGTAATTAATTAACATGACAACAACACTTTAAAACCTTTAAGGGAAGTGCATGGGAAGCTGGAGTCCTGGGAAGCCACTTGGGCAAAAAGCTGAGGTTGTCCCTCAGAAGTTTTCCCCATTTCTTACCATCTCTGTAGGAGAAATGCATCTGGGTTCCTGTTTTGCAGAGGCTGTTTGGATTGATTTGTGTAAAGGTAGAAGTTGGGCTGTAAATGCTTTTAGCAGTAGGAAGGCACATTGTCCTGATGCTGGATAAACATAAATTACGCTGGTAATTTATTCCATCCTCATTGTGTCTCATCCATCTTATCCAGCTTTGCTTTTGAGGGCCACACTTCCTTTGCAACCCTCAGACTGAAAGGCTGAAGAGGTACAAACTGATTTGCTCAGAAGTAATATTCGATTGCTTCTGATATGCCTGCCCTGGCACAAACCGTGTTTCCTGCTGATTTGACTTCTGGGGACTGTCTGTCAGAGAGTGTATCTTTGAACAGGGCTAGGAGAACACAGCTAAACCCACTCTTTCTGAGCTGGGTTGAGAGCTAGAAGCAATGCAGCCTGGCGTAGAGCTGCATCATCCTTCTCAGTCACTGCAGCCCTGTTGCCACTGGACCTGGAATTGCTGCTTCACAGTGCCATGTAACCACACCAGCTTACCTAGGTTTTCTACCAGCTTTGTAAAACTGGGGTTTGGTTCATAACCTCAAGAATAAAGTCCAGCTCCATCTTTCCTATTCTTTTGCATTTTATTTTCTTTTCATATCTTTATAAAAGGCTAGTGATGTGAGCAGATGCACAGTTTACAGGCAAAAGTAACACTTACTCATTTCTTTAGCACTCATTTTACCAGGCTTCACTTATCTGCATTTAAAATCTGACCCATAAAACTAGTACCTTAAAGGCCTACCCATAAAATATTTACAAGACAATTATTGAAGTATCTTTTATCGACTTAGGATTCCATTCTCCTTGCCTTTCTGATTTCCAAGTAAAATTGTAGTTTTGATTTCAGACAAGGTGGTAACACAAAGAGGTATAATATTGGACACTTGAACCTTTTTCACGCCTTGGAGAAGAGATTTCTTGCTTTTATTTGCCAAATATGTATTTTTTTTCTTTGATAAACTATTAGAGGAATAATATGAATAAAGTTAAACTCCTAGCAAGGAAGCGTAAAGAGTCATTATCAGAAAATAATTACATATCTGTGAATAAAGCACTTGATTAGCTGGCTTTTTCTCCTTGTCTCTCCCATGGTTTTAACCTGAAAAAGAGGATGGTTAGATTAGGCAAAAGGATGAAGTTCTTTACTGTGAGGGTGGTGAGGCACTGGAACAAGTTGCCCAGAGAAGTTGTGGATGTCCCATCTGTAGAAGTGTTCAAGGCCAGGATGGATGGGTCTGGAACAAGAACAACCTGTTTTAGTGGAAGGTGTGCCTGGTTATGGCAGGGAGGTTGGAACTGGATGATCTTTAAGGTCCCTACCAACCTAAGGTATTCTATAGTTCTATGATTTTATGATTTTTCTATGTATTCTCAGGGTTTGCCACTATTTTCTTTGCTATGGCCTTCCAGAAAAGAGATAAACTATGGGTGGCCTCTGATATTCACTGAGAGTTTTACTACTGACAAAGTCCAGTCTGTATTAGAAAGCTTCTAATTCATAAGATAATATAAAATGTCCAAGGCAAAATGACAATTTAAACAAATTTGGTTTTATGGCTTTCACATTTAGCTATTTTATAGCTTCAATTTAACAAAATAAATTTTTCTAGCCTTTGAAATTATATAAAACTGATTTAGCATTTTCTCTTAAATTTGAAAGACCAAACATTAACAGATTAATTGGATTAGCTACCAGGAATGAGCAGTAATATAACTAAAAGTTTTTCAGATTGCTGTATTTAATTTTAGCATGCTTTGTAGCTTGTAATTTTTAAAACTGTGTATGGACTAGAAATATTTATTTAAAAAGTTATTGCATTCTATTTATGGTAACTGAGATGTCATTAAAATTGCATGAGAACACATTTTTCATACTTGTTAGCTATTCCTAACTTTTAAAGACACCATTCTGCGTTAAAAAATAAATGGCTGTTGTGCCTCAATTATAGGGTTTTTTAAGAGGAAGAGTGGTCATGGATGCTTCTGAATGGGTTTGTGATCATTAGATATCTGAGATTTCTGTAGCTAGAGGATTTTTTAAGCAGAGAAAAAGAACAATGCTGGAATATGAAACATTTTTCAGACGTAGAGACTTTTTAGTGACTAATTATATTTAGAGCTAGGTAGGAAAAAACAGCAGTGTAAAAAAATCCATGTGTAAAGTTAATTTGGAGCTGAAGTTCAGTTTGGAAGTATCTGGTGAATGATCATAAACTTATTAATTCCTCATAACAATCTAGACAATGGCTTGATTATAGATAAGATAAAAGGTGTATTTTGTAAGGATACTTTGTGTGTAGGTGAGTTATCAAGGATGAGAACTAAAGTTGATCTGGGATGCTATACAGAGCCATTAACTTCCAGAACTGAAAGGCTTGATTTTAAAAACATAGGAAGTGTATCCTTCCCAAGCAGCATTTTATTGTCTTTCTCTTCAGATTTTTAAAATTAGGTTTGATAAAGCAGAAAATTCTGTGGTGTGCTGATTTTGGCTGGGTTGGAGTTCTCTTCAGAGCAACTGGTATAGGGCTGAGTTTTGGATTTGTGCTCAGCATAGGGCTGATAATAGAGAGATTTTTTGTTATTGCTGTGCAGGGCTTACACAGATCCAAGGCCTTTTCTGGATTAAACTGACCAAAAGGGTATTCCATACCCTGAGGCATCATACTCAATATATAAGTTAGAGGGAAGGAGGGCATGTTTGGAGTGATGGTGTTTGTCTTCCCAAGTAACCATTACATCTGATGGAACCCGGCTTTCCTGGGAGTGGCTGAACCCCTGCCTGCCCAGGAGAAGTGGTGAATAAATTAATTGTTTTGCTTTGCTTGCATGCAAGGCTTTTGTTTTACTATTTAACTGTCTTTATCTCAGCCCATGAGTTTTCCAGCTTTTACACTTTAGATCCTCTCCCCAGGCTCACTGATGCTGGAGTGGGGAGTGCCTGTGCAGGGCTTGGTGGCTGGCTAGGGTTAAACCACTACATCTCAAAAGAAAAAAAAATTGGCTAGATCAATAAATTTGGATAATGGGAACCTCAGTTCAATTTCTTATTCCAAATTTAGTGCAGGCATATCAGTCTCCTAGATTCTCAGTGGAATACAAGCTGCCTGACAATAATTCTCTTTTGCTCTCTGAGGCTACATTAATGAAAGGCATTAGTAGTTGCAGTGTGTTTTCCTATATTTATCTTTGAGGTCTGTAGCTCAGAGGGTGGGATGAATATCCTGTACCCACTGTAATGCTATGGCCAAATTAGTTACTCCAAAATGAGAGTCATGTCTGCTGAAGGGTTCAGCAGATCAGCTGCAAGACACAACAGGGAAGAAATTGACTTCAAATGCCACACATTCCAGGCAAAAATTCCCCAATTTATCTGAAAAGTGGCCTTGATCTCTGCTTTGGATGTGCTGTCCTCACCTTTGTCTTGAGCATTTCTATCAAATGGTGAAAAGGTTTTTTATTTCTATTAAAAGATTACGTACTCGCTCTTTCCACTTGACACTTTGTCCAAAGAGGGGAAGATTTAAGTGTCATCATCTACTTAAGGCATTCCTATCCACATAGTCCATTCTTGGGAAAGAATTCTCATATTCATAAAGACTGGGTCAGAATGGAAACAAAACAGGTAAAAAATTTTTCTTGATACTGTTGTATATATATAAAAAATATGATTAAGAAAAACATTCTTTAGCCCTCTGCTAAGTGAGAATGTGGTCTACCAGCTGTTTTCCATCTCTGCCTTTCAAATGGGGGACCCAACCAATTTTCTAGAGAGTTAATATTTAATTTGTGAAAATCAATTATTTGAACAGATAAAGATGGAAATATCAGATTGCACCCAGAGTAATGTGCCCAGCTCTAGTCCTCACATTTTAAAAAATACACAGACAGGCTGGGAAGGACTCAAAGGCAGTTCAGAAGGTTAAATAAACAGCACAGAACCTGTTCTATGAGAAACAACTGATGGAATTAGGTCATTTTACCCTGGAGAAGGGAGAGGTCGGGGAGGACCTCAGCACAATATTCCATTACTTCCAGTACATCCGCGAAGAGGAGTGAAAGTCTCTTTTCAAAAGGAGTCACATAGAGAGGACCAAGAGCAATAGGTACAAGTTGCATAAGCAGAGGTTTCATCTTGATAGAAGAAAGAATTTTTTTTACAGTGAAAACAATCAATCACTGGAATGACCTTCCACAAGACCATGGGGGAGTCCCCGTCATTGGAGGTTTTCAAATGACTAGACAAGATGCTAGATAATGTCATCTGAGCTCCCTTTTCTACAAAAGGTTGGACCAGATCATCTTTTGAGATTTCTTCCAACCTAGGCTGTTCTATACTATGCCATGTCTTTTACGTCCAAAATAAATTTATTGGTTCTTGATGAGGACTGCCTTCTGGGGTGAAAAGAAGTATTTTTCCCAAAGAAAAGTAAGATAACTGGAGGCTCTTGTATTTTGCACAAACGCCTGAACTGTAAGATTATTGTGCAAAACATGCTCTGTTCCTTCCCTTCCTTCTTCAGTGCTGCCTTTCCCAGCAGAAGTGCTACTCAGCAAGTGGCTGCCAGCATGAAACACCATGTTGGGTCCTTCTCAAACATATTACTCAGTGGCATACACAAGAAAGAGAGCAAGTAATTTCTAGAGGACAGTTAAGACACAGAAATGCTAATTTTTCTTGGTCGTTTGTAAGAAAACTAAGTTTCCCTTACAATCTGTAAATGTGCATTCAGCACTTTTAGGTCTTACAGTGCTTAACACTTCTGAGTATAACTCAATCCTTTTTATTGGTCAGGACCTTCATTTCTCTGGCACCGAGTATTCCTGGCAATGTGGGATGATGTCACCTTGTTACCCCACAAATTCTTCTTTTAAAGATGAATACTAAAAATAAACCTTTGAAAAGGATTATATATAATGGACAAACAAGAACCACCAACAGACATATGAGTTATGCATGGATACACTACACAGGGAGACCTCCAAAATGTTCACAACCCTACAGGAGGAATATAGTCATGGACGAAGTTTTTACAGGAAAAGCCATTTTCTTTCAATAATATTGCTGCTAGAGTAGCATGAAGATTATTAAATTTCTCATCCACAAACTTTGTTAAAGAAAAGAGTAATAACTGGAATAAAATCTCCATTTTAATTTTCATTCCCAGTTAAGTACAGCAGGTTTTAATAACTAGATATTTGTGAAGCATTTCAAAGCTAGGTGCAAGATTTTAAATTACATTTGTTATGTACAATGCATTTTAGAAAGAAAGGGTCTTATATATTCTGTCCTGTAGTTCCTATTAATTACAGGGGAAGTTACAAACAAAGTATGCATTAGAAAAATCATATACTTCAGAAATATGTCTTTAAAATCTGTGCTCTCTTATATTTTAAAACAAAATTCTTAAATTGTCATACTGTAAAAGAAATTAAGCAGGAAAAAAACATGGGGAGCAGACTAAGAAGTTAAATAAGGGTGCTACAGAAATATTAGTCTGTTTTCATTCTCATACTGTGAGTGTAATGTACTGGAATTATAACTGTGTGACTATCTTCTCTACTTGCTTTTCTCATTTTCTATGGTCAACATTATATTGAAATTATTGTAAGGGCAAACACCATTGTACAGTTACAAGTACTTTCAATAGGTAAAGTATACAGTATAAAGTCTCTACTGTTGCTAAGTAAATGTCATCTTTCCCAAAACTCACCTGCAAATATTGATCAAGAATCTCAAGGTTTTCAAGGAGCTCTGAGGTCAGAGCAAATTAGTTTATGCAGTTTCAGAATATTTATAGCTCCACTTATAACATCACTATATGTTTTTTGGCTAACCAAGGATGCTGAGTGATTTTTTATAATTTTCAGAATTGTAGAAGATGGCCACCCAACAAGCTGCAAGAACAAATTACTGGGACTTGAGGTGTTCTGCATTTCCTTCATGGAAAAAGTTTAACAAAGGTAATCCATAAGTACTGAGAGAGCTGGCTGGGGTCATACTGTGGCTGCACTCAATAATCTTCAGTGACTGGGATAGGTGCCTAAGGACTGGAAGCAGGCAAATCTTGCTCCTCTCTTTAAAAAGAGCAAGAAGGAAGATTCAGAGAACTGTGAGTTTGTCAGCCTCATGTCAGTCCCTGGGAAGATGATGGAACAGCTAATCCTGGAAACCATTTCCATGCACATGAAAGACAAGAAAGTGAATGTGAGTAGCCAGCATAAATTCTCCATGAGGAAGTAATGCTTGACCACCCTGAGAACCTTCTATGACTATATCATTCTCTGAATACCATAGCTTCACATATTAGAAGGCATTGTTAATAATTTTGAAACTTGATTCTGAAGCTAAATATAGTTTGCATTTATTTCATTAGTATTTCTCCATCTTCCCATTCTCCCACTACTTTTTAATCTTTTTAGTCCCAAGGAAAAGATACAGCTGAGAATATCTCAGCTTTCATTGTTTGCAATCACCATTTTTCAAAGTGTTTCATTTGTGGGTCAATAGGTGATTGGCCTACATATAATTTTGTGCAGTGAGCCAAACTGTTGGAGATTCCTCCACTAATTTTCTGCAATCAAAATGACATTGACAGGAAAAAAAGCATCCTACAACACTGAGGAAATTATCTAGTATTCCTCTCTTCACTTTACTGATCTATGTGACAATCCATGATAACAGGACAAGTATCAGGAGCAAAGTGGAGGTGTTATAGGATGTGTATACTTCCAGTCCTGTATCCACCTTTCCACCTGATCTGTCACAAACCATAATGTACTTTGTACTAACAGCAAAAATGGAATTTTCTGCTCTACAGATACTGAGTGATGGAAAGTTGGTTTTCTGAGGTTCCCAAAAGATATCATTCTCTGCCTAAAAGAGGATATACTCTTGTAAATCAAATGTCTATGTAGTCAAGAATTATGTTTCCAAGAGGGACCCAGAAAGAACATTTTAGAAGTACATTGTAAACATGCTTTACTATTAAACTCTTCCAGTCTCCACAATTTTGTTGAAATCTTGTTTTTGTTTTTTTCACAACTTTTAGTAACCTTTCATAGATGTTTATTGCATGAATCTGCTTGCTTTCTTAATGCTTTTTGCACTTCAAGATTCTTATTCTTCTCTAGTAGGAGATTTAAAAGCCTAATTATGAAGGTGAGAAAAACTATTCTTCTGTGAAAAGCTTCCTTCTTTTTGTTTTAAACTTGCCACCTGACATTTTATGCTGTGTAGTTCTCATAGCATTTAACAATCATTCCCTATTTCTCCTTTCAATAACTACTCTGATTTTGTAGACTACTTTTTTAAGAGTCCCCATTTGGCTTTTTGGGGTTTTTTTTGGTTGTTGTTTTTGGTTGGTTTTTTTTTTTCAGGAACATGTTTGTTTGCTTTACCCTTCTGCATCCCTTTGTCCCAGCCCCAGGACAGGCTTAAAGCCAGAATGCCTCAGCTCAACAAGGTATCTGCTGGTCTATTTTTTTCTTAGGTACCATCTAAGCTTTGGGCTTAAAGACAATCAGGATATGCCTTGATACACCATGCATAGATGCATCATTATAACTGGCAGATTATGATCCATAAAGAAGTTGTAAAGTGTAGTTTGGATGTATCTTTTGCTCTTTATAAAAGTAGCTAATGGTATCTCAAAGATTAAGCCTCAGTGGAAATTACAGAGCACGGGGGGTGTAATTACAGGGGCTTTTCCCCAAGACACTGAAACCATCACAGTCCATTGGGAGTGGGTGGGAGTGTCCCAACAGCTTTAACCAATGATTGCAGTGGTGCCCATGGAAGAAGTTGAAATAACTGTGAGAGCAAGGCTCAGAGTGATTGAGAAGGCATTCTCAGCAGTGTCATCAAACGCTGCTCCTGGGATAACAGCCAGGATGAGGTAGTAACTCCTGACAGAAAACAGGGGATGAATTCAGTCCAAAGGGCATTCATTCATAATGCAAAAGACTTTAGAGCAAGCAAAAGAAAAGTTTCAGATGTAATGAGCAAGGTGATACCTTATGAATTCTCATATCATGTGCAATTTTGGAATGCAGACAGAGCCAGCCAATAAAAAACCCCATATTTTCTGTAATGAGTAAAAGGTATGCATGAAAGTGTGCCTTTATTTAAGCCTTCAGAGGTTTTAAGGTATTTTCTGGCTATTAAGATTTCAGAAGTTTTGAAAAAAAAATGGTTTTGTTTGGTTAAATACAGATTTTTGGATTTTAGGGACACTTTTATTTGACCAAAAATTTTGGGTTCTTGTAGTTTTCTTAGATATGTTGGACTGATAGAGTGCCTGGAGACATGAAAGGCTTGCTGTGCAGGAAATGTGCAAAATGTATTGTGGAACAAAGTATCAGCTATGAATTTCTTACAATTTAAGTAAAAATGATGGACAGAGAGTAGACTAAAAAAAGGAAAAAGCAAGCAATAAGATAAGTTTCACACAACTGTCAGGTTCAATAATCAGTGTACTCAGTGTCAGAATATACACTGCCTATTCTAAGGTTAGTAACTTGTTTCATGGATCTTTTTTGCACAGCAAATGACTTTGGCTTTCTAAATAAACTGGATTGTCGGGGTGCTCACTCAGAGCCGACGGCTCTATTACCGGCCAGCCCAGATGCCGCGACAGACGTTTGCAAGGGTCAGACCGCGAGCAGCGCAGGCAAGGCTGACTCCTGTGGGTTCTTGTCTTATCAGGGGCTCAGGTGAGCGATGGTAATTCGACAGGCAGTGGAACGAAAGGAGGAAACAATTCCAGATGAACAGAGGGTTTATTACAAACAACTCTCCAGCCCGGGACTGTTCGTGGGGAGGAGGGTGCAGGGGGTTTTTGTCAAGGGCGAGTCAGAGGGGGGGCAAAGGGGGTGGTCAGCCGCTGCCAGCCAACCAGGGCAGGTTGCTAGGGGACCCGGGGGTAGGAGTACATGGCTTGGACCAATCAGGAGAAAATAGGATGGATTTCACCAAGGCGGGAAAGAATAACAGACAGCTAACCGTGTGCCGCATAACAGGTGCAGGAGTCATGTGGATTAGACAAAAGAACAATCGGGGGGTGGGGTACAGAGAACCCAACGAGTACAAAATTATACAAAGCATAACTGATTAAATTAACACACTGCCACATCTCCCCCTTTTCTTTTTACTAAAAAGAACAAAACTGAGGGGGGTCCAGCAGATGCTCAGAGTCCAGGTAACATTTGGCGAATCAAGGTTGTTGGATTGGCCACTAATCGTCTGCGAGGTTTTCACCGTCACCTTCTTCCTCAAGCTCCTTCTCAAGCTCCTTAAACTCATCTTCAGGAGCCGTGGCCTTGGCGACCTGAGCAGAAGCCGGAGAGGGGGCAGATGAGGAACTTAAAACGAACTTAATTAACGATCTCCTGATTAGTCCGAAAGCAAGACAAACAAAATAATAAACAAAATCAACAGGCATGTTTTTAAAATGGACCCGGCCCATCCTGATAGGCCCCAACCTTTCAGGAAGAGCATGGTCGGGAGGCTTAGCGTCCTGGGTCTGGGTCTGAAAAACAAAACTGGGGGGCCAAAAATTATTAATTTGGGTCACAAAAATAGGTAAAGGGCAGGTCATGGTCCCATTCCCACAGAATGGGAAGAGAGGGTCTGGAGGAGACTCGCCTTCGACGGCGGAATGCCGCCGAAGCCACCTGCGGGACGCTGTTGTCACGCTCCCTCTTCCTTTTAATGAATGGTTTTACCCATTTGGCAGGTATCCATTTGATCCCGGTAGGCGTGAGGACACAGGCGTACCCACGCCCCCACGTCACCAGGTCAAATGGACTCTCCACCTTTCCTGACTCAGGCGATCTCACCAGCACCGGGGGCTTGGGATCGAACTGCCACTCCTTATTGCACCCAAAGTGTGTGGTAATGGGCGGATTGGGATTTTCAAAGGAACGGTTTAGAAAATTGATGACATAAAGGGCTCGGGCCAATCTGACTGCCGGTGGCTCTACCTTTAACACCTGCTGCTGTTATTTAAGGACCCTCTTGATCTCTTGGTGGGTCCTCTCTATGATTGCTTGGCCTGTGGGGGAGTGGGGGATGCCTGTCTTGTGCTCCACTCCCCATTGCTGCAGGAAGCCAGCAAATTCCTTGGACTTGTACGCAGGGCCGTTGTCTGTTTTGATCCCCTTGGGGATGCCCATGAATGAGAAGGCCTGAACAAAGTGTTGGATAGCATGTTGGGCCCTCTCACCTGCGTGCGCAGAGGCATAGACAGTGCCAGAGAAGGTATCGACGGAGACATGAACGTACTTCAGTCTCCCAAATGATGGAATGTGGGTGACATCTGTCTGCCAGAATTCACAGCTCTCCAACCCGCGAGGGTTGACTCCGGCATGCAGGGTAGGCACAGCGTGGGACTGACAGGAAGGACACGAGCCAACAATCGCCTTAGCTTGTTGCCGTGTGAGGTTAAAACGTCTAGCTAAGCTAGGCGCGTTCTGATGGAACAGCTGATGGCTGAGCTTGGCCTGCTCAAAAACGTCAGGCAACGGGGCTATCGCTACAGGGGCAGCAAGAGCGTCAGCCCTCCTGTTACCCTCAGCAATAAACCCAGGCAATTCCGTGTGCGACCTGGTATGCATCACATAAAACGGTTGCTCTCGGTGGGAGACAAGTTTGACCAATTTCGAGAGCTGCTCATACAGAGCTGTGTTGGACACCTCTTGCAAAATAGCCTGATCTGCTCTAGATACCACCCCCGCTACGTATGCGGAGTCGGTTACAATATTGAGAGGTCCAGGGAATCTCTCAAGTGCTCTGACGACAGCGGCCAACTCGGCTATTTGAGGTGAACCCTCAACTACTTTAATATCTGCCTCCCACTGCCGAGTTTCAGGGTCCTCCCAAGTCATCACTGACTTGTGAGAACTCCCAGACGCGTCAGTAAAAACTGTCAGCGCATCGAGAGGTCTCCTGCTCTGGACACTCTTTAAAGCCAATTTAAATGTTACGTCTGAATTAAATAATTTGTGGGCCGGCCGATGAATTGAAATTTGTCCTGTAAAGGAATCTAGAGCGAATTGGAGTGCTTCATTCTCCTGAAGCAGGTGCTCCAACATGGGTTTGGTCATTTGGCCTGTTGACAATCCAATTGGCATGTGAATACATTCGAAGTTGCACCCTGCCAAATCTTTCATCCGCGTTCTTGCTTTGCGGACGAGCTCAGCCATAAGCTCTTGTGGCTGTGTCATTCTTTTGGGCCGATGGTGGCTGAGAAAGACCCACTCTATAATAAGAAGAGGGTCCTTTCTGCCTTGGCCCTTGGTGTTGTGTGCTGATGTTTTTGCACCCGTGTCCCATTGAGAAATGATCCCATGTAGATGTGGCAGCTTACCCAGAATGATGAACCAAAAGGGAAGCTCGGGATCGCATCTATGTGCCTGTCACGATGTCATTGCCTGCTGGGCCTTCTCCAATGCTGCTTTTGCCTCTGCGGTAAGCACCCTAGGAGAACTGAGCTCCTCTCCCCCTTTCAATAAATTGAAAAGAGGGGCTAGATCCTCGGTGGTCAGACCTAGCCAGGGCCTTACCCAATTCAAGGCACCGCAAAGCTGATGGGCGTCAGCAAGGGTACGGACATTTGTCCGAATTTCCAATTTTTGAGGCACAATGGTCCTCTTACCAATCTCCAGGCCCAGGTACTTCCAGGGTGGCATCCTTTGGATCTTATCTTTTTGCAGCTCGAACCCTGCAGCAACTAACGAATTGGTTACAAGGTCAAGCGCTCGCGTAAGTTCATCTTTGGTCGGCGCGCAAACGAGGATGTCATCCATATAGTGGTGGATGACAACCCCCTCCGTGGCTGCGCGCACAGGGGACAGCAAGGAAGAGACGTACTGCTGACACATCACTGGGGAGGCCTTCATCCCTTGCGGGAGCACCTTCCAGTGGTACCTCTTCCTTGGGGCCGCTCGGTTGATGGAAGGAACCGAGAAGGCGAAACGCGGGACATCGTCTGGATGTAGAGGAATTTGGAAAAAACAATCTTTTATGTCAATTACAGCCAGATTCCAATTTCGTGGCAGCATGGTTGGGGAAGACATTCCAGGTTGGAGAGACCCCATATCTTCAATTACCTCGTTAATTTGGCGGAGGTCATGGAGGAGGCGCCATCGTTTTTTGTCCCTCTTTCGAATGACAAAAACGGGCGAGTTCCATGGAGAACTGGTCTCCACGATGTGACCTTTAGCTAATTGCTCCTCCACGAGCTCCTCAAGCGCCTGTAATTTCTCCTTTGTTAGTGGCCACTGCTCAACCCAGACTGGTTTATCTGTCGTCCAATTCAGTTTCAGGGTCGGGCGCTTCTCAGCAGCCGCTGCCCAAAAATTTTGTGAGGGGTTGGGAATGTCAATTGTGACCCCCCACTGGGCCATGAGGTCTCTTCCAATGTGGGGGTTCCTGGTAATCTAAAACAAAAGGACGGATGGCAGCCAATTGTCCTTTTGGCCCCTTAATTTTTACCACACTTTTTGACTGTTTTGCGGATTGGAACCCTCCTACACCCCGGATCTGTCCGTCCGCGTCCTCCAGGGCCCAATGTGACGGCCATTCCGCAGTCGGAATAATCGTAACATCTGCCTCTGTGTGAAAAAGAAGATCTTTATCTACTGATTCATCTCCCACAGTGAGTGTACATCGCACCAAGGGCTTACGGGTGGAAATGTGATGTACAGCATTTACAGTAAAGGTAAGATGTTCTGGGTCACCATAAGGAATTGCTTGTGCGATGACCTGGCCCTTGGGTAAAAATGTGGGCGGATGAGTGCAGCGCAGCCAGAGAATGAGGGCCCTGGGGTTGTTGTGAAGTGTCCCCGGGACTACCTCAATCTCCTGCGGAGTATATTTGCAATCACCGATGACGATGAACTTACCTTCGCCGGTCATTGGCCACTGATGCAACTTCTTTGGGTCTGTGGTGACGAAATGAAAGTCCCTATCCGTCAGGTACAATGGTCTGGTGAGATGCAACCTGTAGGGTTCAAAAAAGGAAGAGGTGGTGAGAATAGGTTTTGCTATGTCATGTTCAGGTGATGTCGAGTCCGGTGTAGAATGTCCATCCAATTGACCCCCTTTGGGGTTCCCTGCCCGGTCCACCCGATTGGGGTCCTCGCGCTGGGTGGACCCGCGCTCCCCTTTCAGTTTTTTTGCTGTGCCTGGGAAGGCACCGGCGTTCCCGGAGGTGTAGATGGAGAACGCTGTTTTGAAGGCTTCCTAGGGCAGTTGGCAGTCCAGTGTCCTTCCTCTTTACAGAAGAAGCAGCGACCAGGGCGGTTGCTGAAGGAGGGTCGCTGCTGAAGCGGACGATGTCGAGGCTGTTGGGATGATTCTGCAGCATGCACAGCCTTGGGTGGAAAGGTTGCCTGGGAGGGTGGTGGTGGGTTCCTCCGGGCAAGGAAGGGCACCTTCATCTGCACACCTGGAGCATTGACTGGAGAGTGCGGGGCGGTTCTAGGGGAAGACTCAAAATTGCCTGTTTACACAGGTCGTTAGCATTAACGAAAACAAGCTCCCCTATAATACCTTCCCGTGCACTTTCTGTTTTAACCTGAACCTCCACTGCTCTGGTGAGCCGCTCTACAAAGGCAACAAATGATTCAGAAGGTCCCTGCCTAATGGTGGTATAGGGGGGTGATGGTGCGTCTGGCTGCAAACAAAAAAAAAGCCTTGCAGGCTAAATCTTTTATAATTGAAAGGACTGCCGAGGGTATTAGGGCTGCCTGGGACTCAGGGGAAACATAGGAACCTTCACCAGCAAGCAGCTCAAGAGAGAGGGGATCGCCGTCTTCATCGATGGCTGGAAAGGGCAACTGAGGCATTGCCTCTCGCAGGGCCTGTTTGAATGCTGGGTCCCAGAGCTTAAACTCTGTGCCATTCATCAGGCAAGAGAAAAGCTGCCGGAGGTCTGCTGGAACAACATGGACACCTGCAAGATCAGCAGTGAGGAGGCCACGGAAGTAGGGACTCTCCCTGCCATATTCCTTGTGCACCTTGCATAAATCCCGAATGATGCTTTGGGAAAAAGCATGCCAATTGGGTTTTGGTGTGTCACCACCACGTGTTCTGCGGTAGGTGACAGGCGCAGCAGAGAGAGTGACCTCCGGCTCACCCTCGCTCATTTCTTCTGGTTCCCAACCGTGGGAACCAGAAGAGAGGGAGTGGGAAAATTGCTGGCAAGATGGCGTCCTTCTGGGGTGGGGAGAGGGACTCGGCCCTGCCTCAGGGGCGTGTTGAGGGGCAGGGTGAGTGGGCGGGACCTTTGGGGAGGTGGGAGGGGTCTGGGGAGGGGTTATGAGAGGGGCTGGGGGAGGAGCTGAGGGAAGGAAGGGGTTGGAGGGAAGAAAGGGGTTCAGGGGATAGGGGAAGGGGTGGTGGCCATGTGGAGGAGTGGGTGCCATTAGGTGGATCACCGCCACAATTTGGTGGTCGGTGTGACGCATTTAAATTAAACTGAACCTTGGGTTTGCAACTTGGGGAAACGGGGGGGGAAGGTCCTCGATCCGCTTGGCCAGAGCTTTTCGAGGAGTCCTCAGCAGTCTGTCCAAGGCTACTGAGGCTTGGGGGCCAGGAATTTTTCGGAGAGCCTGGGCAAGCAACCCTCTGGGTCACAGCTTTCCTTAAAATTCCCCTTCTCGGGGCAGAGGGACTGGGACTGGGTAGAAGGGAAACCGGGGCAAGCTGGGTTTCCTGAGAGCTTTTCTGCACTCCCTTTTTCGCTGCTGCCATCTATTAATTGCAAAATTAAAAAAGCTAATTTCTGTGTGTTCTTTTCCCCGGCATTGCCTAATTACAATAGTTTCTTTTCCACCAGCTCCAAAAATCGGGAGGTGTGGACCATCAGCGGGGACACCGTCGGGTAGTGCAGGAAAACCCATCTAACTAGCTTTTTTAAACAATACTTAGAGAACTTAACCTTATTAGCTTCTAACAATGCAATGCAACTGTAAAACACTCCTTTCTGGGAAGCAGACAGAGACGCACCCATTCTGCCTGCGTAATTTCTGGAGCCAGCGAATGAAAAATCACAACCAAAAAGAACTTGCCGCGCGCCTTTTTAAACAGGTGGAACCATGTGCCTGACTGCTGCTGCAAAAAGCCGGCGCACGCGGCGAAACTGAAACGGGCTGGCCGGCGAAAACCCGCACCTGCCGGCAGCTCCGTGAGAGCCCGCGCTCGCACACAAATAAAAAAAATTTTAAAACAACCAAGGGAACGAAAAGCCGCCAGGGGGGATGAACCCGGGACAGGGGGCCAAAAAACTTGATTCCCGGGGGTCGCGCGACCTCAGCCTGGAGGGGGCTGTCCCCCACAGGCTGCCACAAGGGGAACGCCATCCCAACAACCCTCCCCGCGGTCTAGGGGGGTTTGCTTACTTACGAAACCCTGGCGTGGGTGCCCCAAAACTGCTCCAGAAAATCCACTGCCAGAGGAGGACCGTCTTCGGGACGCGGCGGAGACGGCTGCCCCCCTCTTCCCCGGAGAGCGCTCCTCCGCAGAGGGTGCTCGAACCCGGGGTGGCGCGGCGGCCAGGGATTAATCCAGATGGGCTCGGCTCTTCGCCAGTGCCCACATATCCTGTCCAGGGGGTCTGTAAAGGCGCTGAAAGCCCCTTACAAAGGCCCTGCGGTGGACGCCAACACTCTGTCGGGGTGCTCACTCAGAGCCGATGGCTCTATTACCGGCCAGCCCAGATGCCGCGACAGACGTTTGCAAGGGTCAGACCGCGAGCAGCGCAGGCAAGGCTGACTCCTGTGGGTTCTTGTCTTATCAGGGGCTCAGGTGAGCGATGGTAATTCGACAGGCAGTGGAACGAAAGGAGGAAACAATTCCAGATGAACAGAGGGTTTATTACAAACAACTCTCCAGCCCGGGACTGTTCGCGGGAAGGAGAGTACAGGGGTTTTTTGTCAAGGGTGAGTCAGAGGGGGGGCAAAGGGGGTGGTCAGTCACTGCCAGCCAACCAGGGCAGGTTGCTAGGGGACCCGGGGGTAGGAGAACATGGCTTGGACCAATCAGGAGAAAATTGGAGGGATTTCACCAAGGCGGGAAAGAATAACAGACAGCTAACCGTGTGCCGCATAACAGGTGCAGGAGTCATGTGGATTAGACAAAAGAACAATCGGGGGGTGGGGTACAGAGAACCCAACGAGTACAAAATTATACAAAGCATAACTGATTAAATTAACACACTGCCACACTGGATACTGCTTTATCATTACTCTAATTTTACATTAATTTTATAGATATACCTCTAGTGGTACAACTTCAGTATGTGAAAATATTTCTGGAAATTTAATTATAAGTTGCCGTGGATGTTCATTGAAGGCTTTTCCATTTTCTGCATCTCTGGAAAGCTCAGCCACATAACATTTTTCTTCAGCAACACATTAAAAAAAAACAACAAATAACTGCAGTAGAGGTAGCATGGTAGTACCTAGGTCAAGCTACTGAACTAAAATATTTATACATTATAAAACATGCCAAATGACAAAAAAACAAAACAACCCTTTACAATAATTTGAATAATATAATATTTGGATAATATATACAAATATATACTTTTGTGTATTGCATAACTAGTGAAAAGATATAAATTCACTTAATAAAAATTAAATTTTGGTCAATATTGAGCTGTACTAAATTGGTTGTTCTGAATATATTTCAAGGAGAACCTGAAAGTCAAAAAAGTAAATGCCTAAAAATATTCATTCAGTGTGATGTAAATCTTGTCAAAAAAAGTTAAATCACTGATTTCATACCTGGCTAGGAGATTATATTCTTCCCAAACTCAAACCGAAGATCTGCTTCTATTACTTGAAATATGATTGTTTTTGAAAATATATGTCTGCATGCATCTGGGATGCTCAGGTAGCTCTTTTAGCACTAAAATTAATCGAAAGTAGAAGCGAGTATTTTGTGTATGAATTCATAGTGAAAAGTTGAAAAAAGCTTTGTTGTAACTACCAGGTGGCTGTGCCGTATAAGCCTTTTGCTCCTTCTTTAGCAACAATGAAGAAACTAGTGATCAATATCTTGTCAAAATTGTAACTTCACCAGGATAGTTTGGGTGAATGAGGAATGTTAATTTTTTACTGAGACAAGTGGGGTTATATTTTGCTTGAAAATAAGGTTCTATGATTATGAAACTGAACGTGAAGTTTTGGTGAAGGGCCTAGAACACAAGTCTTGTGAGAAGCAGTTGGGGAACAGGTTGTGTAGCCTGGAGAAAAGGAGGCTCACAGGAAAATTTGTTCTCTACAACTGTCTGAGAGGAGACTGCAAAGAGATGGGGTCTGTCTGTTCGTCTTGGTAACAAGGGACAGGATGAAATGAAATGGCCTCACTTAAGCCAGGGGAGATTTCAGTTGGATATTAGGAAAGTTTTCTTCACTGAAAAGGTGTTCAGGCATTGGAACAGGCTGCCCAGGGAAGTGGTAGAGCTATAATACTGGAGGTATTTCAAAGACATGTAGATGTGACACTTAGGGACATGGTTGACTTGTCAATGGTGGATTTACAGTTGGACCCAATGATTTGAAGATCTTTTCCAACCTAAATGATTCTATGACTCTTTGATTATTTTAATGCTGACTGTGTGGGTTACGAAATAAAAATCCATGTACAGCTAATCTAAAACAGGTTAGCTTTTAGCAGGTTAAAATATGCACTATGAGCATGTAACCTCAATTCTGTTGAATTAGCCAAAATATATAAAAAATTAGTTAATGTTTATCTTTTTGAGAAGATATATTAAATTTATATACATCATATTTTTAATTTTCTTCTGTTACAGTATAAGCAAAGTACTGAATGGTCAGAGGTTAGAAGAAGTGAGGTGAAGGATGAACTTTGGCACTGGTCTTGTTACTCTTAGGATACTGGGAACAGGTGAAAGGATGCTCCTTTTCTTTGTATGAACTTACCACGATGGAGGATGTATGGTGAATCCACACAACCATGGCAATTGCTGCAGAAACCATTTCCCCAGATAAAGTAATTTTACCTTTTCTGCCACTGTTTTATTGCCAAATGCTTAAAGATTATTATTATCATCATAATAAGACTTCTACTGTAGAAATGAGAATTATGGGAGTCCTGAGAATGTTGCAGGTAGAGAAAGGTAGGAGGTGAGGAGGTCAAAAAGCAAAAAATTGGAACCCAAGTACCTATAGTAGTGCTTTAGCCATAGCTGGAACATCTCTGCAAATTACCACCATGTAATATCTTTGGTCCAAAGACTATCAGTAGTGAAATAGAAAAAATTGTCTGGAAATGAATTTTTACTGCATCACACCTGCAGAATGTTTCTATTTTCTGTTTTATAGGTCAAGCAAATACCTTATAAGCATTTTTTAATCTGAAGGAAAACACACAATGGATTAATTTTGAAAACTGGCTCTTCTACTATAGGTGCAGAACTATGCTGAAATAAAGGTGTGCTCAGAAGAGCAGTTCTGGAAATACCCTTGAGAAGAAATAAATTTTTGTCATTACATATCTATTTAAAAAAAACCCCAAACCTGCCAGAACAAGTTTAATCAAAAGCCTTTCTCCCAGAACCTCATCTCTAGTGGTGGCCAATGGGAGATGCTAATTTTCACAGAATATTATTCAGTCTGTATGTAGTTTAAGGACCTCCTAGGCCTTTGGTCATTGTATGTAACAACTATTGATACCACCTATCCCACATCAATTTTTCTAATTCAGCTAAATTTGTCTAATTCACCTTTACAACAGCCTATAGCAAGAAGTTACCCAATTTCTGTGTGTCATGTGAAAATGGTGTGTATTTTCAAAATATTTCTGATTCCACTGTATGCTCCTTGTTGCTTTATTACAATACAGAATAAACATTGTTTATTCACTTCAGTTATGCTATTTATTTGCTCACAGATGTCTGTACAGTTTCCAGTGAAGTTGCCTACTTCATTTTCTCCTGAAAAATTTATACATAGATCTGTTTGCTAAGTTCTTACTTCTGGTAAAGGAGGTAAGCAGATTTTCCTTCACCTTGTATGTTGGCATGGATTTTTTTTTGCCAGGAAAAAACATTTCCTGTGAAACCATGAGCTCCATATTCTCTCTAAAATGAAAGAAACCACAAGGTTCAGTACAGATGCTGTGGTTTCCTTCTATAATACACAGTCCAGAAGCAGCTGTTTTTGCAGATTACACACAAAACTTCAGCCAAGTGGACCCTGGTAATGACAGAGTCATCTCAATTTGCAATGTATGGTCTGTCTGTAGAACTACCCAGCAGTTTAGCTGCTAGTCTAGACTGAAAATTTAGCATAAAGTAGCAATATCATATTAATGGCACAATAACAACACAGTCAAGTTCTTTGATGTGCTATACCTTTAAATGAAGCTTTTTCCAAGAACAAAAAATGGCTTCAGATCTTTTTTGTACTGAATCATTAAAATAAATATAGCAAAATATTCTTTAAATCTATGTAAAGGTTGTAACTTTCAGTCTCTATCCAATCTGGAAATACATTATTTTTCTCCTTTTTTATCTATGAGGTTGCAAATATAACTTACTGGTTCAAAGAAATACGTCTCTGTCTCAGTGGTTTTTTTCTTGTTTTTCTGGTTAAATTTATTTTATTGTCCTATTCCACTGACTTCCTCTGTGATGTTGAGTATCCCAGATAAATATGTCCTTTCATCTCTTTTTTTTTTTTCCCCAGATGGCTAACACTTCAAAGGAATCCAATTTGGAAACACTTTGCTATCTACATATGAAGTACAATTTAGATCTAAAATTATAAAACATGTTTCTTTCTGAAATGTAGAAGATAGGAGTTTCTTGTTTTGGTCCAATGGGACAGAGTTAACTAGTTGTTGGCTGGTATGGTAGCTTTTTAGAGCACTATGGTTAGACTTAGAGATGATGAAACTTGGGACTACACTCTACCTTCTCAGTTTAGAAGTCTAGTTTGTCTGGAATTGGTCCTCAGGGCAGGCCTGGCCTTGTGCTCCATGCTGGACTTTCTGTGCATTTCACATTGAAATTTCACTGCAGAAAAAGCAATTGCAGGCCTGGTGGAAAGAACCATAAATTGATGTGTCCTGCTCCCACAGCAGAATGGATCCATGGTCCTTCCTGCCCACAACCTCCTGTCCTGGCCAGCTGAGCTCCTGCCTTCTTGTGGCTCATCTGGAGATGGAGCATGGGGCATGTTCTCCATCACTGCTCTCACTGTGCCTCTTGTGGGTGTTGCACAACACAAACCTGGAGTCTACAGTGCTCTGTGGCCATTACAGAAAATTTGTCACCGTGTCAGACAAGGGCTGTTTTCCAGTTACCCTGACTAGTTCATGGAGTGAGTCTCAGAGGAGTGCCATCAAAATTATTAAAGTGATGGAGTGCCCACACTCACCATTTTCAGAGCATGCACAAGAAAACATATTTAAAGGAGTAAGAAAATTTTTAAGATACGACTGAAGCCAAATAAATTTACAGAACTCAGTGCTGACAAGGTCTGTAAAGTGGGCAGACTGCTAAAGCCATCTGTGACACCATTAAGTTTTGGTGTCCACCTTGCAGATAAAGGAGGACTTTGGTAGCCTAAAGCTCATAGGGAAGATTGTTTGTACAATGTCACACTTTTCCAATAAAATCAGCCACAAAATGAAACTGTAGAATAAGAGTAAATCAAGTAACACAAAGAATTTCCTAGGCAACTGCATTCCATTTGACTCTCGCAGGCCCCGGTCTGGATAATTAATGGTTATACAAATAATGCAGTTAAAGATAAAAAAAAAAGGCTAACATTTTCAAAACAAGTTTTTAGCCAGCATTCAAACAACTGCTGTTCTTGGATTGTTACTGGTATTAGATAGCCCAAAATATGTGATGCAAGCAAAAAAATTAGAGATCAGTTGCTCTACAAGAAAACACAGGCAGTGCATGGAGAATGTCCTGTCCTGTCTCAGCTGCAAAAATGATGTGCCTTGGAAAGAAATTTTAAACTTTGGTGATGGATTATGCTGTGAGTTTGGGCCAACACAGTAACAGTCATTTATGAAGACTTTGGAGACTTGGTAAAATTAATACAAGATATTTTATTAAGAAATATATAATAGAGCAGAAGATTATTTTCTTCCCTTTGGATAAAATCTCTGTCATTATAGTGACGTAAATCAAGTTTTGAGAGTAAAAATAGTGAAAAACAACTTTAATAAATGCACTTCTTCACACATAAATTTTCTTTAATATGTATAAAAAGTGATTGTTTTTCTGTGTTTTGAATACTTCCAGCAAAGGCTAGTTAAAAAGGAACTTATCATAGAAAAAAACCTTCATTCTTCAGTCTGGTTTTCTACATTTAATAAACACTGATAAGGTTCAATTAATAAAAAAGCTTAATCAAAAGCTTGCAATAGGGAAGACACATTCACCTAAAACACAAAAGCATGGTATAACCTAAAAGAAACTGCAGTTAATCAAGTGTATAATATGAGGCAAATAATCTGTACTCAGGCAGGAACATACATTTACAATGTTTACCATTTGATGATGTTATGGAATAAGAAAAAAAGTCCAGACTTCCAATGTT
Source organism: Prinia subflava (assembly GCF_021018805.1). NCBI lineage: Eukaryota > Metazoa > Chordata > Aves > Passeriformes > Cisticolidae > Prinia > Prinia subflava. The sequence goes on from NC_086247.1 coordinate 127,346,322, forward strand.
ATATCTGAATTTAACTGATCCCAGATTTATTTTTCCTTTAGATTTGAAGGCCCAAAAGTCATTTAAATCTAAGTGATATTTGTTGTTATCACTAAACAAATCAGATTTGATTTTCTTGTTACAGATACAAACTTATCTCTCTCACAGGATCATCTGTAAATTAAAGAATGAAGATATGTTTAAAAGTCTTGGACTAAACAGCAGGAATTTTAAACAGCCAAACACAAACTACCTTGTGAATCTTCCAGGTTTCTTCTTCATGCTTTCACCATTTTTAAATAAGGATTTGAATTTGTCACTGTTCATTCTGTAAATACCAGACTAATATTCCTTACAGGTTTTTAGAGAGAAAACATAATTCACATGCAATCAGATAAGAGGGTTTTCACTAACTTATTCAAGATGTCATGTGTAATGTTCTTGAAATGAATTGCCAACACAAAGTTTTTCTATTAAAATAAACCTCTGGGAGCTTAGGTTGTTGAAACTTTCTGTATTATGACCTGTAATACCTTGCCTAAAAAAAATGTACGCAATTTAACTTTGAGTTGGTTAATTTAATTTCCAAAGTGTCTCTAGGAAAGAGTTTCTTCCAATTATCTAAAAGAAAAAAATGGTAAATAAAGTACTGAGGGAGATGTTTCACTGAGAAGAGGTTGGCTTTGAATCATCTCTGCACTTCATTATCCTCCAATCAAGCAATCAAATTTCTTCACCTCTGGAATTCACATTCTGCTGATTATCATTTATGTACTTTAATTGGTTACACTGTAATTTCTGGCTAGACCCTTATGAACAAAAGGATTGTTACTGATGGCTCATTCACAGTTTTAGTCCCCTTTTTGTAGCTGGCTAACAGATTCCCTCCAGATTTCTCTATCATCACCTACACAGCTCTCCCACTGGCTATAAAATACTGCAGCAGCTTGTAGGTAATTGATCAGACAAGTGAACTGTAAAATATTCATTTTCTACTTCAACAGCTAGATAAATCTCTTGGGAAGTGGATGAAAATATTGCTTATGCACATCGGGGTTGGTATAGTAATAGCAAGGTTGCTGATAAGCAGGGGTCTGCTACAGAGTTAATGCTTAATTCTGTTCCACGCCAGAGGTGGGGAAGTGTGCAGTCTCCCTTTGCCTGCAGCTAGGAGTCTCATTACACACAAAACCCCAGGCATCAACACCAATGCTCCAGCCATGGTGCTTCAGGGATGGTGCTTCCTGTTTTAATTAATCAGCTCCATCTCAGTGTAATATGCCAAGGAACAAATTAACACTTAGTTACTGTAACCAACATACTAAAACCCCAAATATTAATGAACTGGAGAGCAGAAGTGAAAAGGGACTGACAGAAAAGGGAGAGGAGAGGTAAAACCTGCGTTCTACCTTTTTCATAATAGTAATTTTTACAATCTCATTTCCTGATTTTTTTTTTCTTTTTGCTCCAAGTTTTCAAAAATCTTTCAAAGTGCTTTAATTAAAAGCATTCAAAAGCGACTGCATACAGACAGACCTTAGAGGACCAGCAGAAGATAGTGAATTATTTTCATCTTTATCTTGCTGGGTTACCATAGTAAGAGAATCTGAAGGGAGTTAGCAATAGCTTTGTTTCTGACTTGTACTAAATGTGTGTTAGGCAACCTTCCTCAAGCCCAGACTATACTAATCAGAAAATGCATGCAGTCCCTCTGCCTGCTTTCTTCTCACACAAGAAGGAGAAATCTAAGCTTTAAATGTTGGAATATTAACAGCAGTTTTTATTCCCACTGGTTTGTTTTTGAAGCAGCAGAGAACATATGTTAGTTTTCCATGTCCTTGGAGTGTGGTGTCAGTCAGCTTAAGATTAGACATTTGAAATAAAAAAATAATCAGTTCTGTGTATGCCACAGCAGTTTTGACCACCTGGGAAGACAAATGGAACACTACAATTTTGCAATAGAAAAGCAAGTGTATTATAGGTGCTTCAGCAGGTAATCTAGAGATGCTGACAAGAAAATCAACCTTTCTTGGATCAGAATAGTCATTTGCTTTAAGAAAAGAAGGTAGGTCCCTGTTACTTTCCATATCAGCTAACCTCTGATGGTTTAAATTCAGTGCCAGAGAAAATGATGGTAATAAATCAGAGAATCAGAAAATTTGGAGAGCCCCCTAACACTGGACAATATTATCCAAGCATACTTTTTTCCCCATTACACTAGTAAACTGATTTGTTCACACAAAATCATGGTTTTGAGGTGAACTGCCCCCAGGCTGGAATCAGCTCCATTAAAAATGCATGCCATGGCATTCAGAGACCCTCTCAGGTATTGTCTAGCTCCTTGACAACCCAGATATTCTGAAATGCATTCCATCACACCCACAGACAAAGTGGCCTGTGCATCTTTTGCATATAGCAAGACTCTGATTTTTTGTACACTTTCTATATTTTTTGATGCTACTAAATCAAATAGCTTCCTTAATAAACATTCTGAAAACCATATTCTGGGTTTGTAGTGTGCCAGGTGCAGAGTGCTGTATCTCATGTTTATTTCTGAAAAAGTGGTGAAGATGAAAGTACGTATTTATAATGAGAAAACTATTCAAAGAAAAACATTAGAAAGCACTGCAAAGCAAAGAAACACAAATGAAAACAAATACTGGAAGTAGTACACAGTTCCCCTTTCTGGTCCTTGATACAATAAATCCTGCTATTTAACACCTCCTAAATTCTTATTCAGTTAAAAAGATAATTAAAAACAAAAGTAAAGTTCTGCTAATAATGAAGTGATAATGAACTGCCCAATAACTGTGTGCAATCTTTGCTCTTTGCCATTTGTGATGATGACAATGTGTTTAAAAGAAAACGGATCTGAAAGTATTTTCTATTTAGGATTCAAATTATATTATTTCCTCTAATTCCTCTAATGTGTATTTAAAGTAAAACAACTTCCCTTCCCTTCCCTTCCCTTCCCTTCCCTTCCCTTCCCTTCCCTTCCCTTCCCTTCCCTTCCCTTCCCTTCCCTTCCCTTCCCTTCCCTTCCCTTCCCTTCCCTTCCCTTCCCTTCCCTTCCCTTCCCTTCCCTTCCCTTCCCTTCCCTTCCCTTCCCTTCCCTTCCCTTCCCTTCCCTTCCCTTCCCTTCCCTTCCCTTCCCTTCCCTTCCCTTCCCTTCCCTTCCCTTCCCTTCCCTTCCCTTCCCTTCCCTTCCCTTCCCTTCCCTTCCCTTCCCTTCCCTGCCCTGCCCTGCCCTGCCCTGCCCTGCCCTGCCCTGCCCTGCCCTGCCCTGCCCTGCCCTGCCCTTCCCTTCCCACTTCCCACTTCCCACTTCCCACTTCCCACTTCCCACTTCCCTTCCCTCCTGCCCTTCCCTTCTGCCCTTTCCTTTCCTCGTTGATAAGAAAAGCCTTCATCCACTATTCTTTTCCTATGAAAATATTGTGTTACCCAGTTGTGTCCTTGCTTTCCCCTCCAAGTTTCTATTCATACTCCACTGAGCTCTACAAATTTTGTTTTGGTAGGTTCCTATATAACTCTTTATTATGAGCCACTCATCCCTGAAAATAGGAATGCCTTTTTTCAGAGTCTTTCTTTACATTATTTTATCATTTCCTTTTTAAATCCAGCTAGTTATTTAAATCAGTACCAGCCTAGATAACTATGTACTGTGTTTTACAAATTTCACCAACTAATAAAGTCTTATGCCTTCCATGAAGTTGTGAAGGACCAGCTCTCCTTTCTGGGTCAGAGCTGCTTGGAAACATTCAAGCACTACTGAGCCTTAATCACCCTAGGTACTTTTCAATCACCTTTATATTGAGATCATCTCTCTTTTTCTATCTATATGACACAGAAAATGTATTTCATAAATACTCTGTTGCTGAGAAGCATGAAGAAGACACTGATCTATGTGCCTGTGGAGAAGTTACGAGAGGGGAGATGTCCAAATGATTGTTACTGTCCCTCAAGCTTGGAGCATTTTGCAGAGCACTTGTGTTTGGTTGATAAAGACTTGAAAGTGAAGAAAAAGACAAAGAAAGGCTCTAATATAAATAGAAATATCTGTAGAATAAAACAGAAGGGACATCAGGGTTAGAGTTAAGGAAGTAAGGAGAAAGGGAAAGAAGAAGGGAAAACAAACACAAAGAAAGGAATTGGTAAAGGAATGCAGTTTTCTTTCTTCATTCTTTGCCCTGGAATTGCAGATTTCTTTGATTGTTGCTTGGATTAGTTCCTTTACTGTAAGGGTTACATTAAAATAAAATGGTTTTTAAGAGAAATTACCCTGATTATAATCACACTATGGTTTCTTGCATTTAAGTCACTGTATTCTTCCATGCGTTTCTGTCCTTTTTTGTGAAGAAATTCTTCATGCATCTGTAAATCTGCTCCAAAACAGTATTGTCCCAATGTGAGCATCATGGCACTTACAGCACCCAAGTTCAAGGAAGTTCTAGAATTTAAGAACAACCCTCAGAGTAATTATTTTAACAATGGATTTGGTTTGCATGGCAAGGTTTTGATAGTAGAGAAGGTGCAGGAGTGGCTTCTGTGACACCAGCAACCACCACCATCCAGACAAAAACAGTTCCAGCTGCCTTGGAGACAGATCCACTGCTGGTCAAAGTAGAGCCAAGAAGTAATATTCATACATTACTTCTTGTAATGTCTGAGATAACATATTCAAGAAAGGGTAAAAATCACTGTGCAGCAGCTGTGAGAGGAGTGAGCCTGTGTGAGATAAACAGCCCTGCAGACACCAAGGTTAGTGGAGAAGGAGGGGAGGAAAATGCTCCAGATGCTGGAGCTGGATTCTTGTGCAGCTCATGGAGCAGCCCATGGTGCAGCAGGATGTCCACCTGTGGCCCATGAAGGTTCGCAGCAGAGGAGAGATCCACCTGCAGACTGTTGAGGGCCCCACGCTGGAACAGTGGGTGCCTGAAGAAGGCTGTGACCCCTTGGGGGAAGCCCACACAGGAGCAGGCTCCTGGCAGAGGCTGTGGACACATGCAGAGAAAGAGCCCACGCTGGAGCAAGTTTGATGGCACTGCTTGTGACCCTGTGGGGAACTACAACAACCTGTTCCTGAGAAACTGTACCCTGTGGAAGGGACAATTCGTGTAAAACTGCAGCCCATGGGAAGGGCACTTGGTGAATTTCGAGGAGTGTCTTCTGTGGGTGGGAGCCCATGTTGGAGCAGGAGAAGAGCATGAGGAGAAAGGAGCAGCACAAAGAAAGCACTGTGGTCACAATCCTCACTTCCCATCTCCATGAGCCATGCAGGGGGAGGAGGTAGAGAAATCTGAAGTGAAATTAAATCTGGGAAGAAGGCAGGGGTAAGGGGAAGGTGGTTTTATTTTTCATTATGCTAGGCTAGTCTATTACAAATAATTGTCCCTAAGTTAAACTATTTTTTCTCCAAGTAAAGCCTATTTTGCCCAAGACAGTGACTGGTAAGTGATTTATCTGTCCTTATCTCAATCCATGAGCTTTCCATGGTATTTTCTCCACCTGATAAGAGGGGCTTCTTGGAAACCTTGTGCCAGTCAGGGTCAGCTCACCACAAACAGGCAGCCAGGGACAAGGCTTGTTGCACAGTTTGAGGTGTAAGAAATTACAGATGGATTTATTATTTTTATTTTTTTAAGAAGGAAGATAAAATAGTGATAATTCTTCATAAAAGAAACCATCAGAAAGAAATCCACTTGTTTGCCTATAACCCCTGTATTCTGGGTATTCCAGATGCAGACCTGTCACTTTCCGGAAAGTGCCTTAGTTCACAAGCCGTAATCTGTACTGGCTGGAATAGAAGGAACAGCTTTGGTGGAAGGAGGCATTGCATAGGGTTTGAAAATGTGAGGGATAGGTATTCTGATCCTTGTCTTAAACAATGTGCTCTGTATCTTAAATTTTATAGTGGCTGAAGAAAATAATGCAATTTCAGGAATAGTGAACTTAGTGTGCAATAAAGATATTTTCCCAGTGGAAGAAAAGCTGTGTCTCCTGCTTAACAAGTGAGTGCTCTAGCTCTAGGCCATTGTAGAAGATGACCTTCAAGTCCCAGGTCCCATGTGTTGAGGAAAACACAGAAACAGAAGTTACATTCCCTTTCCCCAATTAAGTGTCATGCTTTTCTGTGTGCAGCTAATGGTGAGGCATTTTCTGTAGGGTGTTATATACATCAGTAATTGAAATTTTTACAGCAATGTTTCAACTGAAAACCTCGCAAATAACATATACAAATTTAGTATACCTTGTATACATGTACAAGCAGAAGAAAGCTCTGAATGTTTGAACAGACTTCTACTGCTTTTCATTTTCTCTGAATGGCTGAACTTGGCCATTTTTAGGCTCTTTATGCTAAGACTATTTTTCCTTTAACCACAGTAGTTTTTCCAAGCATTAACAATCATCCTTATATAATGCATTTAGAAGCTGATAAACCCTTTCCTTTTGTTGTACAAATTTGATGTGTCATTTTTCCCTTCAGTGCTGAAATGCAGGGCTCTGTGCAAGATAGTTCTTTTGTTCATTTAATAATCTACCCACCTTTCCATAAAGAACTCTACCCTACTTTCAACATCAATATTTCAAAAGTTCTTTTCACCATATTACTTCCTTTTTCCAGTTCAAGTTGGTTATCAGAAGTTTAACTGAATAGCTATAGTCAATGCCTTTGCAGTCAAAAAGTTCTATTAATCTAGTTGCTTTCATGAATCTAGATAATTTACAAAGATTCCACTTCCCAGTTCATTCACTTCCCTTCCAGCAGAACTCTCCCAGGTATTATCTGCATATACCAGCTATGATTTGCTGGAATACCATATATCCAGCAGGTTTTGGAATGAAGACATAGGACTGTGTGTATGAACCAGATTAAAATACTTGCAGTATTTTAGATTTGTTAAATTCTCTTACTTTGGTCTTATTACATCATCTTATTAAAATAATTCAAAGTTTAAATAACATTTTTTGTTTATTTTCACAATACTGTTTTTCTTAGTCCAGCCTTTGCTACAGAAAACAAGAACTGGAGTGCAGTTCCCTATTTATAATTTCCCAATTTATAAGTCCTTTTCAAGCAGTTGAGACAATATTGTAAATTTCAGTGCAAACAGCATAGTTGGAGACCAAAAGTAGATGACTTGACAAGAAACAATCTTGAGTACAATGGAGAAAAAAGGAAAACAGTCCACAGGAAATGGAAAATAAGTTAGTCCTTCCTGTGGACAAGAGAAAAATGGAAAAAAAAGGATCACCCAGATAAATGTGGTTCATAAGGTGTCTTGGGTTGAAAAATGTAACCAAAAAATGTATATTCTATTTTCATCTGTTGAAACCGGTTGGGAGATATTGTTCCTTATCTCTTGTAACTCTAGGGGTGGAAAGAGGGGAGATGCCTTCTGTTAATGGGACACCTGATAACACCAGATAAGGCAATGCCTCCTTATCTCTTCCTGCACCCATCCTCCTCCGAGGGACATCCCCTGTGAATGGGCCATTTAAGGCTCCTCACATGACTGACAACATCACCTCATTCCATTGTGAGATGCTCCACCCAGTGGGAGGAGCCAAAGCCTTTCCACCGGGATAAAACCTGCAATCCCAAACACCAAGGGAGCCTGTTTCCACTGGATTCCCAGAGGACGACTGGACCATTTCCTGAGGATCATCACTACTTCAACAGAGCCACAACTGTCACTCTGGAAGAATTTACTTCAGGCTGCTTCCAACACCCTGACCAACAGGGTGTCGGGTTTGCGTTCTGACTCTGTCAGTGGTCCTTTGTACTATTACATTTATTTTATTTTATTTTTGCCTTTCTTGTTGTTTGTTCTCTCTCTATTAAATTGTATTTCTGACTTGGAGTCTCACTGGTTTTGCTTTCAAACCAATACATAAGGACTTTGGAACCATACTTTCTTCTAGAACCATTCCTCAGTGGTAGAGTTAATTTTAAGACTGTGAATTTTAAGATTTTGTGAACTGCCAGAGGGAACTGTTGCAAAGCACCTGCATTAACCATTGTAATTTGATTCATTTACGTGTTTCACTACAATGCTTATTTATTCCACTCTCACCTCTCCATGTTCCTCCCTGTCTCGCCATTCTTCTCTTTTGATAACATTTATGGAGTTTGCTCCAGTGGTTGCCAAAAAACATCTACCAATAAATCAGGATTAATTTACTGGTTTGCATGAAGGTACTTGGGGATCGTATGGCAACCTGCTCATGTTTGGAATGCATCACACACAGTCAATCCACTGTCTGATGGCCTAACTGAATAGATTGAATCCATGCCCAGAGCTGTGTTTTTACATTAATAAAACGACAACTATGACATTGCTGTTTTGGAAAAGAATATCTATACCAACTACTATCAGAAATACAGATTCAATACAAGGTTGTTAAACAGTAATTCAAAAGTGATTTAGAAGTAGCTTGAGGGGCATCTGAAATCTAGTGTATCTGAGACTGAAGCATAATCCACAGAAATATATAGAAAACACTGCAAACATTTTACATGTGAACATAAATTAACACCTTCCTTTCATTTCTCTTTCATTTTACATATTTTAAAACAGACATACCACATTTTAAAACCTGGAATAATGAGATTACAACAGAAAATAAATGCTTTTATTACTGATAACAATGATAACACCAAGAATGGGAAATCAGATTAAGATAAAATGCATAAATCTTTAGCCTATAATTCAGCCTAAAGAAGCAAAAATTTAATTTTCAGTGGCCACTTCATATAAGCCCAAAGACTAAAGAGATAATTCAAATTAATGTTTTTCTATTTGTCTATTATATGTTTCTCATTTTAGAATTAGCTATTATATTACTATTTAAATATTTTTATCTATTCCTGCTTGCTTGTGTTACAGTAATAACTAAGGATCTTTGTCTATAAAAAGGAGAGAGAAGGTCTAGATATATACTTACCCAGTAAACATCTCACAAACCATCTATTTAAAATGCAGGGCTTCTGAGATCTTTTGCTATTCAGTCAGAATGAATTGATCTGTTCAGAGCACAATTAACTGTCTTTTCAGATCTGTTGTTCCCTTTTGTACCAACTGTTCTGCAGAAGACAGCTAATACACAATATAAGAAGAAGAGCTTTTGAAAAGAGCCAACAACTTGTAATGCAATAAAGCATTGAGAAAAGGCTTGCTGCTCAGTGAGGAAGAGTCATGTAAAGTAGACTTCAGAGATCCTAGAGAAAATAGAAAGAATTATCTTCTGTGTATTTTAGAGAGTTCTTAAATGGAAACCAATATAAATTATTGCCCTTTTCTTCTTTCCACTTTTAGAAGAGGGCTGAATGTTTTAACTTGAATTTTAGCTACGTAAATCTTGAAAAATGCTCATAATCTTGGGCTTGATAAATAAGAAAAATTCTAAAAATGGGTAGACGACTTCTTTCCAAATGAGGTTAACAATTTTCTTTGGATTTTTTTTACGATAGCTGTGTTGACAAAACTTTGTAGCAGTCCCAGTGTATTCTGCAGTGCTATGGATTCATACTATTAGAAGCAGAGAACTTTGTCTTGCTCTGAGATGGGACACGTGTAAATGTAGGAACAAAACTTCCATCAGTTTAAAAAAAACCCAAACCCGCCTGCTTATGAAATCACTGCATAAACGTGCCTGGAATGTCTGCTCCAATAATAATTCAGATTACTCAGCCCTGAGAATAAATGTTAATGATGAGTGTTTCTTAATTTAGCCAGTCCATATCTCTAGTTAAACTTCTCTTTTCCTTCATAGTAAGAATGCAGTATAACAAAATATCCACAGTAGTTGAATTGGAAATGGTGCCTGATTAAAGGAGTAAAAAGGCCCCAAAAACTGTGGTGGAAAAAACACCTTCATGTCCATAGAGAAAAGGGAAAAGAGCATGTTTGTAGAACGATTAGCAGACTGTCCAGAGGAAAATAGTATTTATTATTAAATAACAACAGTCTTACATTAGGATTTTTTAATTGGTAAAGTACTCCTCCTAGCAGGTGTTACCGGCAGCACAAGGATCCATTTGATCGGTCATTACCTTGAAGAACATATATTTGCCAGCATTCCTTATCCTGGTCTTTTGCAGCCTTGCATATACAAAAATTAAGATGTGAGGCGGAGTAGGGTGATCCTACTCTTCAAAAAATCCACTTATGGATTCATGCAGAGAAAGGGAATGTTTTCTTTGGAAAATCCAAGATGATAATACCCTGAATGTCTTCCTGACCTCACATTGGTGGTTACAGATTCTTGCCTTGTAAGCTCTGGATGATCCATTTTCTGAAGGATACTTTTGCTGTTGTTTTGACTTTTGAGGGATGCCAGGGCAGTGGCATAGTTGGGTTTTTTTTGGGTAGAATGACTTTTTTTGGTTGCCTTTGTTACTTTACTTTAATAGGTATTGACACTGTACTATCAACTAATATATTTAGGAAGTAGACAGACCGTATGCAAAGACAGATAAGCAATGTTATAATTCACTGAGACTACAGCTGGTACCTCCTTGTACAGTTCCTTCCTTACTCTGATGCTGAGCCTTTTAGTGACAGCCATTAATTGCAGGTGTTAAATCTTTTCAGTTTTGCCTGCTTCTAATTTTCTGGTGCCGAGTTCCTCCTGTTTGTCTCCTTGTTTTCCCTAGTTTCTGACATAACTGTGGATGCTCCAGATCTCACCTGGTTAAAATGTTTTTCCTTTCTGTACTTGCCTTAGCTCTTGATTCCAGCACCCTCATGCAGATACTCTGAAACTGCAGCCCTGTCAGCACATCCTGCTTATTTGCTGAAGTGCCAAGAAGTCTCAAATAAAGGAGTGCCCAGTGTGCTGGAAAGTGCCCACAGTGAATGACAGCCCCAGTCTCAAAGATGTTCTTCTGTGATGCAGGAGAAAAAGCAAGTGATAAACCAAATGAGCTAGAATTAAAGTGAAGGCCAGATAACACACAGGTAATGAAGACTCACATTCCTTATGTCCTGCTGCAGTAGCTCTTCTTGGTAACAGGAATTGTATTTTTTTCTTAGCAACAAAACTGAATCTTTGGTGTAAAGAAGGGAAATGAAGAGTCCTGACTAAGATGATCTAATTAAAAGCATCATATAGGAGATATTAAAGTATTTCACTGAAGAATTTCTGGAAGACCTGTGTCCTTCTAGGATGGACAAGATAGTATCATTAGTCCAGTACATCCTAGAATGCTGATATTGTTGATCAAGCACCAAAAGTAAGGCTTGGAAAAAATTAACATGCCTCTTCTCTTTAAATAGATGTCCTGATGATATTATATTACTCTGAAATAAATACAGCGGGAATTTCTGGTTTTATAATGAAAAAATAGACCACACAACAAATTTTGTCTAAATTAGACAAAATAGTTGAAATCAGACTCAGGCATCTAAGCAGAAATCTCAGGCATCTAAGCAGAAATCTCAGGCATCCAAATAGAAATCTAAGGCTGACAATTGTGGAAAACACTCCATTTTTTCTTAACCTCATCTAACACCACTAGTGCCAGGGAAGACTTGAAGTGGTCTTACTGTATGTTTTTGAAGTTACAGGTATGTATAATAATGCATAAAGTTAAATATAAGGAAGTTAATAATTTAATCTTTATAATAATAATAATAATGTAAGATACAGTCTGAAAAGTTCTTAGTTTAGTAAAATTCTGGAAAATAAATACATTTTGTTTATGTTCCCACTACCACTTTTAAAGAAAGCTACTATTAGCTATTTGTCCTAGTTTAGGACAAAATTCCACAACTCCCTCCCCCACCACCGGGTTCGGGAGGAATTTCCTCAGAGGAGAAGGTGGAAAAAACTTGTTTATTGAGAAACAATGAAAAAAAACCACTCCCCAACACAAGGAAAACAGTCCGAGATGACAAGAAATGTTTTCACCAGTCCAAGAGAGGGTGAGCAGTCTCTGCTGGGGAGGGTGCCAAAGCTTCTTTCAGGTGCAGACTCCGGGGTGTTTTCCCTTGATGTTCCCGAATCAGGTCCGATATCTTCAGGGAAGGGAGGAAGGAAAGAAGGGGAAACACAAAAGCAGAAAAAAAATGGCAAAAAAGCAAGCAAAAAGCAGAAAGCAAAGAGCAAAGCCAGCAAAGCAGCCTAAAGCTAGCAGCAAGCCAGAAGCAAGCAGCCGGGGGAGGGGCTCAGCCACAGACAAAACAAACTGGGCACACGGGAACAGGAAAAAAAAAAAAAAACAAAAAAAACCACGATTTGGGATACAAAGCATGAAAATGTCCTGTCACCCCAGGACATTCCACCCCTTATTCCATATCGTGAACATGTTACTGAACACAATGAAAAAAACTTTCTTCTCACTTGCTCAAACCTTCCACACTTAACACATTTCCTTCCATCTTACTTGCTCAGACCTTTGACACTTTCATGTTTCCTTCTGTCTCATATCTGTATGATCTAACGTACAGACAATGGTGGTAATGCTCAGCGAACAATGATATCATCCCACAATCAGATGTCCCTGAGGTACACAACGGGTTGTCCCATCTTTCTGCATTATCCACCAGGTATAACCTGGTCCTTGAGCAAAGACAATCCCACAAATGGGTTTGCCTGTACTCAAGGCAGGATTAATCCATACTGTCTTCCCCAACAAACCTCTGACATGGGCCACTGGGACTTTATCTCCATCTACTATATTAAGGGGCTCAGACTGGGCAGGACCTGCTCGGTTGGTGGAACCTCCAGTGTTAACTAACCAGGTGGCTCTTGCTAAATGCTGCTCCCAGTTCTTGAAAGACCCCTCACCCAGTGCTTTCAAAGTGGTTTTTAACAATCCATTGTACCTCTCCACTTTACCTGCAGCTGGTGCATGGTAGGGGATGTGGTACACCCACTTGATGCCATGTTCCCTAGCCCAGTTGTTAATAAGATTATTTTTAAAATGAGTCCCATTGTCTGACTCAATCCTCTCAGGAGTACCATGCCTCCAAAGGACCTGCTTTTCAAGGCCCAGGATGGTGTTGCGGGCTGTAGCATGAGACACGGGGTAGGTTTCCAATCATCCCGTAGTGGCTTCTACCATGGTTAGCACATGGCGCTTGCCTTGGCGGGTTTGAGGCAGCGTGATGTAATCAATCTGCCAGGCCTCCCCATACTTGTACTTGGACCCCCGCCCCCCATACCAGAGGGGCTTCACCCGCTTAGCCTGTTTAATGGCAGCACATGTCTCACAGTCATGAATAACCTGAGAAATGCTGTCCATGGTTAGATCCACCCCTCGGTCTCGTGCCCACTTATAGGTGGCATCTCTACCCTGGTGGCCTGAGGCATCATGGGCCCATCATGCTAGGAACAGCTCTCCTTTGTGCTCCCAGTCAAGATCTATCTTCAACTCCCCTATCTTTGCAGCCTGATCTACCTGCTGATTGTTCTGCTGCTCCTCACTTGCTCTGCTTCTAGGGACATGGGCATCTACATGGCGAACCTTCACAGGTAGTTTCTCTAACCGGGTAGCGATGTCTTTCCATTCTTCAGCAGCCCAAATTGGTTTTCCTCTGTGCTGCCAGTTCGCCTCCTTCCATCTCTTCAGCCATCCCCACAGAGCATTGGCTACCATCCAGGAATCAGTATAAAGGTAAAGTTTTGGCCACTTCTCTGCTTCAGCAATGTCCAGGGCCAACTGAACGGCTTTGAGCTCCGCGAGTTGACTTGATCCACCTTCTCCTTCGATAGCTTGTGCAACCTGTCGTGTGGGGCTCCATACGGCTGCTTTCCACTTCCGGTTCATCCCCACAAGGCGACAGGAACCATCAGTAAAAAGAGCGTAGCGTGTGTCTTCTGCCGGCAGTTGGTTATATGGTGGAGCTTCTTCGGCACGGGTCACTCGCTCTTCTCCCTCTTCACCAGTGAGACTGAAGCTTTCACCTTCAGGCCAATTGGTAATTACCTCCAGAATCCCATGACGATTTAGTTTCCCAATTTGGGCGCGCTGTGTAATGAGGGCAATCCACTTGCTCCGTGTAGCATTGGTAGCATGGTGGGTAGAGGGAACCTTTCCTCTAAACATCCACCCCAGCACGGGTAGTCGAGGTGCCAGGAAGGGTTGTACCTCGGTACCAATCACTTCTGAAGCAGCTTGGACTCCTTCATACGCTGCCAGGATTTCTTTCTCTGTTGGGGTGTAGTTGGCTTCAGACCCTCTGTAGCTCCGACTCCAGAACCCCAATGGTCGGCCTTGGGTCTCACCAGGCACCTTCTGCCAAAGGCTCCAGGACAGGCCATGGTTCCCGGCTGCAGAGTAGAGCACGTTCTTCACTTCTGGTCCTGTCCTGACTGGGCCAAGGGCTACCGCATGAGCGATCTCCTGCTTGATCTGGGCAAAGGCTTGCTGCTGTTCAGGGCCCCAATAGAAATCATTCTTCTTACTGGTAACCAAGTAAAGAGGGCTCACAATCTGACTATATTCAGGAATCTGCATCCTCCAGAAACCTATAGCACCTAAGAAAGCTTGTGTTTCCTTCTTGTTGGTTGGTGGGGACATAGCTGTGATTTTGTTGATGACATCAGTAGGAATCTGGCGCCGTCCATCTTGCCACTTCACTCCCAGGAACTGGATCTCCCGAGCAGGTCCCTTAACTTTACTTTTCTTAATGGCAAAGCCAGCTTCCAGGAGAATTTGGATGATTTTCTCTCCTTTCTCAAACACTTCTGCTGCTGTGTTTCCCCACACAATGATATCATCAATGTATTGTAAATGTTCTGGAGCCTCATCCTTTTCTAGTGTAGTCTGGATCAGTCCATGACAGATGGTAGGACTGTGCTTCCACCCCTGGAGCAATTGGTTCCAGGTGTACTGCACGCCCCTCCAGGTGAAAGCAAACTGAGGCCTGCATTCTGCAGCCAGAGGAATGGAGAAAAACGCATTAGCAATGTCGATTGTGGCATACCACTTTGCTGCCTTGGACTCCAGCTCGTACTGGAGTTCCAGCATGTCCGGCACAGCGGCGCTCAGCGGTGCAGTCACTTCATTCAAAGCACGGTAATCCACGGTCAATCTCCATTCTCCTTCAGATTTACGCACAGGCCAGATGGGACTGTTGAAGGGTGAGTGGGTTTTGCTGACCACCCCTTGGCTCTCCAGCTCTCGGATCATCTTGTGGTTGGGGATCACAGCATCTCGATTTGTTCGATACTGCCGGCGATGCACTGTCGAGGTGGCAACAGGTACTCATTGCTCTTCTACCTTCAGGAGTCCTACTGCAGATGGGTTCTCTGATAATCCAGGCAAGGTGTTCAATTTCTTAATGCCCTCTGCCTCCACAGCAGCTATTCCAAAAGCCCATCTGAACCCCTTAGGGTCTTTGTAATAGCCATTCCTGAGATAGTCTATGCCCAGAATACTCGGAGCCTCTGGGCCAGTCACAATCGGATGTTCCTGCCACTCCTTCCTGGTCAGGCTCACCTTGGCTTCCAACAGGGTCAATTCTTGTGATCCCCCTGTCACCCCGGCAATAGAAATAGGTTCTGTTCCCTCATGTTCTGATGGCATTAGGGTACACTGAGAACCGGTGTCAACCAAAGCTTTATATTTCTGTGGCTCTGATGTGCCAGGCCATAGAACCCATACTGTCCAAAAAACTCGGTTTTCCCTAACCTCTACCTGGCTAGAGGCAGGGCCCCTCTAAGCCTGGTTATCCTTCTTTCCTGAGACATATGTCTTGGAGGTTCCTTCAAGGGGATCAGACAAGTCATCATCATCATTATGCCTGACAGTTCGAGTACGGGCAACTGGAGCTGCTTCCCTTTTCCTGCCTTCCTTCAATTCATGCACCCGTTGTGCCAGAGCAGCAGTAGGCTTCCCATCCCATCTCCTCATGTTTTCTCCAGACTCACGTAGGAAGAACCACAACTCAGCTCGTGGGGTGTACCTTCTCTCCCCAACAGAGGAACGTCTGCGTTGGATACTAGGGCCTCTAATTTGTACAGCTGAGATTTGGAGGAGGTCCTCCTTAATCTCTTCCCTGAGTTTCTTACGACTTTCCTCTATTTTATCTTCTAATTTCTGCAGTCGTGTTTCCACAGCTGCAATTCTGGCATGAGTTGGGCCATGTACAGCATCTGCATATGCCCGAAGCTTCTTTGCCATATCGAGCACAGTCTCATATACCTCATCCCGCTTCATTATTGCTAGAGCAGAAGTGTATTCAGGTGGCCCAAGGCACACAAGTTTCCTCCACATTACAGGTGTGCACGGTACGAAGTCCGGATTCCTAGTTGTTGTATCATCTGAAAAAATGATCTCTACCACTGCCATCTCCCTCAGGCGTTGGATCCCCTGTTCTATGGTCTTCCACCGTGTCTGCTGAATATAAAGGTCATCTGCACACAGGTATCTTTGTGCTACGCTGTCCAGGACTCGTTCCCAGAGGCTGTGAGGGCTAGCCCTCCTCATCATGCCTTGGTCGATGACAGGATCATGTGACAGGGATCCTAAATGCCTCGCTTCAGTGCCATCCAGAATGGTAGCCTCTCCTGCCGCACCCCAAAGGCGGACTAGCCAACTAACTATAGACTCATCGGGCTGTCGCCTATAACCCTTCCTTAGACCTCGAAGGTCCTTCAGGGAGAAGGAATCAATATTGGCTCCAGAATCTGTGCCACTTGGTGTGGTCTCTGATTTTGGTGATGGTCCTTCTCTTGGATCATCATCATCCTCCACCCTTCGGTCAGTCTTGCTTTTACACTTTCCACTTTGTATGACCGCCTCCCCGTACGGGCCACCAAATTTGTTTGTCCTAGTTTAGGACAAAATTCCACAACTCCCTCCCCCACCACCGGGTTCGGGAGGAATTTCCTCAGAGGAGAAGGTGGAAAAAACTTGTTTATTGAGAAACAATGAAAAAAAACCACTCCCCAACACAAGGAAAACAGTCCGAGATGACAAGAAATGTTTTCACCAGTCCAAGAGAGGGTGAGCAGTCTCTGCTGGGGAGGGTGCCAAAGCTTCTTTCAGGTGCAGACTCCGGGGTGTTTTCCCTTGATGTTCCTGAATCAGGGCCCGAAGCAGGTCCGATGTCTTCAGGGAAGGGAGGAAGGAAAGAAGGGGAAACACAAAAGCAGAAAAAGATGGCAAAAAAGCAAGCAAAAAGCAGAAAGCAAAGAGCAAAGCCAGAAAAGCAGCCTAAAGCTAGCAGCAAGCCAGAAGCAAGCAGCCGGGGGAGGGGCTCAGCCACAGACAAAACAAACTGGGCACATGGGAACAGGGAAAAGAAAAACAAACAGAAAAAACAAAACAAAAAAAAAACCAACCACGATTTGGGATACAAAGCATGAAAATGTCCTGTCACCCCAGGACACTATTGATAATAAATTATGAGTTTTCTTCCCTGACAACATTCATTTTTTTTAGGAAAATACATACCCTTTGGGATTCAGACATTTTTTCTGATAATGAGCCACTTTCTCCCTGCAACATTTCAACCTTCTCATTGTAAAATCTGACTCCTATTAGAACCAGCTTTTTTAGCTCTGCAGATTCTTCTCCAATTAAGGCTTCCTGTCGAAGAGACCAGATTACTTCAGGAGGGAAATGTTAAAAGGCAGTGAATTATGGAATATCACAAAGCACACAAAAGCCTAAAAGTTATTCCTAACAGCTGATAAATTAAAATACTTTCTTGTATAATAATTGGTTGTGAGTTTAGTTGAATAGTCTGCAAAGTAGTACCAAAATATATTGCTCCTTATAATTTTAAAAGGTGGTGAGAAGTAATGAAGGAAGAGAAATGCCAAGAAGAATTCAGAGTAGAGAAGGAAAAGGAAATTAAAATTTAACTTGGACAAATTCAGTTTAATACATCCACAGGAAGATAATTCAAACATATAGATAGTCAATAGAGAAGAGATTTTAGTAGGCAGGCATGTTGGAAGAGATTTAGAGATCAGATGGGGCATAGATTAGCGATGTCATTGCAATGTAGTATGAAAAAAACCCCAAATATATTAATCAATTTTTGTCAGCAAAGGCACTGGACTGTAGAGCATCAAAATAATGTGTCTGTTGGCTTGATCCTGTCAAACATCAGTCTTGCAGATGATTTCTGTGGCAGAACAATCAACCTCTCTAAAGGTCTAATTCACATAAAATTCTCTGAAATCAATGGGTCCATAGAATGACTTTTGATATCTGTGAATGACATTTTATACTGTTATAGGCCATTTTTTAGCAGCAAGATATGATATGATGCACTTGAGAATAAACTCCCTGCCAGAATTAAAAAAGGACTAAGAATGGTTGTATATTGTATGATTAA
This sequence comes from Prinia subflava, assembly GCF_021018805.1. NCBI lineage: Eukaryota > Metazoa > Chordata > Aves > Passeriformes > Cisticolidae > Prinia > Prinia subflava. The sequence continues at coordinate 127,364,603 of NC_086247.1, forward strand.
ATAATATAACAAAGAAGACAGTCAAGAGAAAAATAATAAATTTCTGGTTATAAAGAGGAAAAATAGGATTAAACTCTGACTACAAAGTACATTCAGTGGTGGAATAATCTCCTTACAAGGAGAGTTTGAGGCCCAAGCACACTGAAACTTTGAACTAGCAAACTGGAAAACTCATTAGGGAAAATGACTGCAGACTGCAGGACAGGGGTCTTGTCTCAGCTTCACCATCAGTACATACAGTGTTCTGATGTTCCTTCCTCATTGTGCCAGCAATCCGATGGCAAGCAGGGTTGTGCTTCTGGCTACCATGTGCAGACTCATCCTGCTGTGACAACCAAACCTGCACCTGCCACAATCTGCTGCAGCTGCGAGGTGCAGCTCCTGGTGCACACTTGCAATGCCATGAGTGCAACCGCAGCAGGGAATTGTGAGCGAGTGGTTGCTTCTAAACAACAGAGGGAAATACCTGAAGGAAAAGCTTTTAACTCTTTTTATTTTCCCCTTTTAAAGTGAAATATGTGTGTGAGCTGAAGAGACCTGTTTGACAGCCTTAGGTAAGAGGGGCCCTGCATGGTCAAGAAGGTAGGCAGTGAAAAAACACATCTTCACTAAGACAACTCTATTTTGTCATTTACCTCCTCAATATCTCCCTCCTCAAAATAGCTGTGAATTCCTTAAATTCTCTCCCTCTCTGTTGATGCATTTAAAAGAGCTAACTGTGATAGTACTTTTTACTGAAGACCACAAAACAAGCTCAGTTTAGTAATGTTTTGGAAACGGCAGCACATCCAATTTTCCTTTAGTTTACTCTGCTGAGAAACAAGAGTTACACTTGAATAGGATAGACCCATGCAGTCAGATTTAGTATCTTCAGGGTATTAGTAGCTTGGACTAGGTTCAAATTTCTCTTCTGAAGGAATAAACTTCTGTGGACACTTTATTAACAGAAGTGGTTTGGACTTCTAGGACAGGATACCAGACTCTGCATCAGGAGACATGGGAGCTATTTCTATCAGAGCAGTTGAATTGATGTGTGACTTTGGGAGTTGCAGAGTAATGGTGAGAAATGCACACATTTAACAAGCTTGCTTCTTTCTGCAGTTCAAATGATAAACACTTTTTATCAAGAGAAAAACTTCCATCTTCATACACTCTTACACTCTCAAAACATGTATCTACTTGAAATAGCTAAGACTATAATTTAAATTAGAACTTTACACGTTTGCCACATTTTGAGTTTTCCGAATGTTTTCCTGTACTTTAAAAATTATTCTGTTCTCCTGATTATTGTTTGGGACTAAGAGATCTCTGTGATCTATTGTTTGGGACTAAGAGATCATGATGTGTGCATGGCAGAGCTGACAGCACGCTCTCCCACCTTGATGTGAAGGCAGCTCCCCCAAGGAGCCCAGCCCAGGTCTGATCAGCTCTTGTGTGCAGGGAGACAAATGAAGTCCCTTGGGAGGCAGGGCAGCAGTAGGGATGGCAACATCACTCAGCAAGGGCAGGTCCTTCTCGCTGGAGGATGCCAGATTTGATCCTCTCTGCCCTTCCATTAAACAGAGTTTTACAAAAAAACCCCTTTTACTGCAGAGTCACTCCAACCCTCAAAACAGAAAAAGAAGCCTGGTTTTCTAGTGAAGGGCAAGGAACAACTTGAGAATTTTTTAAACCACCTGTGCAATTTCTGTCACCAATTGGTAGTTTTATTGTGGAAGTCAAACTACAGATTTAGTTAGGCTACATGAACATTCCAGGAAAGCACATGAATACCGGATCTCTTAAAGACAACTGTACAGCCTCCTTTCCAGCAGTGTTTGGGTTTTTACACTCAGGATAATAAAAGTGCTAATGATTTCTCACTTTCTACACAAAATTAAATGCTTAATAAGCTGAACAAGTTTCAGCTAAATTTCTCTAATTACCAGCTTCAGTTTATTTTTTATTTGCTACATCCCTTAGGAAAATGGTACACAGGATTTCTAGCGTTGCAATAAAACACTGGAAAATCTGCTTCCCTGTACTGTTTTTCATGGACTTACTGGTAATTGCTTATTTTTATTTTAATGACTAGGAAACACATATTCCAGAAAAGTAACGACAAAAATATAGAGGTTTTTAATGGTGATTTTGCATATCTCATATCTCCCAGGCTCATATCTTCCAGGACAAATGGAATAGTATTCCAGGCTGTCAAAAAAGTGTGTGACATCTACAGGACTAGGTCCATTAAATGTGAGTTTTTTAATAAATGTCAAGAAGTTACCTCAAGCTGGCTTTGCATCAGAAAGATGTGTTCTGGTAAAAAGATTTTGTTTTAATTTTAAAAGAAATAGCACGTGCTGAGGGAAAAAAAAAAAAAAAAACCAAAAAACCCAAAAACCCCCAACAACAGCAAGATGGGAAAGAAGGTAAAAAGGATTTTTCCAAAACATTTGGAAATTATTTGTATTTTTGGTAAAAAATCAAGAGATAACTAAAGGGAGGAGGAATAGCTTGTCTTGCTATGACCACTTCATGCACACACTGAATAGAGACAAGGTCTTTCTACCAGAATCATTACACACAGCTGTAATTTAGAAAATATTCCAGTTGGTGACTGACAATCAAGCTACTAACAAGAATCTGATGACTCTTGTCTATTTTGATTCCAATTATCATGGCAATAAAATGGGTTAACAAAATCTGAAACAAAACAGTATTATGAAAGTTATCTTAGAGAAATAAGATGATAGACATACAATAGAAAATCATGACTTAGAAATACTGCATGATTGCTTTAAAATCTAGAAGTAAGGAAAAAAATTCATGATACTAATTAAAGTTCTCATTAGAATCCCATTATAAGAAATAAGAGGAAAAAGCCTCTTTATTTCTCCAGAGACAGCTTTAGCAATATGAAATGAAGAAAAAAGGCTTAGTACCAAATCATTTGTGTCTCTTTCCCTTTCAAGCACATACACAATGAATTGGATTGCATTTTATATGGTAAAAGGACATTAGCTAAATCACAGCAAATGCTTAACTATTCACAGTTTGCAACAAAGCAGAGAGCTAGTGGGTGTGAGCATATACATTTCTGTGCTAGTGGAGAAGACTGTAATCTTCAGTACACTACATAAAATGTTTATATTGAACATTTAAAAGTGATAATTAGAGATAAAATTTTAGATTGTACTTTTAATTTCTTCTGAGTATAGTACTTTATGTGTGAAATCACAGATCATCTTCAAATACTATATGTGCTTTCCAATGCCTGATAAAAAACCTTTCTATCTTCCAACTTTGAGGAAGCATTAAGTGATAAGAGCAGCGTGTTTGCTTCCCTATTTAGGAAATAGGAAATTACATAGAAATATTTAGAAAATTGCAGGCAGAACATTGGTGCTTTTTTGATCCATGATAAAAACATCTACAATAAGCTCTTGACCAGACTGCTGTTTTGTATTTCATCAGTAATTTGGTGTACTAACTACAGGTGTATAAATTGTAAATACCTACTGACTATTTACTGACATGATTTATTATCAAATTTTAAATTAATATATTACTGAAACAGAAGAAAAAAACAAATTGATTCATTAGTATTTTTTAAGCAAATACTACTGCATAGTTAAGCCTTACAGCTCTAGCTCTGCAGAGAACTTTTGAGTCTGGGGATTCTTAACAATCCATGCAGATATGGGTGAATTGATCTTAAAGGAGAAGTGAGTGCAAAACCAATCATGAAACTGGTACAGTTCTGAATCCAGGAGTGCATTACAGACTTAATTTTCAAAAAAGTTTGTATCTCAGATTGGCTTTTCAGATATTAACTAAAAGAAAAAGTCTTAGGATGTAGAAGAAAGAATTTGTACTATCAAAGTTCTTATCTGGAAAGAAGGTTCCTGTTGATGGTTATAAGTTCTTGGATGCAATGACTGCTTTTCTTATACAACAACAATGAAGGTTAGGGAATTTTGGATTGGGACTTGGTACATTAAACATTATTTTTAAATATATGAGGTTTGAATGCTGTGAGAAATAGTGAAATACACGAAAAGGTAGGATAAAGAGTCTACCACAATTAAATGTCAAGTGGATAAAATTAATTTTTTCCTTGTGAACCTGATAAGTTCCAGCTCTGTTCTCACACATAATTTATCACACTTCAAGTCCTCTCTTCCTCATGATGAAAGACACTAACTTTCATGTGCTCTGTAAAAAAGGAACTACCTTTCCTTCAGTAAAATGACAGATACTACTGTTCAATATAAATATATTTCTGCTGTATTTTCTATCTCGTGTTTCTGATTTTCCTCTCCATCAGTTTTTATTTATATGCTGCAATGAAACACCGGAATGTAGAAATGACCATGAAAGGTCGTGTATGTCTGCTAATGTGGCTGATTCAAGGTACTTGAGAGAAATTTAAAATCCCTCTGAGGCAGAGTAATCTGAAAAAAATCTCCTGTTCTGTTTTTACAGTTACAGTCTGAGTTAAAACACAAAGCTAACAAGAAATATCTCTTTAAAAATACATCTCTCTTAAAAAACTACATTAAGTGGTCTTGATTGACACATTCCCTATACTTTTAACTTTTTTCTGTGAATTAATTTATTCTATTCATGAAGCATTTTATGATTTTGCTCATAGTATGTAAAAATGGTTTACATTTTCAGATTCAGATTTTTTTGCTTACAAACTGAATGTCTCTTATTCTTGATTATAACATAAAAAAGAAAAGTTTTCTATTTAACATCATTATTCATTACATACATATCTGAACCTGTTTGTTGTTTTATGCTGATTCTTTCTGGTTTTCAACTGCTTTCCACATCCTCTTTTAAAGTACACTTTTGTTATGGGTAGTATTCTGGAAAAATATTGATTTCAATAGAGGTGTTACATTGTCCATTCTGTCATAATTCAGGTTGTTGTCACATGTTGCCATGTGACAAATCACTTATGTTTTCAGTAGCACATTAATGATGAGCTCTGATAAGAAACCTGTAGGATTGTTAGGGCTCCACTGGTTAATTGCAATGTGGTTAATTTAGACAGCTGCATGGTACCACACATTTTTCAGGTAGTTCCCTTCAGCATGATTGTCAATGATAAATTTTGTTTTTCTAGTATTCATCCATCTAGTTCATCTTCTTCCCCTTAAATTCTTCATGGTTGCCCTTATACCCAAATAACAGAAAGTTTTTGCTGCACTTCTCAGATTTCTGTTTCATTGCCCTCCCTCCCAGCTCAGTGAGAGAATAAGTGAAGCTATAACAGGAAAGTTCCATCTATCCCATTTATCCCTTTTGTATACTGACAGTAGTCTGCATTATCCTAAACTTTTTTTTTTTCTTTCCCTGATAAGTGTTTTTTGATCCTGCTTTCTCCCACGTATACAGGAAGATATTAAATATTCTTTCATGAGGAATCAGAATTTCTGAATGTCTAAAGAAATGCTGTTGGGGTTTTTAAAATTCTATTAACCAAAACAAGTGATTGGCTTATGAAGCTTTCTTTTTCCCTTTTAAAATATGACAATCTCAAGCTACTTGAGAGAAATTGTGAAAAAGTTCAAATTTTTTGATGATAAGTTAATGACACAGAAAGCCTTGAAAGAGACAATAAACTTAATTATCGTTAGCTCCATTTCTTAAATATATGAAGCACTATTTTTTTTCTCTTCTCTTTCTTTTCAATAAGGAAAAATTTGAGGGGATATAATTTTGAAGTTTTATACATTCTGGTTATGCATAAAGTTACAGAAAACTTTTTGCAGCATGCTTTAGTAGCATCACATTGTTATATATCAGAAAACAGCAGGTTTCATAGTAATCTTCCAAAAATTCTTGAGTAAAAACTAATGTAAAAAGTCATTTAACTTCTCAGCAGTATTCTTATCTCCCCTCACTGCTTTGTAGGGATTTAGATCTGTTGGTTCTATTACAGTCATCTTCAAAATGTATTTTCATGGCTTCTGGGTATTGGTCTTAAAACTCTTTAATTCTGTTCTTGAAAATCCATTTTTACCCTTCTAATTTCCCTCTCTCTTCATTGCTACTATGTCCTTGATTATTGATAGGCTTCACTAAGGTCAGTCTTCTTAAATGCAGAGAATTTGCATGGTTGAACCAGCATCTTTCTAACTATTCTCATTTTCTAGACTGCAACATGCCATTTTTTGGCCACCTGTCCCTGTGGTGTTAAGAAATAGAATTCTCAGAAGACCCCACATGATAAGACTTGGTAAAAAAACATGAAAAGTTTAAAATACTTATGTTGTCATGGACAAACACAGCTTAATCTCATATTCTGCTGCTGAATGTTGCACTGTTCTTACCCCAATCAGATTCAATGTAATTTTTACCATCTGCAGCAAGTTGATGTTGTAAGCAAAGTTCATACATGATGAATTCCTTCAATTAGCTACTATGTTTCAAATTATTTAGCCAGTGTTTGAAAATATTTTGTCAGATATTAATTCTAAAATATTACCAGCATTTCAGGAAAATTTGTCTACAGAACTGCTTCTTTTAGGTTAAACAACATTTTGCTTCTTATAAGAAGCTTAAATCATGATTATCTACTGGTATGAATAATCTTAAATGTCAGTCCTACTTAGCTTTTTTAAAGTCAGAAGAGAAAATTAATTTTTTTAAAGTTGTACTGCATTCAACATCACTGTTAAGTTCAGCTACGGACAATCTAGCCATTTAGCAGCCTAACTGAAAGAGGAAGAGACAAACTTCAGATAGAAAGGTATCCTTAATGAAGAGCTCCTCTTCTTCTAATGTCCCAAAAATATTATAGGAAGAGAAAAACTTCCATACATGGCATTTGTTGAAAAATTGCCAAAATATTAAGAAAAAAACTCTTTTTCATCAGTTAAAATTCACCCCTCTGTTGTCAGTCAGTTTAGCTCTTTGGTTTAATTCTCCATGCATTTAAAATTTGCATTTATTATTATAATAATTATTATTAATTTATTTATTTATTAAAATCCCTGCTTTTAAAGAGATGCATTGATGGATAACCTGTGACCAGTAAGTTACTGAGATTGTAAAGCTGAGAAGTGATTGCTTTATAAACTTATCTTCTCCCAAAATTTCACAGCAATATTTTGTGCTCAGGTTGGCATGTACTGTGAACTTACAGGAGAAGTTGAAAGACATGTCTTAAGAATATTCACAGAAGATCATACTTCTCAGTTCTATCAGGTTTTGAAACCAGGCAATATGATTGTTTTTTTGGTGGTATCAAATATTAAAGTAAGAGGAACAAAGTAGATGACATCAAGGATTGAGCCAAAATCACATGGTCCCAAACTTGTTAACTGTATAGGCCTTTTGAAACTGTTTGAGTTAGAGACCATGCTTTTAATACCGTTGGTTTAACAAGACTTCTACTTATTAAAAGTTCTGCTGAACTTCTGGCAATCATTTGGAATCTGAAGTGTTTGCACTGTTTACAACACTGCTCTTGCCTTTTTTATCTTAAACTTTGTCTTTGTTATTGCATTCTGTATAAAGCCTTAATTTAATTCTTGATGCCTCATTTCAGCACCTAGAAACAAAACCATTTGATATGAAAGAGTACTCAGCTACATAAGTTTCTGTGACACAAGCTATAACCTGATAATTTGCATCCTGTGAAGGGCTGCCTGTTTAGAGAGACTTGAGACAGCCTTGGAAAGCAGGGAGAGAATTAAAAATAACTCGCTTTTTAAGCGTGCAGCTGTGAACTGCAACAATCCTGGACATGCCATTTTATAATGTCTTCCCTAATGAGAATGTTCTTTTTGTTATTGAGGGTTCTTAACTCTTTTGCCTTCTTTCTTGGTTTTTAAGTGTTAGCAATCATTACTGTAGCAGCCCGTTCATCATACTGAGATCTCTCTGAGTTCCTATATAAATATCAGCCTTATTCCTCCTTTCTGGTGTTAAGAGAGCTGGAAAGACAAATAAGTATTCTTTACTTTAGTATTTTGCTTGTTATCCAAAACCAGCAGGTGAAGGAATAAATTGTAGGCAAAGTGTACTTTAAAATCATTTAAGCAATGATGACTCTGAAAAATATATTCAGTTCCAGTTTTAAAGTTTATATTGGAATTGTCTCTTTATCAAAATTAATTGTTCCATATCTAAGAGTTTTCTAGATTTATCTGAGCATACTTAGAAGTGATTATTTAGGATGCAATAAAAGAACAAAGAGAAGCACTGAGGAAATAGTAATTATGAGCTCTTGGAATTCCAGCCTGGGCAGGGCCAGTCCCTCTCTCCTCAGTAACTGCCTGGTCTAAGGTTCCTATGACAAGATCCCACAGATGATTTTGTTTATTCAGAGCCTTTTTTCATGTCCAGTGTGTCCTTATTGAGTGTTTCCATCCTGGATGGTGTTTAGTCATTTTTTTCAGCATGCTTGTTCTGGCAGCTACATTTTGTTCTGTAATTTTAATAAAAGGTATGGTTAGAACAAGGTTATATGTCACTAACTGAGAGGCTATAAACTGTGGTTGAACGTGACAAACACTTTCCACCATGCCAGGGATGCTTTGTTCAGACCTACTCAATGGCAAAAACATGTCTTCTCAGGTATTAATGTAAGCTGAAATTCATATTGTATATTGACATTATATAGAAGAGGTCACTTTCAGTGAAAAAGTGTGAAAGAGATTTTGGAAAGAAAGGAATAATAAAAAATCATGATACTGACTGCCCACCACAGAGAGAAGTTCATGTGACCATTTATGGAGCTGAAAAAAAAAGATGCAAAAAGAAGAGTGCTTAGCCACACAATGATTCATTTTCAAAATTAGGAAGAGAACCAGAAATCCAGGGCCTAAAATGCAGATTTAATATGAATCCTTGCAGCTTCAATTGAGAAAACCACAGCCAGACTGTTTTAACAGCAGGCGTGCCTGGCTTTATTTTCTTTTATGTTCCTGTCACATACACAACTTATCCAGGTTGCCAATTCAACATCAAGAAGTGGCCATAACCTTGAAAAAAATTTCTCATTTTCACCCTTCTCATAAATATAAAAACTTCTACAAGAGGGCTAAAGTATTAAGCTGTGACTTTGATGCTGAAAATGTTGAGCAACAAGCTATGCTGGTGAGTCTGAAGCGTAGTTGAAGTGGCTGTCTGCAGCACTTTGCAAGGGAAGGTTTTATAAATTAGTTTAAAATTGCTTTGTTGTTGCTAGTTGGCAGTGGAAACTGTGATAGCCATAACTGAGTCCTTTGAATTTTCTAAGTGCCTACAGCATTAATTGATCTGTATAATATTCATACGAGGTAGATTATATCCCTATTTTAATCAAAGAAAGTGTTGCAGGAGCTCAGGAAAGCTAATAGTGGAATTTCCACTGACTTCAGACATGTTGCTCACTGATGACATTCCTGAATGCCTGATTTTCCATCGTGCTAATGGCCTGTAACTCAGATCAAGGTCAATCAGAAGACAGCTACAGTGTGGGAAAAGGAGGGCACAGGAATAGAAAGCTGAGCACAGAGAGGCTCTAGAAAGGCAGGAAACTGGGCAATCAGGTTTAAATTGACATAACAAGCTGAAAGGAGATTCAGAGGTATATAAAAGATTCAAGAACTGATATCTCCAGTTCATAGCCTTTAGAAATTGGTGTACACCACTCTATATATAATACCAATTCTAAAACCAGACAACATTACATAATGGAACTTTGGCAGCCCTCTATGGTGTCTCCTACTTGTGAGGCTTTTCATTAGCCAGTGCTTGGACTTCCAGAAAAGGGAAGTCAATGAAAGTGTGAAAATGTTCAGAGCCATTTGCCAGAAATATCTGCATGCTTATGTGACACAACTATGTAAATTAAATTCCCTTATAACTGGTTTGCACAGTATAATAGCAAACACTGGTGAAGGAAGATGCAAATGCATATAAAAGACTGTGTGAATCTGATAATGTCCTTAATTTTATATTTTTTTTTTATTAATGCAATGGCAATTTTCACAAATACATATGGTAAATAGTAAAGGAAGCCAAAACAGCTCATTTAAATAATTTTCTATGCGTTATACTTCCAGTTAAGGAAGTTATTCCTGTCTGAAATGCAAATGGGAGGAAATGCAGTGGTTAATTTAATGGGCATGCTAATAACAGCAGGCAATTATTGGTCACAGGAACTATACCAAACCTGCTGGGGAATTCACCTGGTTTCATTTATAGAGGAAAAAACCTCTGGGTTTCAAGCAGGGAAATAGCAAATGAACTGTCTGAAATTAAGAATGGCAGCCAAATGGTTGTTCACTGATCTGGGGAAAAGACTGCCTGCTGCATACAAAATGTGAAACCATGAGGCATTGGTAGTGGGACTAGAAGGGAGAATTGGAAATCTGTGACAGACTTGCAGAACAAACAATGAAACTAGGATATAGTTTTGATCATAAATGGCTGACTTGGGTACTGAAATCTCTCACTGTCATAGAGGACCCAAAGTAAATGAAATTTTGGGTTTTACTCTTATAGAAAGTCCTGTCTCTTGAGGCCACAGACCAACAGGATGTGTGCACTATGGCATTGCTGAAAGTTCAAGCCCAGAACAACTTCAGATGACAGAAGTAGAGGTATTTGATTAAGTTCTTATGTTTGGAAATCACAAGTATTTCCACAGGATTATCTCCTAGTAGTTTTCTCTCATTGTGTGGCATGGAGAACAGCAGAATCCCACTACATCTTACTGGCTGACATGTCCCTATTTACTGTCTTTGAAAATACTGAAGAGTAGGATACAGAACTGAAAGTTTTGCAAAATCAGACCCAACATATAAGCAAAGCCTCTGATTTCCATTGCTACCTTGCATCATATTTATGAGGTTGTAATTCAGCTGGCTTCATTGCAGTGTCTCCTGGTTTACCAGTGCCACTGGGATCAGAATTGTGCCCACAGTCTCCACGTTGTGAAGACAAAATAAAGTCTGCTAAATGTTTTAGTGGCGAGACAGGTCACCAAGGTTCTAATTACCTCTAATTGACACTTAACATATGCTGTAATATTCTTTATGTGCTGCTGAGTGCCAGCTCAGAAGGGTCTGCAAGTCTTTTCTATCAAACAGCAAAGTGGAACAAAACCCCAAAAACCTTATTTTATCTCTTGTCCTTTGAACTGAGAGCTCACACTGCTCCATATGAATGGGACCAAGTGCACCAACACCTATGGGAAATGACTCTTAGAAAGTAATTTTTGTCTGTATAAGTGATCACTCTATTGTGTTTCACTATAACACAAATATCTCTAGCTACCAGCATAACTCAACATACTCTCTCTTAACAAAAGAATTCATGTTCCATCTCTTTACTGCAATGAACTATCAAGTGACAAATGATAGTGTCTCTCTGACTGTACAAGAATGGCTATGACAACACTGACATAAAAAAAGTGTTTCTATATGAAAATGTAGTATTTTCAAATTGTTGAAAGGGTTATACCGTCCCATTGGCAGCTGAACAGTGAAGGTTCCTGATATTGTCTTCTAGTACTTCTCCTGTGAAATAAGAAAATATTATTTTCATTTCACCAATCATAGTTTTTAGGCAACTGGCTACAAAATATTTGATAGTTTGTTTACTCTAAATATGCTTTGCAGTGAAAAAAGTTATTCTGTAAGTAGTTGCAACTGAAGAAAAATCTCAAATACCTGTAAAAGATGAACTGCTGACTTAACATGACCATTAAAGGTTCTTTTCTCAAAAATTTATGATAAATGTTCAGAATATTCCAGCTCACTTCTTCAAAAGGAGATACTTAGATAATTTCCTGACATTTAATGAAGGAGTACTCAATTTCAATAAAGCAACGTGTATGACATCTCAAATGACAAACCCTATCGGCTACTGTTTGGAAATAGGCATTTCACTGTTTAAATAATATCACTGCAAGAATGTCCAGCTTGTGATTTTGAAAAGAAATAATCTTTCTAAGTTTATGAATCACAGATAGTTTAAATAAAGCATTTGCTGTCTTTAGATAGGCAGCAGAGAATCAATACATTCAAAAAAACCAAGCAACCAACAAACCAACCAAACAAAAAACACTAGGAGCCGTCATGGGACATTTTCCAGTACATCTAACCTTTGATTTTGGGAAGAAAAATGGTCAGCATCTATAACCAACCATATTTACCTCTTTCAAAGATATTTTAATAGAGCTTCACTGAAAGAGATGCATTAATCTACTGTATAGATAAATTGGATTTTTTTTCTGGGTTTCAGGTTTGGGATTTTATTTTTGCCAACAACAAATATCTCATTAATTTTGATGGTTTTCAAAAAGTTCCTAATGATTATAGCTTTCCCTCAGTGTTATCTTCTCATCAGCAAATTCTTAAATGATTTTAACTGTTAGTTAGGTACCTTTGAAAGGTTAACAATGTTTTCTTTTATTATTATTTCTTGTAGAAAAATACACTTTTCAATACAGTTACATTAGTTGTGACTGTGGTGCTTAAAGCAGAAGATAGCAGCACCAGCCTAGAATGAAAATCAGCTTTCCTAGATGACCTAATGATGAGGCATTTCACCACCCAGTGAATTTGCAGAACAAACAGTAACATGTATTGTTCAGAAGTTTTCGTTAATGTTCCTTAAAGGGCTGAGAGTAGTGGCAAGGAAGTGAAGCCTAGAGCAAGAGATTTTCAAGCAGAAAAGGTGTGTGAGGCCTTATGTATTTGTGGATTTTTTCCATCCTTTATGTTGTCTTGAATGAAGTGGAAAATAACTATAATATCCCTTCTTAGGTAACATTTTGAAGATCTTAATGTACTCATAATATTAGTATTCCCCATTTGCTCACACCTGTTATTGAAAATTGTTTCATAATTTTGGATATTTTTTTCTCATCTTCATACATCAACATTTAAAATATGATAACATCGGACTTTCTTCTTGAATATGTTCATGAAAACATTTTGTAGAAAAAGGAAGAAAATGGTCACATTTCTGAATCACAAAAAGAGAATTTATGAAAATGTTCCCACTTTAAGAAATATTATTAAATTAGTGTTCTGCTTGAAAATACTTTATGACTTGTTGGAATTCTAGAAAATTGGATTTTGGAGAGTTTTTGTGCAGTGTACTCATTTAAATAACACAGCATTATAGAAACGAGATTATATTAAAGACCCAAAATGAACTACTTAAACATTGAATTTTCTGAATTTCATTGTCCCTTCAGCTTGCAGTTTTGGCACATAATTCAATATATGTGATTGTTAGCAGTTTAAGACTGGGATGCTGTACAATATGTATAAACTCATTCTCATTCAGTAGGATGCAAATGGCAGAATTCTCAGATTTCTTTCTAAAGCTCGGACCTCACAGCAAGTGGTCCCTGCCTTGTCTTTGACATCCCAATACTGGCTCCAAGTGTATCAGAAGAAGACCAGCACATTACTGCTGATGCTTTTGATTATGTTGAAGCATAATAGCCCATATAAATAAAAGCCCATATAAATATAGCCCATATAAATAAAAACCAAATAAAAGCCCAAAAATCAGCACAGGAAGAAACAGTAAGAAAAGGAAACAGAGAATGCATTCTACCCCTCACATATAGAAAACATGGTGGGTGGGCATGCATTAATGATGGTACATTCAAATCTATAGGCAGATTCTAGTACCTTAGAGTCTGACTCTCGATGCTGGTAATGAAGTCACACAGACAACATGGAAAGTAACTTCAGATTTAGAAAGAATGAAATATTGTGTCTGGAAAGAGTAAGGAAGTAGACCTGAAATCTTAGATATATCAGTTGAAATATTTCGTATGCATATAAGGCCATAAAATGCCTCCAAATGAGGTCTAGTTAACATATAGTTACTGGGAAATGTTAGAAAAACAAGCTGAAGTTAAATATGCCTTATGTGCCATTGATTTCACAACTAGAAGTTAGTGGCAAGATTGCAGTGGCAATAAAATCTAGCAATGCCTTCAAAGGAATAGGTAGGCTGGACTGAACAAATATGAAATAAAAGATGGCCCAAGGACAGTAAGAATAACAAAATCAGAAAGTTATATCTCAGATTTCCACATTAAAAAAAACCTCAACTAATCAACTGGTATGTTGTTATGCCAGTTATGATCTCTGAAAAGATTAGAAACCAAATTCTGATTTGTTGTTGCTACGTCTTGAAAAATTGGGCTAAAACTGGTCATACAAAAAATTGGACAAATTTCCCACTAAGAAAGTTCTCCTGTATAGATTTTAGCACGATGTGAAGACAGAGAAGTTAATTCTCAATGTAAAACACACATCTTTCTCATGTACAGATGTATACATATACATTTATCCATATACTTGAAATACACATACACATATAGAGTATAAAATACACTTATATTTATTGCTTACACAGACAGGAACATAAGAATTAACCTTGATTTTAGAGATCTATGCCAAAAATTTAGATCACTGCATGAAAGAAACAGTATTTTAAAAGATGTAGTGTCAACTAATAGTACCCAGGAACAAGTTTAAATAGACCTTTGGAAAGCAAGGCATAATTGTTTCAGAGAAACTATTTGTCTACCAAGTTATTTTAAATTTTTCTAAATATTTATGAAATGAAAATTTCATAGATATGCAGAAAATCATAACTGTTCAAAGATTATGTCATGCTCTAGTGAACCATTTTCTCTATGCTTTTGTTAAGGATAAATTCCCAGTATTGTAAGATAGCTGTATAAGCCTAACAGCTCATTAACTTACTATTGTTTTAAATGACATTAAAAGTATTACAGAAACAAAAAATACTTGGCAAATGGAAAGTCAAATTTCTGCCTTTCAATAAAGTGTTTTAGTGAAATGAGTACAAAAGGACCAGATTTCTTTTAAGGTATTTAGCTAGGCTTTTACATGCAGAAATAATCCCTCAAAAAAAAAAAATGCAATTGTATGTGATCTAGCCTTTACAGGATCTAGTAAAAAAGGAATAAATCACCCTCATTTAACCTGACAGTCCATTATGTCATCTGATATTACAAGCTCCCTGCTACTGCTCTGTAGGCATCATGTATGGTTCTGTGAACATATCTGGAGATTGATTTTTGCCCAAAAGCATTGAGCTTAACATTAATAATTGTAATAAGCAACAGAGCCAAATTTGCATTTTCTATGCCTAATTACAAATAGGTTCTATATTCTGCAAGTTAAGGCAGACTGCAGAAATTCAGAGCTCCTATAAACTCCAATTGAACTAAAAAAAAAGAAGAAGGGGCAGAGAATATTGAATTATTCAGGCTATATCCTGAAGAAGTTCTGGAATCTTAATTTGAATCTCTAGAGTGCCTGAGAGAATGGAACCACCACCTGAGTGAAAACTCTGGAGTGAAAATGGCATTAGAGAAAAATTACAAAATCAGCTGGAAAGGGATTCTTCCCTCATACTTTCTAGTTTGGAGGTCCTCACTGGAGAAGAATACATGTACAAGTATTTGTTCTCATAAAGAGAAATACTAATAAGGAAAAGAAATAAATGGTGTGAAAAGTTAGTGAAGAACGGTATCAATTACAAAGCTGTGGCATCTGAGTTTTTAAAGCATGGAAGTACTTAAAATGAAAATATGATCAGAAAAAAATTGTAAACAGCAACATATATATATGAATATACTATATATAGCTGCATGTTACACCATTACTGACAATTATATATTCATTGCCAGTAATCACTCACATGGATATTTTGTGCTAGGTATGTCTGAAATTAAGCTGGAAGTTTCAGTCCTTTTCCCAGCTGGCAGTCACAGGAGCACACAAGACAGCAGTTTTTATCTCTAATAATACCTTTTCTTAATCTCTTTTCAGATGGACTGCCTGTCTCAAATTGAGACCAGAGTGATTTAGAGTTAAAAGAATCTGTATAATAGAGATGTGGCATGTTTAAATCCTCTCCTTAGGAACATAAAACTCAATTAGAAGTGTAGTCTGGCAGACAGTGTAAAAAAGGACTGTGAGGAAACTGATGTCTTGTAAATCATCCAGAACTTCATCAAAATGCAAAGTATAGTTTAACTGTAAATATAGAGTAAAAACATTGTGAAGATGAAAGTTTATTTGGGGTTGAAATTTTTTTCTGGACATGAGAAACTGGTATACTCTATGGAACAGATAAAACAAAAGTGGAAATCAGATTTAAAGTATGACTTGGTGAAAAACATCAGCTGTGCTACACAGGTATTCCTCACCCCAAATTTTCAAGTATTGAGAAAAACAGTAAGAAAAAAGCAAAACAGATTGGAGAAAATTATTTTTGGTGGACACAGCCCAAATATTTTTCAATAAATACAAATTTTAATAACCCGGTTTTAATGTTAAAATATATAATTGCCATCCAGAAGAGATCTAGAAAGATTGAAAAAAAATCTCTTTCAGTGACGGATGGATGCATTTTCAAAAAGGTCTGGCTTGTGAGAAGTGTTACAACACTTTTTTCCACTGCCTTATTCTTTTGTGAGGTAATCCTCAATTCTTCCCTAACATTTAGAAGATAACAACAGCTTTAAAATGTTACTGTGCTTGTGAAGAGTCAGAAAGACAGGGTGATGCTGAGAGCAAAGCTTCCTTCCGCCACTCTCTCCTGGCTGTCGGATTCTTCTCAGGCAGGGCACACCACCCCTCACCTTAGGACAAACCATCTCTGCAGGGTCGTACCTGCCTCGAGAGCAAAAGGATTCTGCAGTTGGCTTCAACACCTCAGCAGTGGTATCGTGGGACAGCACAGGCACAGTGCAGCTTCAAAAAGGAGGCATCTGGCACATGGTCTTGCTCTCTGCATATGCCTAAGAGCAGAGAAGCGAGAAGGATGGGGACTTGAACTGTAGCTGAATGAAGTGTGGCTTCATATGGAGACTTTTTCACTGTCTACACCTCATGTTTACAATCTCCAAATTCATCATGAACTTAGTTTCTGTGATTATTTAGGAAAAAACATAGATTACTTAGCTGTTAGTATTTCTTCAAAGGACTTAAATCTTATGCAAGAAATATGAGGAAGGAGTGGTGACTTAAAAAGCTATTTATCAAATATAAGAAAGTAAGAAGTGTACTATGGTTCCCTGAAGAAGACTGAAAAATCAAGTCTTGGGGGCTGAAGGAAAATTCAAACAGAGCAACCTTTTCTACAACTACCAATGGAAATTGAACTGCTACCACACAGAAGATATTTCTTGGTGAGCCTACTTTTTTCTGCTCTTATTTTTCCTTCATTTGCACTTTATCATTAAAATAATTTGCCCTGATACTAGACAAAATATCAAATAGTCAAAACTCATATATACAAGGCTAAATGTGACAACCAACACTTTAGATAGCTGAGATGAACTTCATTTTCGGTAAAATAGAAGTTGCACCAAAATACATCTATTTGGATTGAGGGAAATTATTGACTAGCTGCATCAAAGCCCAGTTAAATTTCTTTGCAGCAAAATCCCCAGAATGCCTTTGAAAACAGAGCACTCTCTGCTATTCCTATACATAAAGCTGTGGATTTGGGTGCATGAGAAACCATTTGCATCTAGGACGGATTAAAGCTGTCTTAAAATGTGAAAACAGCGATATGAACACAAAAATGAAAAGAAATGAAAAGAAGACTATTTTTAAGGTTCATTGGAATGATTTAGGGTAGATTCAACTTTTGCATCTTGAACTTCTCATCTGAATGAAGCACTTCTGACTGCCCAAACTGAGCCTGCAAACCTGAACTCAATCTCAGGTTTTGGCAGGAAATATAGTGGTAATTGAATTAGATTTAGGGGTTTGGACAAACAGAAGAGCACATTATTTGACCAGATTACTCTTCTCTTAAAAACGCAGTTCTGTTGTATAGCCAGTGGTTGAAAAGGATCCTACTGTGTCCAGACAAGGCACATACATACATTTGTATGGAAATCTGTTTATCAATATCTATTAGTTGCTTAGGGATCCAATGAAGGCACACGGGGAAGCAGGAAGGATTCCTTTTATCAAAGACAGAAGTCCGTATGGTAAAGGGTTCCTCACCTGCCTTTTGGATGTAATAAACTTCCAGCATGCCTCTGGAAAAAGAGTTTGGTTATTAAAATATTTTGGCACAAGGTTTCTGAGCATTAGAAATTTTAGACTTAATCCATTGCTCTCTGTTCATGATGATCCTTCATTTAGGGGAGACCTTTGAAATTCCATTAGAATCAGTCTTTATTTTTTAAACATTAAAATACTCCTTTGGAGCTTAAGGACTTAGAGTTGCAGTACTAAATGAAACAATATTTGCATTATAAAAAAATGAAGTTGTGATTCTAAATTTCTGGTTTCTAGAGTGAAATATTCCCTTGTTTAGTGAAGTGTTAAAAACAAAAATTCATGTTTACGAGACATACAAGTTTTATTATTATCACTAGTTTTGCATAAGGAACTAAAAATGAAACAACAGGTTGACTTACTGAGAAAATAAAATGAAGTGAGAATTTAAAAATCTCCAGATTATTTAATCACACTAGTGCATATGCAAAAAAACAAACTTTGCCAGCACAAACATGGCAGGACTGTAGAAGAGAGCTGTAGAATTTTCATCCACTACCCTAGTTTAAATACTCAGAAGTATTACAGTTCTTCATTCAAATAGAAATTAGAACACAATTTTTGCACTTTTTGTTTGCTAATAGCACCTGTATATGCTCTGTTTTAGAAAATATTTTTTCTCCTATGAATAAACTGCTTTTTCTTTCTGTTAAGACTCTTTTCAGAGCATCCCTAGAAGAGGATCCACCCCACTGCTCCCAAGCAGGGCAGGATGCATGAAAGGCTACCAAAGAACTTGTGCCTGTGGTATCACTACTCAGCTCTTTGGCATTGCAGGAACAATCCAAAAAAAGGAGAAAGGCCATTTCAGATCTGGAAACAGACAACTGATGCAGCTGTTTCTCTCTCCATCTGGTATGTAGGTGTTCAGGATATGTGCAGTGCTAGGAATCAACAGCTTATTAAAAGTTAAGGGGAAAATGAAACAGCTTTAGCATTGTATATTGGAAATCAAAATAGCACATTCTCTGAAAGATTCAACACTGATAGCATGAAGTAAATGTGCTCCATGATAGCAAAAATCAAATGTCTCTATTTTTTAAATGAGTAATAACTTTTTCTATCTTTGTCTTCTGTTCAACCAATCCAGTCTTATTGTTATAACAGAACCATTGTTTTCCTGCCCCACTGGCTTAGACACTATAACTGCTTTTCAAAGAACACCCATATTTTTAGTACAGTCACTGCAAAGGTAGGAAGTGGGTGGCTAATGACCAACATTTTGGCTTGTATGCTGGTTTGCACATGAAGGATATTTGCTCTTTACTAATCTGAATTTAGATCCTGTGTTACCAAGCTTAGTTCTCCATCCACAGTTACAAATAACACAGTGGAACAAGTACCTGCTGGGTCTCATGCTGCCAGGCATTCTGACTACTGCTCATACACTGCAAGAGTTTTAATTCTTCCCACAGATCAGTCAGGAACAGCTATAGGGACACATGGGTTTCCACAGGTTGCATGCACCTTTGAAAAGACATTTATATACCATAAATTGTACATGTGGTTTGAAGAGTACAGTGATTTGCAGCTTCCTCCCACATAGGTTTAGTCCATGTTATTAACTACTTATTCCATGAGCATGTATCACAGGCCAGTGGGCTTAAGGCTGACACAAGGCTATCAATAACCTTGGCAAAACAGAGAGTATTGCCAGCTTCACATACACATTCCTCAGCAAGAGCTCAATGCTGCTTCCACTGGAGTAACTCTTATGCTTGACAATGGCAACAGACTACTTCAGAGCACTTTAGAGCACTGTGCCCTACAGTGTGTGAAACAAGTCTTGGCTGATATCTCTCCTGCTTGACCATTTTGCTAACTTACTGATATTTGCAGCTTGGGCCACTCAGTCTAGTCCTTCCCAGAATCAAGCCCATCTTCCACACTTCTTGCTCCAGTCCAGCCATTCTTCTAGTGCTCAGAAAACAGACTACAGCAATACTTCTCTAGCTTATCCCTCCTGAGGACCCTATACCAACCTAAAGCCATCCAGTGTCAGCTTATCTTCCTTCCTTGGTTCTGAAGAGCTGACAGCACTCTGCAGTGAAACGCTTTCAAAGACCCCGCAAGGCTTTGTCTTAGAAATAAGAATTGTCTTCCATGTAACAAAAAGTCAGTCCACACAATCTTCTGGCTGTTTTTTATTTTTTCCCTAGAGGTGTGAAATGAGGGAGGGCCAGGGAAGCTCCCAATAGAAGCTTCAAAGAGTGAGGGGTGGGAGTGCATATGGTGGTGCTGAAAAACTGGTTGCAGAGCTGATTAGAGCTTTTCTGTAGAGACAGGGAGGTGGGCAGAAAAAGAAAGGAATCTATACACTCATAGAGTGTTTTCTTATTTATTGTAGGCATAAATAACCATTCATATTTTCTGTGCAGTTCCGTCTCATCAGACAATTGCTGGTATTCAAAACATTGGATTAGAGCTGGCAGGTTGGAACTGTCATACTTTCTCAGTTTCCATTGAGATTTATTTCTTCCAACAAGTAAAATGAAACTAGACTGTGCTTCAAAATATTACTTTCCCTTTGTTACAAAAAAAAAAAAAAAGGGTGGTTTTTAAAATTAATTGTTTAAAAATGTTTTATTTGAAAATGAAATTGTAGGACAACCTTTTTCTTGATGTATTTTAAAAATGAAAAATAACTACACATTAAGAAGTTATCAATGGCAAAATTTGAAGTTTCGTAAAAATAAAGGGAAAATAAAGAGTATTGATCCTTGCTTCTTGTTAAAGCATTCCAAGCATGTAATCCAGCTGCCTTCCAGGTCACATTTTCTGGTGTCAGATGACAGCTAAGAAGTTCATGTTTTCTGTGGGAAAAAGGTTGAAGAAATGGGTTTTTTTAGCTAGTAAAGCTTTACTTTGAGTTTACAAAACCTTTCTGTCTTCCAGAGAAAGACATATTTTGTAGTGTGTTTCCAATTTTATGTACTGTGAGAGACACACACCATTTACATTTAAAAGAGGTTGTCACATTTATTTTTCCATTGAAAATAGAAAGTTTTCCGAGAAAACCTCCAAATCTCATGAAGTTTTCAACATAGCCTAATGCATTTTCTCTGAGGTCCTATATGGTTTATGTTGAATTTCCTCTAAAATCAGACTTTTTTGCTTTTGTTTTTGTTTGTGGGTTTGGTTTTTTTTTTTTAGTAGCAATGTTACTCAGTTAAAATTTTGACCTGAAAACCTTTCAAATGAGGTATTTTTATACCATTTGCACTATTATTTTCCTGCTCCACCTACATGGTCTGGCTATTTGTCTCAAAACTCATATTTTTTGTTAATTTTGTATTCCCAAATTGCAGCTGATTTGGATTCCACACAGATATTCTGCTAACTAATTGAAAACCATACATCCAAGACACATGAAAAATATCATTGACAGGAAGCCTAATAAATTTTATTTAAAATTGTAAAGATAGCAGTAGTTACTACTTTTTTTTTTTTTTCAATAGAAGCATCTGCTAGAAGCCAAATTTATAGCTTATTCCCATAGTGCCCATCAAAGAAGTAAAATGGTCAAGCAGCAAAAGTTTTAAGACCTGGAGTTTTCTAAAGGCTCTTGACAGCATCTTTTTTTATTCCCTCAGATATCGTGTTGCTGGATACCTGTGGATACCACAACAGAATCAGGGGAGGATTTACCCAAGTTTTCCAAAGGAAAAAGGGTAAGAACCACAGCAGAATTGTCAAAACAGCAGAACTTCAGGTTTTTTTAATAGGAAAACATAAAGATTAACACAGTAAACACTGAAATTTGTTTGAATAGAAGCAATGTGATTACCAGGTCAAGATAATTTCTTTTGTTTTCCATAAATAAAATTACATTTAAAAACATATGAAGTGTTTCTCTCTCCTCCTAGGAAAATGGTGTGATCACAAAGTTTTAATATTTATGTGTTTTCCCTTATGAAAATCCATGAACAAAGAACTTCACTACTCTAAAGGTTACACAGAATTTAAACAATAGGTTTAGTTGATTTGAATAGCCTTTTGGCATGTTGATTTATGCTATAAGAGTGGCCAAGGGCTTTAACAGTTTAAGCAGGATAATGGGGTAGAGAAAGCATGCTGAGCAAATGCATTCCAAGATTTAAGGACTTAAAATGTCTGAATTAAACTAAACTGACATGTATTCATTCTTAGCAAATTTGCTGTATTTATATTGGGAATGTCTGAAACAAGACTGAGATCACCTGCCAGCTGATCTGAAGGGGATACTGGTTCCCATTATAGGAACTACATTTCAAACTGTTGGCCACATACCTAGACATTAAGCAAATGGAGCAATATCTCAGTTAGTATAAAAGCACTACAGAACTAAGGCCACATCAGCTTTGGCCAGTCTTTGTTGAAGATACAGATGGCAATAAAATAACAAAAAGCCCAAATGAAATCATCCAAAGTAAAATAAAAACAATGTTAGTGAATTGATCTATAATCAGTACAATAAGATGGCACAATCATGCACCAGAATGAAGTCAATCACTTAAATATCTGAGGTCTCAGAATTCTGAGAGAAAGATGATTAGTTTAATAGATAAATAGAAATGGCTATAAAATCAATTAATTTGTATTTTAATAAGCATTTTATTGCCCTCTGACTTGAACAATCTGTGAAGTTCAGTAAAGCTCAATTATATCTGGGTCATCTGGAGAGTTATTCCTCTTCGTAGTCTTACACCATGAAGTCTCAACATTCTCAGCCATCTCTGTTTTCCTTTTCAGAGAAGTTTGGTTGTCAAAATTCTTTTCCCTGCACCACGTTTCAGCAACCACCCCACAAGGATTTCAGATCTAGTGTGACACTCCTCTCTTCTGGCATAGGACCTGGGGGACATGCTAACATCTGTAGTCCAGAGGGCAGCCCAAAATACTTTGAGGGATATCTTTTCAGGAAATGAGTCGGAATTTCTGAGGTTTCTCAATACAACTCACATTTCCTTTTTTCTTTTAATTGTGTATGACTCACGGGTGAGTCAAATTTGTACGATCCATATGATAATCTGTGACATGCTACCTATGCATGGATGATTTCTTTTGTCTTTACTCTCTTTCTATGATCCCCAGCTGTTTCAAAGGAAGCAGAGATTCCCTGGCATTTAACAGATTTGATTTATTCCTCTGTAATGCATACAGTTCTACATCTAAATTGCTCAAGTTTTTGAGGATGGGAGCTGTAAATTGCTGAGAATTTGCATATGATGCAGGAAATGGCAGCAAGGGCACTGAAAAATATTCTTCTGTTTGACATTTCCAGCATTAGGCACCTAAATCCTCAGTTGGACTCTGAAGTATATGGTCTGTTTGTTGAGCAGCTGATGGTGTAGCTGACATCAACTGACACTGAGGGTGAAAAAACACTTGAGATATTGAAGTTTCTAAATATAGAGAGACAAAATTAAGAGTAAATAAAGGTGCATTTTTAATTAGTACATAACTCTGTGGCTAGGACTAGCAAAAAGGGAAAAAAAATCAGACTTTCTTTAAAATTAAGTAGTTGAATTTTCAATTTAGCTGAGATTTTTATGAGGATCATCACTCTTGACTTTATTCACTAGGCAAGCCTGGTTGACAGGCCACACCTATTAGGGTAACCTGATATGTGAAGACTTTGGTACTTTACTTCCAATAGGTGAGATAAGGTTTTATGATTTGGTGGTGAGATATAAACAAATTCCAAATCCCCACCATTTACTGCACGAGTCTTGACAAGACTGGAAACAGATGAACCCTCAAACTTAAAAGTATCAGTAATAAAATATCAATATGGAACCTATCACTTCTGTTTGTTTTCACAGCCCTTTTTTGTTTGTTTTGGTTGGTCAGTCAGTTGTACTTGTGGTGTAACATCCTTCACAGTGTTCACAACCTTGCATTTGTACAATTAATAGCTTCCTCTTAAGCAGCCAGGAAACCACAACAGCTCCACTTGGAGTCTGCTGAGTCCTGCCTGGCCGGGGATCCCAACCAAAATCTCCCTTCCTGAGGAGCCCCATTTCCCTGAAGATGTTCCAACAAGTACTCATTGTAGGTCAGAACCCTGCAGACAGCTTTGTTCTTTGCATGAAGTATTTTATTTATTTATGCATGGAAACTGACATTTTGGTTCAAGATTAACCTGGGACACATTTCTCCTTTCTGATAAAGTACCAAACCTGTTCTAAGCAGCTTTCCTGGGCACCTATGCCAGTTTCAGGTGGGTGCATGGGGCTAAGTGGGATTGGTGTGGTTGCCCTTATCCTTCTGGCTGGCCAAGTGACCGAGAAGAGTGTGCACAAATCCATTAGGGCACAAGCGTGCATTTTAGAAGGAAACAAAAAATGCGTTAAGAATCTCCTACAATCTTTGTTACAAGCTCACATACATGCATAAAAAGGTGCAGATTATATCACTGCCTCTTTCTCAGGCATTCGGGCAATTAATCTGGTGGATTCAAGTTGGATTACAACAGCTCCCTTTAGAGAATTCAGAGTGCTGTTGCGTCAGAGAAATTCTGCAGAGTTGAATGGCCAGTATGTTGATATTCAGACTTGGAATGCAGCCCAAAAACATGCATTTTTAAACTTCTAGCTGTTGTTAACACATCTTCTAATACCCCTGAAGAAATATATCTATATAGATCTGCACACATAGGGTTTTCTTATTTCTTTTGCCATGACCACAAATGTCTTATTTAGACAAACATTTTTTCTTGTTTTGTGCTTTACCAATTCTCACATACCATTTTCCTACTTTGTGTTTCTGAATAGCAACAAGACTGGGGAGGAATTTCACACTGTGATGCATTTTCAAAACAGTTTTGCTACTTTGAACCTAAATTTTGTAGGTGTAAGGAGCACTGACATAGCTGCTGTACAAATTGAAAAGCTTTAAGAAGGTGCAAATTAATTCACTCTGTCCTAAGAACTCACATCTGGTATAGAGCTCTCCTTACAACCAACCTGCATGTGATGGAGCAGCTTCCTTCCAAACTGAGACAAGTGCTTGTACTGAGAGGTTGAGGGTTAGTTCTCCTGCAGGGCTCTCTTAACTCTGATAATCAAATACAGAAGGGTGAACTGATGAGTTTGGGGAATCTGAGTCTCCTAAAGACAAGTCCTGTAACTCTTGAGAAAAATTGGTTTTGGTTCTCTTTTTCTGTATTATAGAAACTGCATGTATGTGTGCATCAGAGATAAAAGTAATGTGACAAAATCCAAAAATCAGAAGTTATTTACAGTGAACTCTTTTAAATTAAAAAGCAGCTGTATGTCTCTGATATGGGTTAGAAATATGTATATTTTCATGATTTTCCTTGATTTGCTAATCCTGAGAAATGCAAAAAGAATTGCCTTGGATACTTCATACCAAATGGGTAAAATAAATCACTTGAATTTCCTTCCTTACAGATATATAGTTGCCAAACAACTCTTTTTAGTGAGGTTTTTAAAAATGTGTTATTTCTTTTCTACTGACATGTTCCAAAGTCCTTTCTTATTTCTCCTCTTATTTTTTCATTTTCTTAATTCCTCTGTTATTTGGTATTTGTTTACTGTTTGTTTCTTTCTAATATCACCTCTATTTTTATTTTGGTGACTATGTCACCTTTACTCTAGAGGTGGGTTTCTTTATGCTTTCAGAGAAAAGCCATGGAATATCTTCCCCTTCCTTAACAAACACCCACAAACACGGACACACTCAAATCCACTGGGTGCTAAGCTTGCTGCAGATCCTTCACTGGTGCTCCTCTTTGTCATAGAATCTTGGCTTTTTTTTTTTTTTTTTGCTACTCAGCTCCCTGTACAGAAATCAATGTTCTGCTACACTGACTGGAGTGACAGTAATGTAGGAGATGCCAGCACGATGCACAAAGAACTGTTCTCCAAAAAATTTGTCTCTGCTAAAAAAGGAGGAGGAAGCCACACTTTGTTTCCTCCATGGACAGAGTAGCAACACCATTTTTTTTCCTGGCTTTTCTGCTCCTCTCCTCCCCCCTCACTTGCCCTCAAATCCAGTGATATTTCCCTCCTTATTCCCCTCAAGGGTCTCAGCTAGCTCAGCCCTTCCAGGCCTAGGAGGATTATATCAAGAAAGACAGGATAAGGATTCAAAAGAGGCTCTCACCCTTTCTGCTGCTTTATTCCAGGTTGGTGTCCCAGGAGAGAGAGGGGGAGGTCCCGGGGGACAGGGGTCCCTTTTTCTCAGGGTCTCTGAGGGAGGGGCTAGCTGGCACACAGCCAATGGGGTCAGAAGGGGAAGGAAGGGTCAGACTACATGACAGGAGTTCCAGGGGTCCCTGAGGAAGAAGAAACCATTTCCCCAGGGGGATGTAACAATCCAGAATTAAATAGTTTAGGCTTAGAGGATACTAGTTCAAAGAAAGGACTTAAAAATTGTTGCTTTTATTACATCATAATCTGGTACAAGAGCCCAAAACATGAGCCCATAAATGCTGTTGCTCTCTGAAAGGTAAAGAGAGGCTAATACTTGGGCCAGCAAAATCTTCATGGGGGATTAGTGTTTTGTTCCCTCAGATTAGGAGACATTAAAAAAATTTCTTGAATCCTTGACAGTATTTTCCTGAATCAATCTCCTCTAGTGGCTGTTGGTATTTGCAGTGTCTATCAGTGTCAGTCTCTTCTGGTTATACCATGAAATTGAGTATATTGTGGAACAACCCACACACCATTCGGGAGAGTAAGATTATGCTCCAGTGCTAGAAAAGGTGTGACAATGGACTTCATTTTCAGATGGGCAGGCTTCAGGGATGATATAGAGAGGTTCAGTATGTTTCCAGTGAATTCAGCGTTTTATCTTCACAAATTATCCTTCAGTAGTTCCCTTTGGTGGCTGTTTTCCCCCTGTCATTATTCAATATCTGAAATTTTTCCCCAGTGAAATAAAACATAAGGAGTAAAATCACTGTTTTCTGAGCTGTTTGTATGGGCATTGTTGATATTGAAAATCTGAGGCTGTTTAATTCCTTTTTCATGCTGAAGTATACTTGGTTTTGTTTCTTGATGGGGTAAATAAAACCACTGGGCTCAGACTCAGTGCTGGAGCAAGTAGCTGAAATTGCATTGAGGAGACAAGTCAGGAGTGTGTTTAGGCAATCACAGGCTCTGCCCTGCAGAATTAGGGTTATCAGAGCCTAGTGGATTTTCAAATGGCTTCTGATAAAAATTGGCTGAGTATTATGTAGGGATGGATAAAGGGAGACTTTGGTTTGCTTATTGGAGTGGTTCAACTAACCCTATGCAAGGCTAGTGCTTCACACTTGGCTGTTCTCTCCCAGCCTTTCAATAAATATATTTGATTTGAAAAAATGAAAGAGAGAGGATAACGTAGACTGTTAGAGGCTTACTGGCATATCATTGAAGGCACAGGAAGGTTAGACAGCTACCTGTGCTACATTTTTTTGCTAATGTGACCCACTGAACTATTTCACAATGATCTGTAATGTGGAAATTTGATCCGAAAATATTTACCATTGGGGTTCACTTTTTCCTTGGAGCTATACTTGCTGTAATAGTACTTTGACATGGACAAATACAGAACAGCACTTGTACCAGGAAAAATACAGAAATTAAGGATTTTAATTGCCTTCAGCAGTTTTCTGTATTGTTTCTGAATGAAAATGAAAGATTGACTATTTTCAATTTTTTTTTCTCCCAATCTTATTTTCTTTGCTTTTGAAAAACACTTATTGTAACAGTGCTGAGCAATAGAAGGGTTCTCCTTTTTTAGCTTTCAAAGCATTAAATAAGGAATAACTAATTGCATTAGCTGTTTGGCACAGGCTCAACACAGCCTTCACCCTTCATTCAATTAGAGCTTGCTTTGAATTTGGTGAGGTCAGATGGCATCCCATAGGTGTTATGACTCAGACCATGTCCTACCCATATTTTTTACAATTACTGAAGTAACACTAAGAACTGTTGACAAATGAGGTACATTTCATTAGGTCTGTTTAAGAGATGGGGAAAAAAGTCATGACAAAAGGAAATAATTTAATAGCAAGTGGCAAAACTGGTCATTAGTCCTGGTGAAGCTTGAAACTGTGTTTTGATATGGGAGGGGCAAAAATTGAAAGAAGGGATTTCATCTCCCTTGTTAGAGTATGTTTCTCATCTTGCTTGAAGTGAGGCAGTACCATAAACTGGTGTACCCTAATTTGGTATATGTGGCATAAGGAATTCTGATGGGAACCCTTTCTTTTTCTCTGCCTACAGACGCACACATGGATGGACATTCTGTCCATACCCATAGAAAACTGCAGTGGATTACAAAAATTACAGACATCCACCTTTTAGTAGAGTACTAGAAAATTATTTAGTAATCCCACTTAAAACAAGCACTGCCTCATGGCAAAGATCACTCCCCATGTTCCATTTATAATGGCAGTCACATTTCAATGCCTCACCCAGGGGATCCCAGTCAGCCCAGCTATGTGTCTGTTTGTGCATCTCATGCATTGAACCTACACAGGTCTGCCCTCTGGCATAATGGCCTTGACGTTCCAGTTAGAAACCAGCCTGCCTAAAATCAGGATCCGACCCCTCTGTTCCTGCTCAGATTCAGCACTCTGAGCGCTCAGCCCGGAGGCTGGCGGTGGCCCCACAGGGGACAGCATCGTGGGAGCGTTTGGGAACACACGCGGAGAAAATGAGCAACATCGCACTGCAAGAACCTCGTGTGCTGCTGAGGGTTATTAATCTTTAAGCGGGGAGCGGTTTCAGTGCTCGGAGCGCACACTGTGCCAGCTGTGCCAGCGCCAGCCGGGGCGGGGAGCGGCGGAGCGCGGGGACCCCGGGCCGGGCGGGGATGGCAGTGCCACCCTCGCCCGCGCGATGGCAGCATGTCCGAGCCGTGTCTGTCCGAGCGGGGTCCGAGCCATGTCCGAGCCGTGTCTGTCCGAGCGGGGTCCGAGCCATGTCCGAGCCGTGTCTGTCCGTGCGGTGTCCGAGCCATGTCCGAGCCGTGTCTGTCCGAGCGGGGTCCGAGCCATGTCCGAGCCGTGTCTGTCCGAGCGGGGTCCGAGCCATGTCCGAGCTTTGTCTGAGCCGTGTCCGAGCCATGTCCGAGCCATGTCTGTCCGAGCCATGTCCGAGCCGTGTCTGTCCGAGCGGTGTCCGAGCCATGTCCGAGCCTTGTCTGAGCCGTGTCCGAGCCATGTCTGTCCGAGCCATGTCCGAGCCGTGTCCGAGCTGTGTCTGTCCGAGCCGTGTCCGAGTCATGTCTGGCCGAGCCATGGCCGAGCCATGTTCGAACCATGTCTGTCTGAGCAGTGTCCGATCAATGTCTGTCCGAGCCATGTCTGTCCGAGCGATGGCCCCGGCGGGCCGCAGCGCTGGCGGCACCGGGCACCACGGGCTGCCGGGCTGGGCCTGGGGCAGAGGGGATGTGCGGGGCGGCGGGAGCGCGGCCCTGGCTCAAGGACGAGCTCCCCTACTCGGCCCAGCTCCAGAGTTTGGTCTCCGGCCGCCCGTTGCCGTCTGGGCCCTCTGCGGAACCCGCTCCGGCCGTGCCCCGGCGTGTCCCGAGGGTCGCGCTCGGTCTCCCTGCGGCGGTTCCCGTCCGAGGCCAAGGCTGCCCGCGGGAAGGGCGCAGAGACACGGTCAGCTATTCCCAAATCGGCCCCTTCCCAAGCAGAATCTGTCGATCTCTTTCCAAGATGGGAACTGGGAAGGGAAAGCAGGAGCGCAGCGCGTTGCAGGGCAGGGATCCTTCCCGACCTGAGAGTGCAAGTGAAGCTTTGAGAGACGCACTGCGTTCCTCGGACCCACTCAGCATCTCTGGGCTTCTTCTTACCTGAGGACTCTTTCAGATCTCCAGCTATGAAGTGTCTGAGGAGCATCTGTTCCTGAGCACTTCACAATTAGTCTGCAACTTCTTTTGAAATCAGGAACACACAGATACTTTTAAAAATTTGTTCTATTATTTTTCAACTTTTTTCCTCCTCAAGTTTGCAGGACCAAAGGTACTTTTACTGAGTTGATGTACAGGGCTTTCATGATACTGAAGTAATTTATGAAGATGGAACTGAACTAAAGTCTTTTATACCAGTCTTGAAGAGTGGGGTAACTGCCTTTTGCTGGAATACAGTTTTATGATGTGCAATAAAATACTCTATAACCTATTTGATAGAGTGGAAAAATAAATTTTCTTCAGCATCGCCTTTATGTTGCCACAATGTACCATTTTGTGTATTATCTGACTCCTTGTGCTTCACGTTCAGCAAGGGACTACTCCTTTTGCAGAGCTCTACTATATCTGCACACAGACATTTTCAACATGGCTGGGGCAACAAGTTGCAAATAGTAAAGTGTTGTTGCTGTTTATAAAGTCTAAGCTTAGGAATCATCAGGGAAGCAAGATATTCTACACAAACTCCTGGTGTTTGTCTAAAGTAATCTTGATGAAGAAAATTGCATATCTGAAGAAATTGTTATAGGGATGTGCAAATAATTTTGCCTAGAGTCTTGATTTTAAAACTTTATTTTTAAAATCAAGTTCAAAACAAAGCCTTGACACAGGCAGCAGTTGCACAATGAATTCAGAAAACCTTTTTTTTTTTTTTTTTTTTTTTCCCAAAGACTTGAAGTTGGGGTATTTAATTCATTATTACTGAGACTGAATACTGTGGAAGCAACTTAGGAGAAAGCAGTGAGTTATTCTGCCTTTTGTCTCTGACCACATCTGGTTTTTATACATAATCACTAATGCAGAATTTGGAACCAAGGGATGAATACCAGATCTGCCAGTCTGTTGTTATTATTTTTAATTTAATAGATCCAATGAATAATGGAGAGGCTTCTGCTAAATGAATAGCTCTGAGAAAGCTCTGACTTTCAATAGTCTCTTGATTTAGGTATTCCGTTCAGAAATATGAAATCCATGTTCAAATTCGCTTGTGAAGAGATTTCTGTCCTTTTCTGGCATCCTGAGAGAGAGTCTAAGATATCAGATTCTTGTTTAGGAGGAAGTCAGGAACCTTAGCTCTTTGAATTTTGGCCAAAATACAAATGTTTGTTCTTTTGGCTATTTCACAGAAATATTTTACAGAATTTTGAGGTAGAAATCACTTGAATGACACAATATTAAATATCCTCTAGAAAATGACAGACAGATTAGAGACTTTGGCCTAGATTTCCCTAATCTTAGCACACAGGACTTGCATGGTTAGTAAATAAATTCTGAAGCTTCACAGTTGCTCCCAGTTGTGCTACTGTTGCCTTTGTATGTTATACCTTAAATAGTTCTCTCTTCTTCTCTGTGCCTTAATATTTCCCTTGGAAAAATGAACCTAAACCTTCTGACCTCCCTTTTTATTACTTTGTTTTCTAATAAATGAAGAGAGTATTTATTATTATAAATCATTTCTGATGGGTTATTTTAGTCTCAAAAGTAGGGGTAGCTTCAACCAGAATAAAGACAAATTTTGTCTCTTCCCCTAAATGAATAGAATTATTCAGTATCATGGTGACAGGACATACAGAAATTAGACTTTGTTTTTTTTTCTCTACTATTATAAATCCTAAGGTATTAATGACCTTGGCCCAGCATGTCTTGCTGAGAATTAGTAACTGGATGAAAACACGTCCCCAAAAAAGACAGTGATTAATTCTCAGTAAAATTCACTAGGGATCAATCAATCTAACTAAACCATTCAATAGTGTTGTGGAAGAATTTGAAAAGAAATCATTTATGAATCTGAAGGGTTTTTTCCTAAAAAAAATAACAGAGTTGTAAAAAGAATCTGTTGAGTAACATATACTGTTTAATTAGAAACCATGTAAATATGTACCTCAAGGGACATTATCAGCTTTCCTCTGTGTAATGAGAACAAAATATAGTATTTTTGCATTCAAGTTGTGTGGAACATGGGACAAGGGCATCTGTGACTACAAAGTAAACAATGGAAGAAATCAGTGAGTTTTGTGGTATTGCCTGGAGTGTAATCATGGAAGGATAAGCATCATGGTTTACCTGTAATGAATAAAAAGATGACACTCTCCTTAGCAGTTTTCCATTTCTGCTGTAAATTGGGTCTGGCCTGAACCTCCCAAAGCTGGCCTTCTGCTTGACAATGAAATGTACTTTGTGGGGAAAACTCCATGCAGCTATTAATCTCTGCAATCTACTTGGGCTTCTGAAGGTTCAAAATTCACCAAAGAGCATTTGGCTAGAACTAACCAATATGCTGGTGAGATCTTTGTGCTGATTACACAAAGTTCAATATGTCATATCTGGACATACATGCATGCATATATTCCATGTTGGTTGTTCACTTAGTGATGCAGCAGTCTCTTCGAAATAAAATAATTGTTTGTACTGGAAGAATAACATTAGGTTTCATCTATGATACCCAGTAGAAGATTGTTGCATAAAACTGGCAACATAGCTAGTACAGGGTCAAAAAGTCTTAGTAACAGGTATGTTTAAATTCACCAGTATTTGATCTTTGCATCCTTGAAGTACTTTGAACCATCATAGAAAATAATACATTTTGTGATCTTTTATCTCTCCAGAAGAGAGAGAATTAAAAAGAGAAGGTGAAACAATTAAAAAGAGGAGGTGAAAACATTTGTGTGTGTGGATGGAGCATGAGATTCTTTTATGAAGTAAGCTATAAAAATGATGTCTCTCTAGTCTAAACGCCTATTTCTTTTAAGGTTGGTTGTAATTCCAGCCTTCATATATCACCTACAAGGGTCTTTGTTACAGGAAAACCTTTCTATTCTCCACTCTTCAAAGCAATCTATTAAAGCCTATCTTTTTAGCCTACCAAGCCCTGCAAGAGGTTATATGGATGTATGAATTGTACTTTGTAGTAGCAGAACTGAGCTTTTAAAGGCAGTGGGGTTTGACAAGCTGCAAAGGTGGCCTTAACAGTAACTGCAAAGAGCTACCATGTGCTAGATTATTTAGAATTTATTATTTTGAATGTGTTCCCAGTATACGGGTCCTGCTTCAGAGCGGAGCTGCAAGCTATGGCTAAGTTCAGTGACATTAGCTATTGCTCATGAGCTAAGGACAATTCTGAGCTAGGAAATGTCAGTCTTAAGGTGCAGTGTGCTGTCAAGGCCATTCAAAGTTTGAACTTGTTCAGTGTCACTTTGGTGTGCTGTTGAGTTTAAAGGCAGAGCAGTATCTATGTTACATGAAGGAGCTTTAGTTTGCCAGTAAATCTTAAAGGAATGCCAATTTTAGTCCTTTCAATAGCAGAATGCTTTTGAACTCCTGTTGGATACAGGGATCTCAGGGATCAATCACATTATTGCAGACAGGATGTGTTCATTCAGTAGCAGCAGCTTTGGCACCAAAAGAAGATTGTTGAAACTATTTTCCTGTTAGCAGCAGGAGTAAGTACTCTAAAGAAACAGGACTCCTTAAGAATGCGTGATGCATAAACAGTGTGTAATCCTTTGAATGTACAGGGAATTATACACAAATGAGGAGCAAGAACAAAAATCCAGTTGTTGCTGCTGTACATGCTCGGTGTTAAATATCCAAATTTGAATTGGTAGTCAGGAACGCCTTTTTCTTCAGAGAAGAACTCTGAAATCATATAGCCCTTTCTACCTCTGCCCTTGGGATTTAATGGATCTGCATTCAATGATTTCAGCTTCACAGGTTTGTGGTTTTTAAATCAGATAAAATGCATTTCTTTTTAAAGGGAAATATTTATTGGATAGGATTATAAAAACAAACATAGGATAAAACCTAGGACTTCAGTAACTAGAAGTCAGTAGAGAAGGAAAATAAACAACAAAACATTTCCCTGTAAATTAAACTACAGAATACCAAATGCCACACAATCATAAAATGGAAAGAAATAAGATCTGTTACAAAGACTAGGTTATAACAATTTTCCCTCTTTTTTTCCATCAGGTTGCCGAAATATTCTTTTTTTCTCCTTCCTTGAGAGTGCATGTATATATCGAAAGAAAAATGAGACAAAAAATAAAATCTAGACAAGACAAAATATAATATTTAAAAATATCAAGGATCAGATGCTTTTTTTTTTTTTTTTACTTTTTTTTCCTCATAAAGTCATATTTGGCAAGAATATTCAAATGCCATAATAAAGGGATTAGAAAATGTCTGCATACAGGAATGCCTGCATAATCATATACATATTCCCATATTATATCTTGGGTTGAAAATTTAATTATTTTAAGGAAATAAATTAAACACGGAAACAGAAAGATCAGTAACAGAAGGATTTTGAGAAACAAAATACCTGCAGCTGCATTTCTGTTTCTATGAGAGATTTGATTTGACATCCACTCATGTTAGCACTTAGAAGAGAATAAGGCTTGGCATATGCTACTATGTGTTTTCCTCCTACAAAGGCGACAAGCGGCAGGCACCCTGCTATACCTTTTAAATTGTTCTCTTATTGCACAAATTAAAAGAGGAATATTTAAACATACTTCAGAGGTTAGTTTATAACAATTATTTTCTCTCTTTAAAGGCACTTTTGTTTCCTATTGTTTGAAATTTATGAAAATATAAACCACAAGGGACCAGTAAAAGTTTCTAATTTTATAAAAAAAATCCTAAAATTTTCTTAAGGAACTGACTATACCCAATGCCTGAAAAGGTAAATCATATCTCTATGCCTTTTCCTTCTCAGGAAAGCAGACATGGAAGCACTCTCTCTCCATGCTAAGATGTGAATTCCAGCATGCAGAAATTGCTGGAAATGGAAGTTTTATTCTAGTTATTACTCCAAAAGTATAGAATACTGATGGCTGTTGAGGTTATGCAGACTTACCAGTCATAAAGCTGCTGTCAATGACATCCAGCAACAAGCACCAGAGCAGGATTTGTCAACTGAAGCTAGACAACAGAAAATAGGGTGGGCTTTTCTAACAGTGAGGGGAAATTATTTCTCAGTTGTACAGAGCTATTTGGAGTCCAAACCAAGTTATTTTATCCCTTGAAATAATGCTTTCTAACTCAGCAAGAGATTTTAGGTCTTAGTATGGGGTTGATGTCAGGATTGGAGTGATCTTCTTTCACAGGTCAGATGAGGGGATGTAACTGTCTCATCTGGTCCTGGGCCCTGTGAATCTTTTCACCAGATAAACACAGGGTTAGATATGTATCCATCAAGTATCCCTCTCTTTCTCCTTTCTGCCTGCAAGACTGTACTCCAGTGTGCCAGTGACTGTTCACGTGAAACAGCTGTCTGTGGCACTTGGCTTTTAAGAGAGAGGCTGCACATGAGAAGATGGCATGCTTTCCATTTAGTTGTTAAATTCAGTGGTGAAAAGTTGTGCCTCACCTCACCACCTCAGGCAACACAAAGCAACCACTGGAATAGAGTGGTTATACATACATACATATATATATGTGTGTGTGTGTGTGTGTGTGTATTATTCTGAATCCCTGTATCAAATCAGCCAGAGTTTATTAACACTTACCTGAACAGATTACTCTGGATTTCCTGTAGACCTATTCTGTCTACAGAATACTAGACAAAAAGCCAAACCCTGAGTGAGAAACAAATTCATGTGTTTCAGGGAAAGAAGAGTCATAATCTTTCACAACATACTCAGAGATTTTACCAACAAAAGTGTGTTCTGAGATTGTATTATGTAATACATTATTGGTTTCATTATTTAAAAATTTGCTTTATTCACAGCAACATTGACAGTATGCAGAACAATGAGCTCCATCTAAATTAAATTCAGGAACTTGATTTAAAAATGGTTGAAAATTCTTCTGTTGAGTTCAAGGAACTTTGTATCTGTACCATTTGTTTTGTCAGCATTTAGTGCAATTTTCCCTGTAAAAGAATTCCTGTATGGAACAGGCCAGGAAAGAATGTAAGAAATTTCTGGGAGCTGATCCCTCAAATCTCCACAGATTGTGGCTAGAGTTACATAAGCAAAAACAGTTGAATTCTCATGTAAATGTGCAGAATATTTTGCAAAGCACTGTGTGTCTCTGCAGGTTAGAAGCAGAAAGAAGCAACAGAGGTTAATGTGTTCGGCACTCAAAATGTGTGGAATCATGGACATAGACTTTTTTATGATGAGCTCAGCTAATGCTACACTGATGGAAAACTCACTCTTTGAAAAGATAGAGAGTAGAAAAATTTTACATAGTGTAAGAGTCCTGTTACCAGGTTAAGAATTCAGGTTATGCACACGCAGGCTTGAAGACTCAGCTTTCAGAATTTACTTTTCTACCCAGATTTATTCTGTTTTCACTGAGGCCAGGCATTTACTGTTATTGTTATTTGACCTGGTAGATTATCTGCATTCTCAGGTTTCTGTCTCTGGTTGGACATTAGCTTTGCCATGTCTTTTTCATTCAGAATCACCAGTGACTTGTGTTTTCCAGCTCTTAATGCGACAGATAACAAGGACAATGGAAAGCACTCTGTGACAGATGCAACCTTTATGGCATCTGAAGGTGCAAACATATTTTCAGTTTAGCATGCTAAAGGGCATCAGTTCAGAGCCTTAGGTGGTTACAAGCATATGCTGCTGCTGAAAATAATCAGAAATAAGACTATTTTGAACACAGTTATATAGGGACAAGTGTGTGGAGCATTTAGCTCACTGAACACTGAGAAGAAATGTCTAGACTGAGTCAAACTAATGAAATACCTGTGATGGTAAAAATAAGCCTACCAGAGGTCCTCTTGCAAGCAAACTACATTAATGCTCTTGTGTACTGCTACAGCACTTAATGTTTTCTGTTGCAGCTTTCACAGATACAATTGTCCTTAAGATCACAGTGATATTTCTGCTCTTCTTTATACCTATACCCCTATTCTTAAGCACTTTTCCTTCATTAATAATTGACGCCTGTGTTTAAGGCTTCTATTTGAAAATATCTCTCAAATCTACTTTATTAGATTTTGAGTAAATGTTCTCCAAATCTTCTCAGCATTTTGTTAAAAATGAATGTCATATATCTTTTGATAAAGCCTACAGAGTTAAGTGCCTAATAAAACCGTACATGACTAAAATGACTATTAATATTTCGCATTATGCTGAAGTATGAGTATTCTCCCAGCAAAGGTATGAATCACTGGTTTTCCATTTCTTTAATTCTTTATTAATTGGTACTTGAGGCAATAAACCATAACATATAACTTTGGCTTCAGATAAGGTTTAATGAGTGCCTGACCTTTGCTTGGATAATTTTCTGTCAGTGAACCAATTCAGGATAACCCTTTGAAGCTTGAATTCCTGTGTTGAGTGCTGCTTGCTTTTCACTGTCCTTGACTGAAATGCGTGGTACTGATAGTTGGCTTTTTTTTACAAAGACTTCCATAAGAAAGCTTTCTTTTAAATGATTAATTTTGTGGAAATTTAAATTTTTTTGTGTCTCTCTGTCTCATTAATTATTGTGCAATAGAACAGAAGCCTGATTATAGCTGGAGCTGAGAACCACCTTTCCTACCATAACTGAATTATATGGCCTACTAAGATGTCATAATTTGCATGATGGCCCTTCCACCTAAACGTACATCATGCTTATGGATATACTATAAAAACTACAGCAGAGTAGGTCCTAATTCTTTTAGAGTCCCACAGAGTATAGCTAGAGAAATCAGAAAGTTATTATGTAAATGAAACTGTATATTAGATACTGGACCTGAATAAGGTTGATACCTTTCAGGTAATTCTGAAAAAACTACAGCTATTGAAGTGGTACAAGTTAAGGTGTTGACTGAAGTCTCCCGAGAACAGGTTTCCCCAGGGGGATCTCCAGTACTTTCTACTTCTATCTGGATTTGAAATACTATGAGAACAATCACTCATGCTTTAAATTGGGATTTATGTTTTCTATTCCTCTCCGAATCCCAAAGTGCAGCTAGGCATCGGAAAATGCGAAAATGATCGAACTTATTCTGAAAATTCTAAAAATATTTCTACTCTAAAAATATTTCATGATTTCAGACATCACTGAAAGATTAGGCAACATATTCTCTACCTTTAAATATTTTATTTCTGGCATTTCTTACTACCATGTCCAGTGGTAGTATCATCTCTAAATTTTTCTCCAGAAAAGAGGTAGAACCTCATTTAAACAAAACAAACAAACAAAAAAAGCAGAAGTAAACATATTATTTGGCACTGAGCATACATGAGGAAGACTAAATGAAGAACTTTCTCCAATCTTTCTCAAGTATGTAAGTTAAGTCTAGGGATGCCTTGTAACAGTACCTAACACAGTGGCTGTCCTGACCTTGTGTACAATACATTCTCTATTTAAAAACTGTGTATATAAAGTATGTAATATTCACTAGAGCAGGGTTTGGAACTTGATTCATGCTTTTGAGCCATTTTAACCCTCAACAACAAACACTGAGTGATTGAATGCAAAATATAGCAGCTTCAATTCAGAATGCCTTTGTGTTAGCAGTGTTTTAAATATATTCAGGGGTTCAATTCCAGTTTGAATCAGAAAACTTGAAACAATGATTAAAGATAAATGAATATGGAAGAGTTGATCCTCATCCTTTTGTGAAAGCAGAGAATTAACATATATTAAAGCAATATAACCATATTTGTATGATTGGTATCAGATTGTATCAGTAGATCTAGCTAAGAGAAAATATTATTTCTATTCATCAGATTCCAAACAACTTTTGGGCTTTGTTTTGGTGGTTTGGTTTTGGTTTTAATTCTATACTTAGTTAATACAATTTGTTGCAAATAACTTCCATATTCGGGCATTCAAAATGTATTTAATAGATTGCATTCTTCCCTAAAACACTGAAAAGAAAGTGTCTAGCCACAATAATATGCTTAAATAAACATTTGTTTCAATGCTTTGCTAAAACTTGTGCCTCAGGCTCTGGTCTTACCATTTGCATATGTTGATTCAAAAGATTTTAGAATTTTTAGCTGCTCAATCTGCCAGTTTCCTTGTGGAGTCACAATCAGTTCTGTATGAGGATTTGGACTCACTCTTTACACTGAATGTGCCATTTGCAAAAACAAGACATCAGGGTTAACAGGAACAACATAGAAAGAAAAAATAGATCTAGCTGCTTAGAGCTAATGGCATAAACCTATGGAAACAAGCTGCTTTCCCATGGTAAGAGACTCCACTCCAGTGAACAGAATTAATTAAGTTCATTTCCATTCAGGACTGCCCTTGGTCCACAGAGAGTCAAAGGGCAGTTGAAGAGTATAATTACTTGTGTTAAAGAGAAATGGCAATGGGAGTTAGCCCAGCGTCACAATGTGTTTTAAAAGAACAGCATGCCTTTATTGTATTTTTAGTTTGATGTGGGTGAATTACAAAGCAGGGGGAAAAAAGCTCTATGTGAAACAGTACTTACCAGATATAAATGGAAACAGTCATTCAAATGCTTCATTCAATGTAGTGAAGAAGGAGAAAAAGAGAAAAAAACCCCTAGCAGTCCTGATAATATGTCCAGCAGTGGGAACAAATGCCATAAATTAAGGTTTGCCTGAGATTATCATGAGAATAAAAAAACAACTGCCAGGACTACTAATTTTCAACCTTATTAGAATACTAGTTTTAGTGTACAGTCATTCCTTTGATCCTGTGTGCATTAAGTTTTTTCAGTTTTCACCTGCTCTGTACAGCACCATTCACCAAAGTATTACAGGTATTTTAACAGCCTAACTTTGACTACAGACGCTGGATTCCTTCAGGCCTTTGTCAGAGCTTGTGTAGCAACATATATTTTGTTGCCATCTTCCAGATGGTTGCCAAATACCTGTTTCTATTTTTTTCCTCTACTGTCAATGATATTTGGAGTATTTTAACACAATTTGGGATTACATTTTCACCCGAACTAAATGATATATATGTTGTGAAAATCAGCTATTCTACTTTTATTGGAACCTGTCCACTAAACCAGGTGCGTGGGAAGGAAAGAGTTGTAGCTGTGGTACCCATCTTGCTTGAACAACCCATCTCTCTTTTTCCCCCTTCACACATTGGGAGGATTCATCTGAAGGGAGTTTGTCAGAGACTGGTACAATGGCACTGTTCCCTTTGTTGATAAATACATTATACCACTACAGCCCAACAGTATTTCAGTGTTACAAGCAGCTTGAAGAAACGTTACGTCTTCATGTGAACTTTTGTTCTGGCTTGAGCAGAGCTCACTGTGTTGTAGTGCCAGAAACTGATAGCTGGATGTAGGGGAGGCTGCACCTCTGTATTACAGGACTAGTAAAGCTGCAATATCCTACCAAACATAGAAAAAAGAACATGGTGAACTTCATCTCATATAGACAAGAGAATAATATACAGGGATTATTTTAGGGGCTGGAAAAAGTTTGTCCAATTCATATTTCTAAGATGTAGTTGAGAATAACCGTAAAAGATTGTGCAGAATCTACAGAAGAAGCTCTGAAATTTTTCCAATATGTTTACAATAAATAAAACAGATTATTTTTCCCCGGACCTCCAGGTATCTCTGTTACTTGTACCTTTTCTATATAGTTTTTCTGACAATTTTTAAATCCAGCTAATTTAATCCAATAACATCCAGCTGCAATCCAAATCCATTCAAAATATGTTGGGCAGCTTGAAAATACAGACAAAAGAAGCTGAAGGAATCATGTAGCTGTGGTATTTCCACTGACTGCCTCGGGGGCAATTCTGCCTAGAGAAACTGTATTTTAACAGCTGTCTAAAATGTTTATCTGGATCTCTTTCAGCTTGTTACATTTGTTTCTTTTTGTTTATCACTTCCAAAAAGGTATTCATTCCATAAAATGAAAATGGCAAAAAATCCCTGAAATATAAGTTGTACCAGTGTATGACTTCTTGTGGTCCTGCTGTTGTGTAGGGATTATGGTTATGAGCCATGGATGTTGTACATATAAATAAAATGTCTTTCAAGGACCGAAATTCACCTGCTTGGTTCAAGGTCAGCTAGTTATAAACTGAAATGATGTTGTCTCTGGCCCCTTGTGTTGCCACTTTAATGCAAATGTTTGTTGATAGAGCTGTGTCCTAACTCAACATTCAAATTCAGAAACTTTTCCTTCAGAATAAGTCTTACCTAAAGTAGGTCCTCTATTAATTTTATACAGGACTGTATAATTATATCAGTAACTCCCTAAAGTGCCTTTGTTTTTTACTTGCACTTTCATAAGATATATTTCAGTTAGATGTTGTGCAGTGAAAATAAGCTTGCAAAGATAATTTAGAGTATAAAATGAGAAATGTGGTAAAAGAACAAGTCTGTAGGATGACATGTGAAATGGAATTCCAGTTCGTTGAGATACACATGTTAAAAGAAAAAGATTAGCACATTTACAAGCCCTCCACCAAAACCCACTATTTCAAGGAAGAAAAAAAAGAAAAGAAAAGAAAAGAAAAGAAAAGAAAAGAAAAGAAAAGAA
Organism: Prinia subflava; assembly: GCF_021018805.1. Classification (NCBI taxonomy): domain Eukaryota; kingdom Metazoa; phylum Chordata; class Aves; order Passeriformes; family Cisticolidae; genus Prinia; species Prinia subflava. The sequence continues at coordinate 127,406,031 of NC_086247.1, forward strand.
AAGAAAAGAAAAGAAAAGAAAAGAAAAGAAAAGAAAAGAAAAGAAAAGAAAAGAAAAGAAAAGAAAAGAAAAGAAAAGAAAAGAAAAGAAAAGAAAGAAAAGAAAAGAAAAGAAAAGAAAAGAAAAGAAAAGAAAAGAAAAGAAAAGAAAAGAAAAGAAAAGAAAAGAAAAGAAAAGAAAAGAAAAGAAAAGAAAAGAAAAGAAAAGAAAAGAAAAGAAAAGAAAAGAAAAGAAAAGAAAAAGAAAAGAAAAAAAGAATATTATGACTGAATAGCAGTTGCTAAGCTAACTGACTTTGACTGAACTTGTGCTATTTCAGTTGTAAATGTTTCATCATGAAAGCTTAAACAGTTTGGAAGCAACAGTAATTGCTGAATCAGCTGTGTAGTAAAAAACCCAGTGATCTCAGAGCAACTTTTCAAAAACAGTGATCTAAAAATATTGAAAAAAGGAGATAGAACAATAAATGAAATACGAAACTTTCCCTTTGAAATGCAGGTACATAAGAAAAAACATGGCAACAATGTGATGATATGTAATTATTTGACAAAATTCATAGACTTAAGCACTGTAAAACAAAATTTATGAGATAAATCACAAAAATAAGCCACAGATAATCTGTTTCTTTGGACCTGGTCCTCTCTGTAGTCAGGAAGGAGGGAATTTGAAAAGATTTTCCTGACTGGAAAAAGACTGGGTTTTTTGTTCAATTACTTATATAGTTCTAGATAACAGCAAAAGTGCTTGGATGATTTATTTTATTTGGATCACAGATGCTAAGAAACATGATTAGGAGAGCACAGAGCTGCCATGTATAGGAAAGTCATACAGATTTCAATAGCAGCATTGCAGTTTAACAGGCTTGGACACTGGATCCCATTTTACCTGGAGTGGCAATGGGATTTCAACAATATTGCAGATAAGCAGAAGAAAACTTCCTGTAATTCAGAAAAAAAAAATCTAGTTCTCTTCAATGAATCTGGTTATATTTATTACAATAACAGTGAAGAAGAAACTACTACCTGCTCCTGGATTTTTCATACCTGCCAGACTTGTCATTTAGGAACATAGTTAACACTGGTGCCTGATAATATCATCAGAGAAAGCTCTGGAGGAATCTCCAGGTAACTAAGATACATTTTACAGTCCAGATAATCCTCTTCAGGGGTCCATCTCTTATCACTGTCTGTCCAGGGAAGCCGTGTGCAGCTGGAGTTTTGACTTTGACAGATCAAGACAGATGACGTTAGTTTATTCCTGCTGGGTAAGTGTAGTTTAATACAGAACTTTCTACAATGAAGAAAAGCTAGAAACTAATGAAAAAGCCCTCTCCATTTAGAATAGTTAGCTAAAGCGTAACAAGTATTTTCCTTGTGTGATATTCGACATTCAGTTCAATCATTTTGTTTCACCACCTCTGTTTAGGACCTCTTCTGGCTAGCATTTGCCCATGTGGAAAGCCTTGTTCTAACTTGCTGCTGGAAACATCCCTTATCTGAGTCCTGGTTGGGCTAAGCTGGGTGGAGCCCTTGGCAGCCTCAATACTGAATTTTCCTGTCTGTTGGCAGGAATTGGCTTTCAGCATAGAAGTATCATCTATGTTCTTGCAGGTCTTCACTGCCCGTTCACTACCAGTGTGAGTGATGACCTTCAAGCACCAGGATGACCTTCTGAGGGGGGTTCACTTGGCACACCTGATATATTTAGGGAGATATCTAAGCCTGGGCTTTGTGTACAGATAATGGAAGAGGCCTTTGCAAAGATATTCAGAGTGGGATGCAGCAGAATTCTCAAGTTTCTTCCTAGAAGCAATAAAAAACCCACAGAGACAGTAACTCTGTACTCTAGGCCCCAAAGTTGCCTGTTCAGCAGATACAGCACAGTTATTTTCTAACCTGGCAGCTAAGCTATGAGAATTATCCCATGGAACCAACTTTATTCATTTGATATTTTGAGGTCTTCAGAGACATTAGCAGGTGGTTTGTGATTAAACATTAGCAATATAACTAACAAATTTAGTAAATAACAAAGACAAATAAAGAACTGAAACAAATTACCAGTGTTTAAAAGCATTATTCATTTCAGTCCACTCAGGTAAGTCCACTTTCCCAATAAAATATATTACTGAGTAAATATTGAGAGCATAGCTCCAAGAGTGGAAATGGCAACATATACAGATGGATACCAAAAGTGACTGAGCTGTGTCTGGCAGTTTGGTTTAGTTTGGAAGGAGGCTAGTTCCAAGGAATTGGATAAGGTGTTCAGAATACTTCAAAAGCCCATACTACTTTCAAACACCAAAGATGTATGGTAACTATGTTATAAAAGCATCTCCGGCCTTTCAGGCCTTCAGAAAAACTGTCTAGAGACAAAGTCCTAGTTTTGTCCCTCAACAGCCCATCTGTACCTGAGATGATGTTAATTCTGTGCCACAGCAGTAGGGTGTTACTAGATGTTGTTCCTTCATAAGATGCAGCATATTTACTACATGAGCAGATCTATTTATTCATCACTTGCTATGAGTTTATAAATTTTGTTCTGTTACCTCCACTGTGGGATCATTGTTCTCTGTTTCTTGCTGTGGCTGCTGCTGTCTTTCAGTTACTGCTATTATGAATAAAAACTGTGCATCTCCTTTCACCCTAATGTCTGCAATTCCTACTTGTCAACTGCTTCTGGAAAGTATAAATACTTTTTAATTTTTTTTCTAATTTTCATAATTTTAATAAAATACAAAGATAACTGAGCATATAGATGGAACATATAGACTGTCAAAATTTCTTTCTATTTTCTTTTGGAATAGGTGTTAGGAAAAAAAAAGAGCAGAAACATTAGGTAATAAGATAGTAACTCTTGAGATTAAAAAGAAATACTGGTGCACTTGTGTAACACCTGAGATTTCTTATACTATGAAAGTTTTCATTTTTTAAAGTTGAAATCCTGGAGAGAAATAGATACCAAAAGAAATCATTTATATTTGTCATTTCAGTTTGTTTATCTAGCTATATCAAGATGAATTTTGCTATAGATTTCTACATTTTCTTTGACAGTAGCTGTATCACTTCTTTCCATCTGAGAGTTTCCTCAGGATCAAGTCTGTAGTGGAAAATAGCATGATATTTTTGTGTTATTACTATCTGAACAAGATGTCTTTACAACCTCTTTCCTAATCTTAAAGATACCAGGACCCTCAGATCCATTTTACATCTCACCCTTCCTAAACTCTTACATCAAATATATGAAGTTCAGAATTGAAACTTCACAGTTGGTGATAAGAGACATTTTGCCTAGAAGGTATGTCAGCTCAGTGAAAGTTTTCACATACCTGATTTGTCTTTGTATGAGAAAAGGTTTCAGATTCACCCTCCTGAAGGCTGATGAGCTATTCACTGTTATTTCCATCAGGGTTTCAGACTATATTTTGAAATGTCTCTTACAAAAAAAATTCCCTAGTGATTACAACTCATTTTTTTGAAATTGGGTCATTCTGTCTTTCCATGCCTTGGGATAACCAATTAAAAAGAGCAAAGCTATGGAACTAGAAGAAATCCCCCAAACTCTCAGATCACCAGCCTGTTATCTGTCTTCAACAGCATCAGTTTAGGTTTTCATGGTGACAACTTAGTATCTTGGGACACTTCATAATAGACTTGACACAGTTTTTAAAATCAACAGCTCTAGCTGCTCACTGTGTATTTAACGATATGGTGATTGTCACCAGAAGACCTTAGGACAGACATGAAAAAAGACATTACAAGAGTAAAAGATCCACTTTTTTAATGAGAACTGAGTCTATAACTGAATTTCATAGTTTAGTCCTGGATTTCGTAGAAAATTATAATTATGGTGGAACTATGCTTGAATCAGAGGAAACCATTTTCTCAGATGGATGATATTGTGTTGAAGATCATTTATACATAGATTGGAAATTGCTTTTCAAAACTTAATTTTGAGAAAAAATAATAGAAATTGTTTTGCAACAAAGTTATTAGGTACTATTTTGACCATTTCCTCCTCTACATAAAAATTGAGTATTTCAAAATAATGGCACCGTATCTTGGGTTTTACAATATGTTATTGTTGTTACAATATAGTAGAATAAAAGAGCAGATGCAAACTGTAATATTTTTATTTGGAAAATTTTATATCAATAACTACATTATTCACACAAAATCAATAAAATATATAGTTTGAAAGATATTGGTTTATCGATTATTTTGAAAATGGTGTCTATTAACTTCCAGTAGATTTAGTATACCAACTTAGAACTCAAGAAAGCTGAGAGAAGTTTTAGAGTGTGCCAGTGAGCAAAGGAATGAACAGGATAATCTGGATAACCACATCGAAATTGGTCTGCCATGAGCTGTGGGTGAAACAAGGGACATAGTGACATGGGATTGAGTTTTTAGAGGACTGAAGGATAAATGTACAATTAACATTGGTAAACAGGATAGCTAATACTCATATATAATACAGTTATAATAGAGAAGGAAGCATGTGTTACAGGTAGGTATTAGGAATTGTGAATGTTGAAAGTGATGTACATGCAAATATTTTGTGCACCTGGGTTGACAAAGTGGCCTGTACTTGGCAAGCAATTTACAAATGCAATTAACTTCAGGCTCAATTTAGCTAATTTAAACATCTAAGTAGCAATTGTGTATTTGTGTTAGATCCCTTGACATCTAAATAGCATAAATTAGGGTGCAAATACTTGTGGAAGGAAAAAAAACGGTGTCAGTGATTTGCAAAATATAAAACTCCAAGAAAATTAATATCCTCAAACAAACCATATTATATGTTTCTTGTGTTTAGATAACGATGGAAAAACTTTCCTCACAAATTTTCTGCTGCATTCAGATACCATTTCATATTTCTTGCACTGGTAACCTGAAAGTAATTACACTCCTCCAATCTGAAAGGTGAGCTAGCTTTCAAATATGCACCATCAACAAAATATAAACACCTTCACCTGTATTGCTTTGTCAGTGGTTGAGGCTATTTCACTGGAATGCAGATATCATTGGCTAGACACAGAAAGAGTTAACCCCCACCAGCAGCTTAGTTCCTTACTCTAAATTAGTTTTGACTAATTGCAAGATTAAATGCAGAACAAAATAAAAGAAAACGGAGACAAAAGCTCCAACCATCTCTGATGATTTGTTTTCTTGAGGTTTTTTTTGTCACGAGTCCACAACCTCATATTCTTTTTGTGTAATATTCTTAGGATTGTGTTGTTGGTAATTTAATAGATGATTGATGTTACAGAATAATGAAGTGTAGAAAAATGATTTCCTGTTTTTTTTCTAATTAAAAATACTTATGAACTGTGCCATACAGGATGTAATTTTTTTTTTCCTTTTTCTTTTTCTCAACTCCTTGAGAATTCTCACAGCAAACATTGACCAAAGAATACCTTGGCTCAGTTATCTGAGTAACTCAGAAAAAATGAGAACAATAATTAATAATAATTAATAATAATGATTAGTGATTAATAACAGTCTTTGGATAAGTCTCTTTCCAGTAGATATAGTAAAGATGTAACTGTATTTATTGCTTTAATTTTTCAGTAATCTGGGAATAACATATTTGTCAAGCTCTGTGTAAGTTACCTCTCATAGATACGAAGTATTTCTCCATGCCCTCCCTCCCCCCTCTCCCAATTAATAGGAAGTAATACAACTGTTATAGGAAACTCTTAATTTAGTTAAGAAATTAAAAAAAAGAAAAGAAACATCTGTAGCAGTACCTAAATAATGGAAATATTTATTCCTTTTACCAATACTTTTGATGAGTGTTTTTCTTTGTTCATTTTACTCATTTCATAACTTCTTATCTAGCTGTATTTTGAGCAATAAGGACTAATTTTGTTTTGGTAGTTTTTAAATTGCTTTTGTGGGTTTGATGGATTTGGGTTTTGTGTCCTTTTGAAGGGCATTTAACGGGTAAGCAGCGTAAGCAGCAATCAGTGACCAGCCGATGAAAAAAGTCCTCTCTTTAGTTCTGGTAACTTTCTTCTATGCAAATCATTAAAAGAAGTTATTTCTTTTGCAATTTTTTTGCAGAATAAGCTTGCATAGATTAAACTAAATCAGGATAAAAGTGATTTAATTTGTTAGCATGGTTTAATTTAGCAGCAATTAGTGATCCATACATTTAGTACCTATACCAGCAACACAACAGATAGATCATCATGATAGTCCATAAATGTTAGTATACGTCTGCACATTTCTCAACAGCTTTCTGTGATCAATTCTAGAAAATTGGAATTGCCTCCACATCCCCTGCCCCAATTAAATGCACCCCCATCACAGAGGGGAAAATGTCAGTGACAAGTACCACCCTTCCAAGCTGCACATCTCTCCCGTGGGAAGTTTTTGGTGCATCTATGCTCCTCCCTTCAGCTGCTGTCCAATGCAGCAAGGACCATACCTGCACATACACGCCAGGTCCCTGGACATTGCACCTCATGCTGTCATCCACCCCACAGGCTGCTCAGGGCATACGACAGAGAGGCTATTCTGCCTGGCTTTGGAGTGGTTGTGACACCCCAGGACAATTTCTGGCAGTGGTGAGCCTGGCATTGACTGCCATCATTTCTACTGCAAGATTTCTCTTCACTGCTACCAATAGTTGCACTTCCTTTATGCTTCTTTCAAGCTGACTTCTTCCCTGTTTAAAAACCCCCTTCGCAACTCCCAGGTCTAACCTGAGTAGTGGCCAACTTTTTCTTCAGTGTTATAATTTTTATTCAATCTTTATTTTGGGTCAACAGCCTCATGGACAGTTTTGAGTGTCCCAGTGGGATCTACAGTGCACACCCAAGTCCCTGTCTCAGCAACTCTGGCTGTTCAGGATGTTTTGCTCAAGATGTTGTGAGTGTTCCACAGATCCCAGAGGGACACTAGAGGGACTAGCTATCAGAGCAGGGACAGGCAGAGTGCCAGCGTTTTGAACAAAAAAGGAAGATAAAGAAACTGTCTGAGAAGATGTCCAGAAAAGGTCAGTGAAAATGGTGAAAGGTCTTAAACATGAGTCTTAAAAAGTGCAGCTTGGGGCAATGGTGTTGTTTAGCCTGAAGAAAAGGAATCTCAGGGGAGACTCTATCACTCTCTACAACTACCTGAATGGGGGTTGCATTGGTTTATACTGTGAGGGATTGAAAACAAACCAGCGTTTTGGCTACTGCCGGGCAGGGTCACCACAGCATCAGTGCATTCCCCTCTCACCAATAGACTGAGGATGGGCAAGAAGTTGGAAGGCAACGTGGCCAGAACAGCTGATCCACACAGTCCAAAGGGGTATTCCATACCTTATGATGTCTGCTGATCAATAAAAGCTAACAGAAATAGTGTGCGTGTGGAGGATTGCATTAATTATTACAAGGTTTGTCTTCTGAAGCAACCTCTATGTGTCCTGGAGCCTTGCTCCCTGGGAAGTCCCTGGAAATAGCTGCTGATTGGAAGGAGAGAATAAATTTTTAAAAGTTTGTTGTTGTTGTTTGTTTGTTGTTTGTTGTTTGTTGTTTGTTGTTTGTTGTTTGTTGTTTGTTGTTTGTTTTTGTTTTTGTTTTTGTTTTTGTTTTTAAATTAAACTGTCTTTATCTTGACCCAGACTTTTAGGGTTTTTTCCCATCTTATTTTCCCTCACCTTGCCCTGCTGAGAAGAGGAATGATAGAGCAGATTGGCAGGCACCTGGTTTCCAGCCAAGGCCAGCCTACCACACAAATGTTGGAACAGGCTGCCTGGGGCAGTGGTGGAATCACAACCACTGGGTGCATTTAAAAGATGTGTAGATGTGGCAGTCAGAGGCATGGTTTAGTGGTGAACTTGGTCATGCTGGGTTAACAGCTGGACCTGATGTTAAGGGTGTTTTCCACCTTAAATGATTCTGAAGTATATGAGATATTGCTTCTAAGAAGTACTAAGATGCTCTTGCAAGGCTTGCTCCTTTAAATAGTCTCTTACTGCTTTTCAGTGTAATTTCTCAAAGTAGACCTTGAAATCTCTTTGCCAACTTTCTCATTGAATCTAGCACTTTCTTTTCCCACTGACTATTCTATGACTGGGTTGTTCATGTAATCACCCTTATCAGAAACTTCAAATAATTGGATCAGTTTTGAATAAAAAACAATCTCACTGACTCTGTTCATTCCTAATGATAACTCTAATTCTCTATATTAAGATGTTTCAGAAACTTATTTATTCATTTGTAATTTCTTTTATATATCTTTATAAATATGTTCATTAGCCTTTATAACAAAGAAAATAAGCAATAATCCTGTCTAAATATAAATATTAGGATCCTAATTTTGACAATTTATTTTCTTTGCTTTTCTAATTTGTTGGAAGTTAAGCAGACCAAAGCATCTCTTGGCTATACTGGTGTCACTGTGAACAGCAGCTATTCCAGTAGATTTTACCACAAAAAGGATTATCCCTATAACTTTTCCTTGGATTTGAAGGACGGTGTGGAAAGATATGTTACTGTTTTCATGATTTGATTATCACAGCAAATACTTGGGTTAAGAATCTAAATAAAAATGAATGAGGAATGAAATGAAATGAAATTGTTTTAAGGCCTTATTGAAAGTTAAAAAGTTCATTGGTACCTGAATCCAGACCAAATTCTAACTCTGTGCACATTTCCTTAGAATAGCTGAAGATAATCTTTTTCTCACTTTGTTGGAGGTGGAACTAAAGCTCTAAAGGAAACAGGACTAGGCTGTGGATGGTTAAGCTCAATGATTTAGGCAAGGATGGAGTCAAGTGTGAGGAACAGAGATAGTTGCTACGGTCAGGGAAAAAAAACCAACACAGGCACTAAAGTTACACCTGGTGCAGAATGAAGGATTAAAAAAATAACAGGGCTGGAAGATGAACAAAACTAAGGAGAAGTAGGGTCAGGTGTTGTCCCAGATTTCTAAGGTAGCTAAGAGGTCTGTGTTGAAAACTATGATTCAAAATAAGGAACAGGTTTTGATCAATTTTGAATAAAAATAGGTTATTTGGACTACTTAAATAAAAGAAAATAAAATAAAAAACCTAAAAGTAAACTATTTGCCACAGGAATAAAACATTTTTGGGACACTTGATGTCCTAATAGGCAGGTAAGGTAAATATATAAAAAGTTGGTAGTGATAATACTCCTCTGTTATCTAGGAAAAGCCCAAAGTGAGGAATCTATATTCAGTTCTTTTTCTCATTTTAAAGCATTTCAACCTACATGGCCACAATACTGTATAGTACTGTATATTCTGGGGGGAAAAAAAACCCAGGTAATCCCTTCTGTGAGTCACCTGTTCCAGTGCCCAATCATTATTCAGGTGAAAAACCTTTTCCTAATAACCTAAACCAGCTGTGACACAGCTTCAGGCCATTCCCTCAGGTGCTCTTATTGGTCACCACAGAGAAGAAATCAGTGCCTGCCTCTCCACTTCCTTTTATGAGGAAGTTGTAGAGTGCTATGAAGTCCCCCTCTCAGTCTCCTCTTCTCGAGGCTGAACAGACCAAGTGACCTCAGCTACTCCTCATACAGCTTCCCCTCAAGACCCTTCACCATCTTTGTAGCCCTTCTTTGGACATTTTCAAATAGTGTCATATCCTTTTATACTGTGGCACCCAGAACTGCCCCCAGCACTCAAGGTGAGGCTGTCCCAGTGCAGAGCAGAGCAGGACAATCCCCTTCCTTGCCCAGCTGTGATGCTGTTCCTGATGCATCCCAGGACAGGCTTGGCCCTGCTGGCTGCCAGGGCACTGCTGGCTCATGTTCAACTCACCAGTGACCAGGACTCCCAAGTCCATTTCTGTGGGGCTGGTCTTCAGTTTCTCCTTCCTGACTCTGCCTGTACAGAGTTACCTCATCCCAGGTGCAGAATCCGACACTTTCTGTGTTAAACTTCATAGAGTTGGTGATTGCCCAGTCATCTAATTTGTCATGGTCTCTCTGCAGGGCCTCTGTGCCCACAAGGGAGTCAACCACTCCTCCCAATTTAGTATCACTGCTAAGCTTACTAAACCTTCAATCCCTGTGTCCAAGTTGTTTATCAAGATGTTGAAGATAACCTGGCCTAAAATGGAACCCTATGGATCCCCACAAGGAACTGAAGAAATTACCAAGGGGATATTGCTTTATTTATCACTGAAATGTATAAACTGTTCCTTGTTAAAACATGAGGAATACTACCGACCAATTCTGTAGAAAAATTTTAGCATCTGCTAATTAGAAAAATGATACCTCTAACATGATAGAAAATTATGTCTTTAGAGAGAGAGTTTTACCTTTTTTTCCCTTCAAATTAGCACTTAAAATTCTAAAAGAACCTATTTATAGCACAATATCTTAAAAATTGTATCAAATGCTGATAATGCAAAATGTATGTCCAGTCAAAATTCTTGTAGTCTATTAAAAGTAGGAACACAAAAGTGTTAGTAATGAAATCGATTGAGTCTGCTGTATTTTTTATATTCTTCTCACAAATGGAAAGATCATATTTTTGTATTATAATAGCAGGTACTTGAAAACTCTATAACAAATCAGCCTAGGGCTTCAGTTCTTTCTTCTTTACTTGGCCAAAACTGTCACCCTGGTTTTGAAGACTTTTCTAAGCCTTCTGTAATGTTCTTCATGTTGGAGTCAGAAATTTCACCTGATCACACTTTCTACTATAAACACTGGCCATGTTTTGCTAGCTGTCTTTCATTGTTTACATATTTCTAGGTGGGAGGAGAAAGGTGATTGACAGTTGGCCTGACCAATGTGGATTGAGAGGTGGAATTCCATCCTCCAATCCACAGGCCCCATAGGAAATGTATAAAACTGAGTTTTGTAAATAAACTCGGCCCTTTTTCCTGCTTCGCTCACCAGCGTGTCCTCGTGTGGTTCTTTCCGTGTCTGCTGTGACACAAAACTAATGTTCTTTGTGCATATATCAGGTAGAGACATAGTATAGAGCTGGCTAACAAGGATGAGAAACATCAGGAAACTGTTGGGAAGTTGATTGACCATCTGATTGTGAGTGGTGACTGATAAGTTTGGCACATGGGTCATGCCAATATGTGACCTAGAAAAAGCTACAAGCAGAAAGATTGTTCTTTGGAGCTTACCTGTTCCTAAATTTGCCATTAACAAAGGGGACAGAAGTGACAAATAGTGAACTCGATTTAATTTGACTCCCTGGTAACAGAACTATGTAATTTTTTTAAAGTGTAAGTACAGTTGCTGCAGTAGCAAAGAGAAGAATTTGACTTCTTCAAGTGTTGCTGGAGCAGTATGGATATAGAAACAAAGGACATTTGCCTGAGGAATAAATATGTGGGAATGAGTTGTAATTGGAAGGGTAGAGATAAGCTCTCGAAGACATGGAGGAAGAGATACACGCCAAGTTTAGAGAAATATTCTGGGTAGACAGACAAAGGAGGTAAAAAAAAGATGAGAGATTCAGGAGGCAGAGAAGAAACCCATATCAAGTTCTTTCCTCTCTATGATTGATATCTGGGCTAGCTCCTCAAAAGACATCTTTTTTGTATTTACATTTGACATGGATCAGGCTGGGACTTGTTTTATCCATAGGTCCGCTGACAAAGGAACAGCTTAATTAATTGACTTCACTGGTGTTATGTACATTTGTTTGTAATCTAATGCACAATGTAAAGTGCAGAAAAATACAAAGAATGCTCTAAGAATATGGAAACTTCAGTGAGGAAAGGATATTTCATTATCTTGCTTCATCTTGTAGAAGTAGCAACCCTGTTTCCATTTCCAAATGCAAAAATTTGAGAAAATTATAAGACACCATTAATATTATGACATATAATGTTAAAATCTTTAATAAGAAAGATTTTTTTTAAAAAGTATTTTATTAAAGATTTTTACCATGTGTCTAGATTTAGATTTTAGATATTTAAATATTAAAGCAATAATAGAAGATTAATTGTCTATTGATTGTAACCACAGTAACTGCTGCTTAAAGGATTTTGGAACAGCCCCAATACGTTTGCAGTAGCTGAAATTTGCACATGCAAATAAGATGCATTCTAAATTTTCTAATTAGTTGTTGATTTAGAAGCTGCTGACTGAGATATTCCCTGATTCTGTCTACTTTGACATTTAGTAAGTCATTACATTTTGAGGAGACACTGAATAAAAAGACAAAGTAGTGTCTTAAGGCCTAAATAAAATATAACTTTGGGTTTTAGCACAGCTTTACACATAATTACCTTTTTTATGACTACTGCAAATGCTTTGGAAACAATTTCAAATAAACATTCAAAAAAGATAATAATCTGGATTTTTAATTATTTCTCATTTCCATTTATCTGGTTGGTTTGTAAACCAAATTTTAAAGCCATTGGATTAACATCTCTGAAAGCTGCTGTAACACAAAGAGTGCAAAACAATGTTTTAAAAGTTGTTTTAAAATAATACTATTGTAATTTATAATGGCTAGAGGTAAAAAAAAAAGGCATTACAGGGTGTGAATGAGCTAAATGGCTTAGAGGGCAAGATGGAAATTTAAACCCTTGGCAAAAATAATTTTCCTATTGGACCAGAAAAATGGAAGGCAGACAAGCCTCTTTATGGACACTGCACCAGTAAACTGTGTCTTCAGAAGAAAATTTCATTGGGTTAGAGTCTAATCCTTCATCCAGAGGTTGAGTCAAATGCTGCTCTGAGTTGAGTCACTGTGTAGTAAACCATAAAGAGGAAGAGATAAGCATCTGCTGGTAGAACATGAACAGCTGAACCATAAGAAGTTGTTTCCCTGTGTGGCTGGACTTTGTTGTGTGACTTTCAGCTTTTTACTATCTTTTCTTTTGTAATGCTTTTGCTACTTTTAGGATGTAACTTTTGCAGGGCACCTAAGTTCTTTTGATTGATCTGTGACTTATAAGCTGCCAGCCTGAATGTTATTAAAAGGTATAGACTCCATTTGCCTATAGTACACCTGGACAAATCCCCTTGATGCCAGTTTATCACTTGCATAGGGGCTCACCAGGCTGCTGAACCTGTAGGAAGAAGCTGCTTGTAGTCAATCAGCTTTGTTAGGACATGCCAGTTAATCTCCTCAGCTCCTTACCAGGTTCTTAAAGCTAAATAAAATCTCACTGTTTATTTCTTGCTTTTTACTCCTTAAATTATTTTAAAGCTATAAAAGAGGACACCTATGTCCAACTATTTTTGAAGTCAAGAATATTACGCAGTCTCAGTACCAACATGTATAAAACCTTTCCAATTTATTTTCAAAAGGTTCCAAAGAAACAGTCCCTTAAGTATCTCCACCAGCCCTAGAAAAATACCTTTGTTGTCTAGAAGATCACACATGAATACAGCTTTAATGTTTTCAAACACCTTGGTATTCCTGGGTAACTCAGATACTTCTTTCTCGTCTCCATTTTTTCAGAGTTCCAGCAGCAGCAGCAGCAGCAGCTGAAAAGGCTACCAAAAGAAAATTCTCTATTGCTCTCGTTTACAGTGGATTTTCTTTGCTGAGCTATGGCAAAGAGTCACCTGTGCTGCACATTCTTCTTTTAAAACAACCTTGCTGGTGCCTCATTTTCTCTGCAAGAATAGACCTGGTATTGTGCAGCAACCTCCTCCTTTTGCTGTCGTGAATAGCTCTATACATAAAAATTGGGCTCTATCTTAACCCCTCATATATACACCATGGCAGTGCTAAGGGCTTTCCAAAGAAGCAATGGAGATGGAGTTTTTGTTGTGAAATGACATCCAGACTGACTCCTTATCTCTTCTCTCCACTAGAAACTCTTCCAGTGTCTGTGAAATCTGTATTTTTTGAAAATAAGCAGAATGGCAGTAGTACAGCAGACTGGAGACTTTGTTTATGGTGAAGAACCACATCTTGGGAGGGCTCTGGAACATAGGTTTTCCCATCATAAAAGCAGAAATCCTTTGGAAGATATTTTTACTGTGGTTTGGTTGATATGTAGTGCCCAACAGCATAACACAGCATTTTTCCCCTCCTCAACAGCAACACAGGTGGGTCAGGTAATTTATTATTTTGGCTGAGCCCTCTGAAATGTTGACACAGAAATCCCTTCTTGAATGACAAATGAGAAAATGGTCACTAATCACAAGTCATTGGTAGTCTACTTGGTAATTCATAGAAGTAACTTTGCAGTGAGTGATCCTGATGCTACAAAGCACGGAAAAGGATATCGGATCTTTTCTCACTGTATAAACAGCAGAAGGCCTAAAGACAACAAGCCTGTATGTGTTCAGCTGCAGCCTGACAGCTTTCTGCTGAGCTCAGAACTATTCCTGTCTTTACTCCCATGAAAATCAATCTAGCATTTTTGATGCAGAAAGATTTGCTTGTAAGGGTTTGTCACTCTCCATTCCAACATGGATCTTTCAGTTTGGATCCCGGGACATTAAGAAGCTACTAGAAAGAAAAAAAACAACAAACCAACACCAAAACAAACAAACAAGCAAACAAACAAAACCCAAACCCAAACACACACCCAAAGCCAAAGCCAAAGCCAAAGCCAAATCCAAACCCAAACCCAAACCAAACGAATAAACAAAAAACAAACCCCAAAAACCCCAACCATCGGAAACCCAAATAACCATTGGAAAACCAAAGTCTTCCCCCACAAATCAAACCCCAAAATTATTGCGAGCCTCTGCATAGGTTTGAGGCATAGAATTTGAGAAAAGACAAGTCTAAAAGTCACAAAGGAGAAGAAAACAGAGGAAAATAGATGAACACATCAGTATTAAGTAAAACTTTAAATTAACTGCCTGTCTATATAACCTGCTTGTTTCAAATATGTTTATTAGCTTATAAATATGAATATGTTTTAAAAATCTAAATAAATATAGGCTTGTAACAGTCCTCTGGGGTCTTTTATCAAATCTTAGCTATTATCAATACTCTTCAAGGAAAATGAATATAAATTAGGGATAGAAATTACATTTTATAAAGGAAGAATTAAATAAGCTCTTGAGATATATTGCTCTCCTCCTCCATTTGATTTAATTCTTTCTGGATTTCTTGAGAAATTGTCACTTTCTCTAGAACAAGCTTTTGCAATAGTTCCCATTACCCGCTTTTTTTTGATGGCCAAAGCCATCGTTTCATTATTTCATTTTCTGAGAATAGTTACATATCCTCAGAAAGTTCCCCCTTCCCTTCCCTTCCCTTCCCTTCCCTTCCCTTCCCTTCCCTTCCCTTCCCTTCCCTTCCCTTCCCTTCCCTTCCCTTCCCTTCCCTTCCCTTCCCTTCCCTTCCCTTCCCTTCCCTTCCCTTCCCTTCCCTTCCCTTCCCTTCCCTTCCCTTCCCTTCCCTTCCCTTCCCTTCCCTTCCCTTCCCTTCCCTTCCCTTCCCTTCCCTTCCCTTCCCTTCCCTTCCCTTCCCTTCCCTTCCCTTCCCTTCCCTTCCCTTCCCTTCCCTTCCCTTCCCTTCCCTTCCCTTCCCTTCCCTTCCCTTCCCTTCCCTTCCCTTCCCTTCCCTTCCCTTCCCTTCCCTTCCCTTCCCTTCCCTTCCCTTCCCTTCCCTTCCCTTCCCTTCCCTTCCCTTCCCTTCCCTCCCCTCCCCTCCCCTCCCCTCCCCTCCCCTCCCCTCCCCTCCCCTCCCCTCCCCTCCCCTCCCCTCCCCTCCTTTTATCCTTTCTCCTTTCTCTTATTTCCCTTCTTTTCTTTTTAATTTCTTTTCCCATTTTCTTTTTCCCTTCCTTTATTATTCTGTATTATTATAAAATTGTCATCTTACCAAGGCACAATTCATCTTTCCCATTTTTGCCCACTTACACGGATGCAGTGTGTGAAACAGTGTTATTTTGATTTGGTCACAGTTCATATCTGTGAGACACAGGTGTGATCAGCTGCAGCACTGTGAGACAATGATGAATGGGCCCTTTAGAGCTTAGCTTTACATTTCAAGAAACAGCAAAAGAGATTAAAGGAGAGAGAAAATAAATATGTGCCAGCGCTTGTCCCTCAAAAAGCAAGAATACTAAATCCCTGTACAGACACTTGCTTCAGCAGCCACAAGAAGTGAATTCTAGGGAATACAAACCAGCTTGTATTTTAACAATGCAGTAGGTGAATTTGAGATTTAAGATGGGGAACATATGGTTTGTGCTCTAAAACATATCACAGGTGTCCCAGTAATCTCTTTTTACTATTTACATTTGTGTTCAAGGGCTTGATATCCTCTTCAGTGAAGAACAATTTTCCCTCAAGATTTATGAATAAACAGAATAGGTTCTTAAAGGACAAGTAACTGGAAGTTGGTTGCAATGTAGCACATCAATCCCACTTATGCAGACATCTCCTTGTTGGTTTATTGTCCAGAGGTTTCCATCCATAACCTCTGGTCCAATTCTTATTGATTCACTTCCTACTTATACATGGTTTTTTCACAAAAGTAGGTTATGCAGAGAATCAGAATCTCCCCTCCCCAGACTAAATATGAAAGAGTACAGACGGACATTTAATATGAAAAGATTATGCTTTAAGTATACAAACAGCAATGGACAAACTGTATTGCTGTTTTGTAATCCAAATTTTCAATCAAAAATCATTCTTCATACCATATTGTTAAGGGTGTTTTAGAAAAGGATTTGCTAAATATTAAATAGAGGACCAATCAATTTTATTGCAAAATGACTTCTTAAGTAGAGCTTCTTCTAAAACACTATACATTTTAAATAGTTTTCATTTTTCTGTTTTCTCTTATGTGCTGGAGACAGTATTTAAATATCATTGTGCTAAACAGAAAAATACCCTAACTTTGAAGATCCATCTGGAAATAAAATCGTATTTGTAAATGCTTCACTGAACAAAATTTTTCAAATATAATTCAAATATAGTAACCACATTTAAAATACAATTTTTCATACTAATGTCCCATCTGCTCAATACTGATAAGGAGTTTAAAAAAAAGCTATAAAAATCAATGGCACTAAATGCTTATTAATTATAAAAGAACTTCCTTAGCTTACTGAGCATATTTAATAACAGGAATGTATATTCCCAGGTATAGGTACAAATTTTAGATGATTCATTTAAAATACAGTTAGACTGAGAAAAGTATATAAACATCATACTTATTTCATTTAATCTGATTCCACTGACTGCATCGTTCCACTGCTGGTAGAGCACACAATTTCTGTCTGGGTTAAAAAAAGTCCCTGCATATTAAAGGTCAGTGAGGCATAGTGGAAAAAGTTGCATACAACATACCTTCTGCCATTTTTGCAAACTTATCTGTAAATTTAAGGCTTATGATTAATTTTCTCAGACCTTATATTGAAGTCCAGTAGCATCATGAAATGATTTAACCAGTTGGTGGTGCATGAGGCATTCAGGGCAATTAGACTGGGACAAGAATATTTCAAGCTTTTTCTCAGACCAGCTTCACAAAAGACACTGGAGAGAGATAAAGCACGTTAATGATATTTGTTTTTACATCATTACACATGTCTGCAAAAAAGAGTAGTAAAAAACCAAAGCTTACCATATTGAAACAGCAAATTGTAGACTACTGGAAGTGGCACAGTAGGAATGACAATTAGAGGCTTTATGAGCACCTTATTAGGAGGTGTGGGTTAAGTTTTTAGTACTGTAAATTTAGTTCTGGCAGAAACAAGCACACTTAAGGATAAATGCATCCATACAGCAGACAATACAAAATGATAGACCATAAATTAATTTATACCTTCAACAGCACAGCCAGTGCCTGACACCGCCACCCGACATTCGCAAAATACTTTTGGATATGTCTGTACCACAAAGGAGTGGTTCTTTCTAGAGCAGATCTGTGAGAGGTACATCCATCTTCTTCCTCCTTTTCTTTTAGCTTGGCATTTTCAAATGATCAAATGCATGGGAAACGTTTTGGCACATGGAGAACTGTCTTCAAACACAGTGGGCATAGGCTGTGTATCTTACTGATCTATGCAGCTTCAGACCAAGCAAAATTTCACCAGTTCAACAATGAATAGAAAGGCTTCACTTTGTTCTAAACTATTCAAGCCTTTTCTTTTGAACCTTTGAAAGTAAAAATTGAAAAACCCTGTCCAGAATGGTACGTCCTTATTCCATTCATAATGATTTAAAGCTCTACTGATTTCCTTTTAATTTAGACCATTTTTATTCAAAAACAAAACCTTTAATAGTATATATTTTGTGAAAAATTTTCTATTACATTGCTATTTTTATGGAATAAAGTGGTTTGCCACCCACATAAGAATGGATACCATTACTTTTGTTTTACAGCAATGCACTAAGTAGCCACTGCATTTCACCAGCTAAACTGCAGTAATAGAGGTTGGCATGGTTTAATAAATGACAAGAAAAGCCTTTATGGAAGAAAGAAATTTGAAAAAATCAAAACAATGTAGGCTTTGAAGCCACATTAAATCATTTATATCATACATCTAGGAGACACCAGTGTTCTCCTGAGATTTGCTGACACATACTTCATATCAGCAATTACTTGAAGCTGTGAAGCTGCATGACACTGGGATAATAGTGCCTGGCCAGATGAATGTATGGTTTTTCACTTAGGCATTTATGGGAAGTACCATAACATGGCCAAACTTCTTCTATATGGGAATGAAAAATGTCTTCACGATTGTATTTGCTTAAATATGAAAATCCATTCTGTTTGAAAATGGCAGCATAACCTTTGAAAAAGGATTAAGACTCTGCAATTTATGTCTAGCCCAAACTCCAAGAAACTTCCAAATTCCAGTTTTTGACTCACAAAGCTTTTTCCTTAGGAGTTCGCATAGTCCCCAAATTCAAAGGTTTTGTTTCTTTTACAGATGTTTGTGAAAATGGCCTTGCAATGGTTCAGAATGGTAGTGATTCTCAAAAGCTCTGTGAAA
Organism: Prinia subflava; assembly: GCF_021018805.1. NCBI lineage: Eukaryota > Metazoa > Chordata > Aves > Passeriformes > Cisticolidae > Prinia > Prinia subflava. The sequence continues at coordinate 127,424,889 of NC_086247.1, forward strand.
GGGAAATAAAATGCAGGTTATGTAGCAGAAGGGAAAAAATGAAGAACACAGCCCACATGTAAATTTTTTGCAATGTAAGTTTGTACTAGATCGTGATGTTTTCAGTAGTGTGTGCTTATGCATCATTTCTGATTAGTTTTGATCTTAAAAAGTTTTGTGACTACTACTTCTTGTGGTACAACAACAAAAAGCATTAGACTCCCTGCTTCTGTCACCAAAGGAAGAACATTGCTGCTTTAGCCATAGTGAATTCAACTGGAGAGACTGAAATCACATAAGAGACATAAAAGAAATTATATATCTCATTATTATTCCTAGAGACAAAATTTTAAGATGCTCAAGTTTGGTAATCCATAGGCAAATGGCAATTCAGCCAGAATTGCAGGGAAACAGAAAGTAAGTGCAAAATGAGGACCCGGTGCCTCAGGTAAAACAGGGTAGAAAGAATTTTTGTATTTTATATTCTATTCCTTTCAAGTCTATCAATACATTGATGCCTTCATCTTCTGGAGAAGTCACATTGTTCTTTCTTCAAACTCAGTTTTGAAGACATGGAACTTTTACTAAATAGATAGTAAGCAGAGCAGATTGTGATTCTCCTTCTAGTTGAAGAGCAGACTACTAAAGCCACAGAGAAAAAACCCCAACACCATGAGATATGTGTGTTCCACTGTAAGGTGCTCTTTTCAAGAACCAATTTGATCTTTGATCCTCACCACTTAAAGAGATTTTTCAAAATTAAAATTCCCTTTTGTGGTCCCAAACTTATTCGTTCTTGATTAAAGACAAATGAAAAATAGGTACTGGGCTTTTTATGTTAAATCAGATTTAGTCTATCCATAATTTCAGCGAAAAGCTTGATTAAAACTCAGCATCTAAAAGAGTTGTGCAGGTCCTCCCAAATCACCCCTTCTCCAGGCTGTGTCTGGTCTGGTGGTTGTTGAGTAGGAGGGGATGATCACTCTGAAGCTGCAGGCTGTGCCTCTGTCTGTACAACATGGAACATCTCTGTCCTGTTTCCCTGGAGGGGCTCCCCGTGGGCTCATGCTCAGCTCACTCTGCCTGACCTGCCAGGTCCTTTCAGCTGAGCTGCCCACAGCCAGGCAGCCCCCAGCCTTTACTGTCCCAAGGGCTCTGCCTGTGCTGGGCGCAGGGCTTGGCATTTCTCCTCATCCATTTTCATCAAGCCCCTGCCACCCCAGTCCTCCAGCCTGTGTAGGTCCATTTGCCTTCACATCTTCCCCCTTTATGATTATGCTTTTTTTTTTTCTTGGTCTAACACTGTAGTAATTTTGAAAGATTATTACTCATGGTTCACACTGGTATCCACAATTTTTTTTTGCCTTTCTAAAGGTAATATTCTTTAAATATCTTTCTGTAATGTTTTCTGTAATGATGGCTTTCAGATTGAGTTCCCTTATAATTCATGACACAGGCTATGGAATTCCACATATGGAATCAACAATATTTTCTTTAGAAAGGAAAATTGATATATAGTCTGGTGTGATGAGTTTATATTCCTGGGAACTCTCTTGCTCCTTGGTCTCTATCCTTCTTCCTATTTTATGTCATTATTTCATAAAAGGATGCTTAAAATAGCAAAATAAAATATTTTAAAATTCAAAAATTGCAACTTCATGTGTGTTTTTGGTAAATTTTGTTGGTTTTCTATTAACTCTGAAATTTAAAATATTATTTAAAGTCTCCAATTTCCTGCTTTTCTTGTCATATTTACTGAAGATTTTGATTATGCTAAATTCTTTTCAACATGCTTCTTTTCTTAATGAGGAAAGAGGCCTGGACAAATGCATATGCAGAATACAGTATCCAGCATTGTTCTTGAATATTTGGAGCAACTGTCAGACTTTAGTTTTGCTTCTGGCTTCATGGCTTTGAGAACAGGTTTGGAAATTAACTGTGTGGGGACAATGCATTGATGTTGCCCAAGACTTTGGAACTTAGTAAGCTGAATGTTAAAATACTACATAGTCTAAATTTTTTGCAGCTGTAGCTGCTTCCTATGAACTGGTTAGCATTATAGCCTTTTCCTGCAAGTAAATAAATTATTAATTAATGAATATATTATATATTCCTGTTTAAAAAAAAGTAAGATTTTAAAAATTCTACCTACATCACTTTTCTAAATCAGTTATTGCATGTTTCAATGATAAAAATGTTTCACATGAACAATTTATACCTTGTTTTCTGCACTTCTGTCAGGATTAGACAAAAAAAAAATTAGGAAAGGAGGATTACAGTATTTATGCACACCCAGTATTTTATGGAGAAAGCACTAAAATCTAGATTAAGTTTTTTAAAAGTCAGAGCAATATATAAACTCAGAAAACTTTTTGGGACTCACTTTTCTCTTTCCTTTAAAGAACAATTGCCTCATTTAGGAATAATTGGTATTCACTAGGGAAATGCACATGTTCTGAAACCTAGTAATTTCCAATTGCCAAGATACCTAATGAGTTATCTTAACAAGATTACCAAACATATAAAAGGAGCTAATTGCATTGCATTTAATTCTGAAATCACAACTGGATGCAAAATAGGTTTTGCAGCTGGCATTTTGCTGGCAATGCAAGATGAAAATGAGGAGGTAACTAGAGATCAAGGGATCATCCTGCTCAGTTTTTAGGAAGAGTCACTCCTTCTTCCTCAAATGACACCAAAATTATACACCATTATTTCTTGAAGAGAGAAACATTTGAACAATATGTGACATGACAAAGGATTAGTCAAACACATCAATTCTCGAAAAATGCATTTAATTAACTGTTTTCTATTTATTTATTCACATTGTGATCAGCTAGTCAAACAGCAATGGACAGGTACTTTTTCATAAAATAATTTGAGAGTTATATTTTTCATTCAAAATTCTGCTGATGGTTTATTGCACAATTTTCACATTCAGAGATGTAAACTCTTGTCTATTAATTATTGATTAAAATAATTTTTCTTTTTTAATATTAATAAAAGATATTGCTATTCTTCAAAGCAGATAAGACCATTTTTTATCCTTACTGACGCACTCATTGTGCATGACTTCTAGAATTATATTACTTTTGTATTTTCAGAGAACACTCCAGCTAGAGATCCACACATCCACTCTGACACCAAATGATGGATTGTTTTTGTTTTCTTATGTGTACAATAGTAATTATCAATATTCCTATGTTAAATGGATTACATGTTTTTTTTCCAATAAAATACAAGAAACGTATTTTTTTTCTTTTCAATATCTGTAAATTCTGATTATGATTTTGATGTTATGATACTTGATTTAAACTCTTCAGAAATATCTGTGTGGTCTGGTTAGCTTGAAATCTTCTTGAAAAATTATTTGCTTAAAATTATTTTCATTTTGAAGAAAATACCTGTGATAAAACACCATCATAATTTTAAGTGGTTGTATTTTCTTGTTATTTAGTCTTCATTTGAAGCTTGGCAGTTTTTAAATTCTAGATATTTATAAAGGACGATTTTAATTGACAGCAGCTGTTGATAGGCTCAAGCAACAGTAGAGACTGAGGAATAAGAGGTGATGTGATTAAATCTTCCTTCTGTTTCTTTCACTTTTTAAACTGATCTCAATATTGAGGCTGGCATGAGGTTCACATGAGGGCTCATCATAATTTTGTTTCTGATCAGAACCATTTGAAATATTCATTACAAATGTCTACCACAGTGTAGCCACCTTCTTTCAGAAGGTGTGAAGCAGCTATATTCTTCAAAAATACTGATTGTTCAAGGCCATCTACAGGAGACTAAATATGTTATGTGGAGACACCTAGATCTTTTAGCACAAAATTCCACTCTTTATTTGTGGTTTTTATTATCTACCTGAATAACAAAGCATTCCTTCTGTTATTAGTTATTTAACCAATAACTTTAAAATTAGAGCAAAATAATCACATTTTCTTGTTGCCTCTTCCACTGAAAAACTATCAAACAAAGCCAGTAGGAAACAGCTTCCAAGAAAAACAAGAAAAATGAGACTCTTTTGCCTTCATAGCTGAGCAGTGAAAGTTCAAGTAGAGATAAGAAAAGGTCCTTAACTCCTTCAGGATCTTAAGACGTATAGAAGAAAGAAAAAATCCACAAAACATCTGACTCCAAAATAGTTAGAATTCAAAGAGAAGTAGACAAAAGCATCATATATGTTTGTTTGATATTTATGTTTCCCCAGATACATGCTGATTGCTTCTTATGGTTAAATAAAGGGTGTTGGGACAGTCTGACCTTGACCTCACCTAGCACAGTCCTTCTGTTTGTCCAGTGGTGCCAGTGAAGTCTTTGAGGTCCGTGAAGATTTTCACCAGTGTACATGTCCAGTCTTTGAAATCATCCAGGGCATGACCACAGCAGCCACAGGAAATCTAACTCAGCCCTTTTAATCACAAATGAGATTTCTGCTATTCAGCAGAAATAGTGCTTCTGTTGTTAAGGGCATATATCAATTTCACTTTCAAATTCTCTTCCAAATAAATACCAGGAGGAAATACTGTTGAAGAGGAATAACAAACAACAGATTTTGACTTGATAATATCTTTCTTTATCTCATAGTCTCATTAAAAGATATTCCATATGAATGACCTTAAATACTGTAACTGTTGTGAACTGAGATGGGCAAATTGTGAAGTCTATGTGTAATCCTTCTTCAAGCAAAACAAAATGCATTTTTATACTTCTTGACAAGATGTGTGCCATATTTTCTGTAAATACACAAGACATTTTTCATCTAAAAATTGCAAACCAAAAATGAATCATGCTTGTAAAATTTTACTATCATATTATTGCTCTGCACATCTGTTTGAGACTCTGCTATGATTGACTGAAAGGCTTGAGTAAAAATAGGAAAACAGACACAGCTGCAAGTAAAAGGAAAGGAAAAAAAAGCAACAAACAGCAGAAGACAAATGACGTCATGAACAAACTGTTGTTTCCTCCTCTATCTTATCTTTACATTAACTCTTGTATTGAATTTTCCTGTTTCACCAATATTTCCCTATTTACTTGTCATTGTCATTACCTTCCATCTCTGTTGGACTGGCTTATTGTTGCACATGAAAAAGGGGGCATGTTGCAGAGGCCCTGAACTGAACAGGATTCCCTTTACCTTGAAAGAGTTTCTGAAGACTAGACATTGTCACCCTAGTTTTGAAGACTTTTTTAAGCCTTCTGTTATGTTCTTCATATTAGAATCAGAAGTTTCACCTTATCACACTTTCTACTATAAACACTAGCCATGTTTTGCTAACTGTCTTTTATTGTTTACATATTTCTAGGTAAAAAAAGAAATGTGATTGACAGTTAGCTCGACCAACGTGGATTGAGAAGTAGAATTCCATCCTCCAATCCACGAGCACCATGAGAAATGTATAAAACTAGGTTTTGTAAATAAACTCTCTTTTTTTTCCTGCTTCGCTCACCAGCGTGTCCTCGTGTAGTTCTTCCCGTGTCCACTGTGACAAGACATTTCCTTCCTGATCCTTTCAAGGTGGTGAGAAGAGCTACTCTGTTCTCTTTCCTTATGTTGCCATTTATACCTCTGCTTTCTTAAATGTGACTTGTCCATTTTAGACAATGCTAGTGATCATGCCTAGACAGTGCCTTAGCAATACAATAACACAGCAAGGGAGAGGCAAAGAAACAGCATTTACATTCATGTGTTTGAAGGATCTTTCAGAAGAACAATAATCCTGGCACAGGAGGGCTCACAAGTACATCTATTCACACAGTACCCAGGGGCGGCTCAGGAACAGTGTTTAGCAGAATGAGAACAGAAGAGAAAAAAAAAAAAAAAAAAAAAAAAAGCATTTTTAAAGTCTTGGTTAGAGTTTTTTCCGTGGTCACCTTATGTTCAAACTGGTCTTTGCTGGTTCATAAAACAGTGTATTTCTGGGAGACAAAAAACTTTTGACTTCTCAGACAGCCTCCAACACATAGAAGGATCATAAGCAAAACCACAGTGTATAATAAAATGACATCTACTCCTAGAGTTGAAATGCAGGAGGAAATGTGGTAACCTATACTCCTACAAATTCCTAGGCTAAACAACTTGGAAACAACCAATAATAATTGTTGTAACACACTGAGGTTTCACTAATGTATATGTATATATACACTAGTGAGATCTCTCAATAGCTATAACACTGAAAAATTATCACCTCTTTTCAGTACAGGGAAAAAAATTAAATGCAAACATGTTCAATGCAAGCATAGAGCCACTGCATACTTTCCATATTAGCACTCCCCCAGTGTAAATTGTCAGATGATGAGTGAGAGGATGGGGAGAAAATGAGAGGAGCAAAGCAAAGCATATTTCTTTTTTCTCTTTTCAGACTGGATGGAAAGAACATGTATATGATATGTATATGATGGTATTAAGTAATCAATAAGTTAAAAAGTGGTAAAAAGATATGGCCAAAGAAAAAAGTCTGTTTTCTTGCACATGAAGATTCTCATCAATGCCCCATCTTTCTGTGCATAACACTGCAGTGATATCTTGTTAGCTCTTTCTAGAAAGCTCTTTCAACTGTAATTAGTTAATGAACTGAGGCTTTTTAGATAAATATGAACTTTTTTTAATGTTTCTGTGTATTATAGGACAAATTCTTTAGTTCTAGCTACTTTTCCCAGTAGCTGTGTCTACTTTGAACAGAATAAAAATTCAGTTAATTTTCCAATTCATGTTGCAGTCTAGAAAGTGAAGTGATTAGAACTTGGTCGAATGTTGCAACAAAGTATTTGTGAACAGTTTTTGAATACAATCATGAGTTTTTCTTGAAGCAGGCTAGTCTTGGGGTACTCCAAATTATTTAATTAGCCTCTAAGAAGCTGTTGAAATTAAAGTATTCATTCTGAAGGCTTGCCTAAAAAACCAAGAGTGACTTCTAGTCTCTAGTCTGCCAATCTGCACAGTCTTGAAATATAGAGCATAAGTTCTGTATTTAAAGAGTGTAATAAGTTATATTTTGGGAATTATCTATACAAGAAAACACAAAAGATATTTTAATTAAAAAAGTAAAAAATATTTATTGCTTATTTTAGAAGAAAAGAACTTACTGCTCGGGATGTGATCCTTTATATGGCTGTTTTTGCTGCTATACCAGCAACATTTATGTACATAAACATGAATGGACACATATTGTGCCATGTTGTGGCAGAGTGAACAAGTTTATACCATGTGATTCCTAGCAAAAAGACCAATACATCATATAGGTATAGGAGTTTACATCTGAGCACAGGTTCATAACATTCATGTCACCTCTGAGTAAATTTTATTTCCTCCAGATGCTTGCCTTTTTTTGCTGTAACCTCTACAGTTTACTGCAGTAAGTTATGAATGTCTCTACCTGTGTTTGCATCAGTGTGCAAATTAAACCTGACCCTATCCTAAAGTTACTGTCAATCTGCTTATGGACTGCAACACTTCTTCCTGAGAATGGTGACAGGAGCCCTTTTGGTAGATGAGGGCTCCAGATTAGGGTCAATGTGCAGCAGCTGTGAAATGAAAGTACAGCTATAGTAAAGCTCCACTCTGAAAAAGCAAGACAAAACCTAATCATGCTGTTTGTCCTGAATAGGAAAGGGGGATGTGTAACTTGCTTTATATTCAAAGTGTGAGACCAAACCATAGATCACACATAGACCTAACAAAGTGGTATAAAATCCAGCAGGTGACACATGCTGCAGTGTTTTATGCCATTAGAAATGATAATTAGTAATAAAGTCTTTGTCTATTCTTTGTAAAAACATCTGGCTGAACATCCATTGTACCATATAATGTAAATTATGTTTAGAAGCATACAGCACCTGTAATGCTTCATGGAGAAAGTGATTTCTCAAGACTTTTTGACATGTTTAGATGTCAGTTCTGAAGCCTTGTAGCTGAGTTTGTAATTTATCTCTGGTTGTAAAGCAAACTGATCTGATTACAAATGTGCACACGAGTTACAAGATACTGGGACAAATTAAAACTACACATGCTTACCTTTTGAATTGCTCATGCATTTGAAAAATGACGTTAATGTTCTTAAAAACTAATATTTGTAGAATATTTAAGTATAGATATTAATATCTAGTTGTATAAGTATCTTTATATATGGATGTATAAATATATGTACATACATATTTACATATGAACATATATGCATATATGCATACCCATTTCTATACATATGCATATATATCTACATGCATAGACATATATGTGGAATATATGTTAACTATAACTGGGGTTTGGTTACAGTGGAAATGATGCCAAGGGTAAATTCCTCTGTTAAGTTTTAAAGTAATGCAGAGCAGGATTTAATTATTCCAAGAGATACAAAAGAAAAACTTGTTTGGTGTGATTATTTGCTGTCACTGCTTTTCTAGAAGCCACAGACTCATTCTAGTATTCTGCTTGGGTTCATCCAGAAGCAATTATTTTACTCTTGTTTTTGTTAAGTGAATAATATTCTCCTTACGAACTGAACCAGAAGGAGATTATTAGATGGAGTGCAAAAGCACAGAGAAAAATAAGAAGCCCAAACATTTTTGTATGTCTTTGTAGATGCCGCAAGTAATATTCAGAATCTGAATTTTAACTTAAAAGCTGCCAATAACTGGTTTTTGAATTTGCATCAGGAAATTATATCCAAGTGTTGTGCACAGAACTGTTTTCTCTCATTTGTGTCAAACATAGGTGCAGTGTATCACTGTATTGTTTTTGCTGTACAGTTATTTGAAAGAGAGAGATCTATAGAGTGAGTAAAGAAGGAGTAGTCTTTATTGTAAGCAGAGCTGTTTCATCACCTGATAGCACTTCTCCTCTAAGTCTTGACAGCTTCGTACCATTGCTTCCGATATTATTAATAAAGTAACAATCAAATAATCCATCTATCATGAATTTTGTCAAGGAAAACTTTTCAGAGATTCTAGTAGTAGCATTAGATTTACCATATTAAAATAATTTCCCTTTAGTTTCTTTTAACTAAGTGATGCATACAGAAATTAGACTCTTTTGAGACGTTTCCCTGATATTTTTGGAAAATAAATGAAAAAAAAAAAAAAGCTAAACACCCAGAACAATATCCCTGTCACATTTGGCTTATCTGGTTTATTTTCTCTTGTAAACTCTGTAAATTGGGGATTGGGGTTGGTGGGGTTGGTCAGTGTTTTCAGGGAGAGAAAGATATTTCTGTAGAAACTTACTCTGGAGAATAGGTTGCACAAAGAATAAATCTAAAAAGAAAAAGGTCATGCCTATCCTTTTCTCCAGTCAGAAGACCTTCCAAAATAAATCAGAATTCCAATATTATAACAATAATAATATACCCTCTCACTTTCAGAAACAATTTTGTTTGGGAACACCTTGCCACACAAGCATAGCTATCAAGTTCAGATGTGGAGATGCTGTATTCAGAAGAGAAGCTCTTTTGGATTATGGAAGTTTTGAGTTAAATTCATTCCACTTCACAGCAAAAGGGAGTGATACTTTTGACCTCTGTTGCATAAGAGTTGTAAAACTCCAAGTGTTAGTACTTTACAGAAAACAGAACAAAAGTTGTAGAATGTTCATTAATTGACTTCTGTACAGATTAAAGGGAGCATGACTGTGCTCTCTGCCAAGAGTAAGGTGAAGGGAAGGGAGCTGTTGATCACGTTGTTTAAGACTTGTTAGATGGGTGAAAGTAGTATACTATAGCTTGATCATTTTGGCAGATGCATGAGAAAAAATACTCAACATATAACTCATATGAATGAATCGTTTGGGAGTTCTTGGAGAAAATATAAATAGGAAAGAATAATAATGCTTATTCGGTTCTATGAAGAGATAAAAATGCCTATTCTGCTCTTCTGTTGGAAGTCTGCATCCATTTGGCACAGTGTGTTGCTTACTATGAGACAGGAATTAAATTTCCATAAAATACAAGTTTTCTGACTGGTACTATTTAATAGACCTTGGTCACTTAAGCAGATGTGTAGAGAGATCTTTGAAACTGGGACTCATATGTGACTTCAGGAATAATATGTGCCTTCTCAGAATTGTACTTTATTAGACTGTCTAGAGTTTGTAGGAAAAGTTCTGTTTTTCTGAAATGGAAGTCCTCTTTTTTGAGACAGCAAATTTCTGAAGTGATTTTGTTTGAGGGGCAAGCTATCAAGACAACCAGGAGCATCTTCAGCTCAATAATCTTAAACACCAGCAAGAATAAATGTTTTTCTGTACAGGATTCCTATTTTTCCCAGTTGGGCCATCTAGGGGTTTCCCTGGCAGCTCTGACATGCCTGAGGAAATCTTTAAGATTTTGCATTACACTTCTGATATTCCAAAACTGAGAGGAATCTTTTATTTTTGATTGTTTCTTTGTTTGTTTCAGGTTTTTTATTATTAGTTTTCACTCCTCAAAATTCCAATAGGCAAAAAAGGTTCTTCCTGGATGAGTCAACATCTGTTAATGTTCCTTTCTCTTTTTCAATAGCGAAGATCTGGACAAGTATTCTCTAACTGCTGAAGACTGAGCAGCACTAGCAGATCTTCTTTTGTGTGAATTTTCCAATTTTCTTTTAGAAATAGTTTGTAAACTAGAGATTAATTCCTCCACATTTTAAAAATTTATGTCTAAAGGTCTGGAAACGTAGAACCTCAAATTAAGGTAGAAATCTAAATCTCCAAACAGGAACAATCTATTTCTAGTTATCAAAAATAGTTATTTACCCAAATTAAATAATAAAAAGTGTGTTTCTAGCTTAGTTTCCTTGATCACCAAATGTACCATTTTCTTGGTTTAAAATTTCACTTTTCAGTTTTTCTTTCCATTTAGCTCTATTGCCCTTTGATACCTGACCAGTCTTGCTCTACTAATTCATATGCTTCTGAAATCTATTGGGTACTTCTGTACATAGAGAATTTAGCCCTATTGAAAAATACTGAATTATACCTTTTTCAGTAAATAGTAGAGTTGCAGAGAACATACATCATTAGTCCATACATTCAGCATTAGTATCACAGCCTTAAAAGGCACATTATTTCATTATGTTAGATTTGTGGCTTCACTCAAACTATATGATTTTTTACAGTTCTCTGTAATAACCTTCTATTCTGAATTATTGGAAACCTTACAGTTGATCCTTGTTTTCACATATATGTACATTTCTTCTCTTTCATTTTCATAGGGAATGTCTGAAAATATAGTACAATCAAGGTTGCCCCCAAGAATTGAAAGCAAATAAGCAGGACCAAAACAGCAAATAAGTGAAGCTTTATAACGTAATAGCTTTCAGTTTACAGGTCTATCTTTTTGACTTCAGTCCCATTCAAATCAGTAAAGTGCTGTATTTTATAAATAGCCACAGTGGTTACCTTAAAAAATCAACTTACATTTTTAGATAGTAGTAAATTCCAAACAATAACTTAGAGAACTTAGAAATTAGGTAACCTTTTTAGTAATTTCTGGACTCCTATTCCTACTGCTCTAAGAGCAACTAGACTCACTCATTTGGAGAGACCGGTTTTCATTTTGCATGTTAAAAAATATGCCAATATAATAAAGTCTTAAGGACTGGAACTGATGTCAGTGGCCTGAAGATAGGGTCCATAAACCTGTCTTTTAAAGCTTGTTGGTAGTGAAAGGATTCAGTGGATAGCAGGACACTGCTTTCTTGGCTTTTCCTTAACTTCCCATGGACTTAGCAACTCTAGCAGTCCTGACAGACAATGGCTCAGTCTCAGGCAAACAGAAGGTAAAATGCTGCTGTTCTCCTGACTATTGTTTAAAACAATCCTGGCTGTAGATTTCTTCTAATCATATTCTTGTTATGTCTACATCAGGTTGTAGGCAGGTTGGAGATATCCCAACTCTTCTGTCAGTGATGTCTTCAAAAGGGACCTTTTTTGTTTCTTTTTGTTCTTTTATTTCAATCGTGCTTCGTTCTTCCATCCCTAAGTAATGCCAAAATGTTGATGTTCAAAATTAAAAAACCCCAAACTTCTAAATTGTTTTGTGATTTCCTCAAGACAAAATAGATTTCCTTTCCTACTGGTTGAGCCACCATATCTATTAACAGTGTCAGGCATCCCAGACTACTACAAATTGCGCTGTGCCTGGTAAGTCATGCAAACTAATGCTTAGAAACACTTACCTTTGTTTTATTTTCTTATAAAATGCAGAATTATAAAAACAAACAAGTTGGCACATGGAACTGCCAGACTCAACTCACATTTCCAGCAGATCATATAATTAAAATAGTGAAAAAGTATGTGTCTGCAGAGCAATATTTTCTTAATTGAAGCAGTTAATACAAAAAGGCCCCATACTGATGAAAATACTATTATAGTATTTAATACTTTAGGTTTTATTAAACCAGCATTTTCCTTCTTCTTCCGAAAATTGCAGTGTACCAATCCCTTTTTTCTTCGTAGAGGAGATTCTACTGTATGTAATAACACTTCCTTTTCAGGCAGTTCTGTCCTCAGGGACAAGGCTGTTTCTTCCCTTTTCAGAAGGTGTCACTCTGCTTTCTATTACTATAGTAATTTAAACTAGTCATAAGAATTTTTCAGTGTTAGTAGAAAAAAATGCACATGCATCTTCAGAGACTTTTTGCACGAATGCAGTTTGCCTTATCCTTGCCTTACAGCATGGGAACTCATAAAATATTTGAAGATTAAAAGATAAAAAACTTTTTCCTGACATTTTTCATGCTGTTATTTGTTTATTTGCTGTTATTTGGTGGAAGATGTACAATGTACATTATTTTAAAACTAAAACACTGGGCTTTCTACTGGTTCAAGGATTTAAATTTTTTGTTCATTGTCAGTTAGATAAAGAAAGTGTAGGGAAGTATAGTAAGAAATACTACAGAGCATTGTATATCTGCCATTCTTCATCCCTCTTGATGCTACCTGTTGGTTACAGACCAATGTGAGGTCCAAGATTACATCATTCTTGCTGTCCTGAAAATACCTGAAGGTGATTTTGTGTGTGATGAGGTGCAAGGCTTGCTTGTTTTCTCTGACTAAAAGTCATCAGTCAAAAGGAATTGTCAGGTTCATTACCTGTGTTAGGCTTAGCAACTGGATATGTCTCGTTCTGCAGTAACAGGGCATAGCAAGTCATCCATTTCATTTTAGTGTGGGCAGGATGAAACTCTCACTACAACTCATCATCTCCCTCTGGGTTTCTTGCCACACATAAGGTGGTGGTTGATGTACCCTGTTTATGTTTGCCTGACCCGAAGCTGTCCTTACCTCTACCAGTGTAGAGGTGCTGCCACAGAAACTAAGCTATGACAAAACAGCATGGGGAAAGTTGTCTGTGAGGGCTCTGAAGCTGAGGAAGAATCAGAAGAGTAGGGAGTGAGTAGTCTCCATTCCAGCTTTGCCCATTCCTCACCTATGTGTTTAGTTCTCCATGAGATTTATCTGACTTTTATTCTTAATTGATGAGAAATCTGAAGCATTAAATTTTAATCAAGGTTTGTTAAAATATTGAGTGATGTAAATGTCATGTAACTTTGCATTGCATTGCCAGACATTATGCTAGAAAAAAAGTCAGCACTGCTTATATCAAAAATTCATTTTGCCAATATGAGCTCACCTTTTGCCAAGACTCACATTTACTTTCACTCACATTACTTACTGAGAGCAGCATATCAGTGTGCACGTAGTAGAAAGGGAAATTACTCTGCTTTTCCTCCTTTTTCCCAATATACTGTTGTGTGCAGCACAGTGTGTTACAGGCTTGTCTTAATCAGTTACCCTGCCAGTTAGCACTGTGACCTTTACAAGGTTCCCTTGGCTTTCTGTGAGAGGCAGATGTCAGTATCATGGGTTAACTAAGCTACATGATTTTTCTTTGGAAAAGAGCCAAACCATATAAAGTGCTCTTCAGTGAGAATATATCTGTTGCTTAAGATCTCATCATCTTGCTTGTCAAAGCCCATAGCATATGTCAATAATGTTTAGGTTACCTTAGGTGCTGAAGACCTTCCTGACTTGGGATTTATTAGAAAGTAAAAAATAAAATCTAAGTCTAAGCTCGTTTTGGTTTTTTGCTTTTTTTTAAGTAAAAAATTACTTTGAACATAGGAAAAAAAAGTATTATGGGAATCATAACCATACTCATTTTTAATAAAACTGTACCATCCTCTTTCTACAAAAAATTTAATTTTCCAAGTGTTTTTACTATTGGGGTGTATTTAATATGAAACTGTGAATCATATGCCTAAATAAAATTATTTAAATATCATTAAAGAATAATAAAATGATTCATTTTTATTACTGTTTTGCTGCAGTCCTGTAAAATACATATTTTAGCATTTCCAGTAATATAACCTGAACTATCAGTGACTACATTAATTCAGGAATATAATTTTCTGCAGTGTAAGTGTGACATGGTAAAAAGTTACCATAAAAGATCTATTTCACTGTTACATGAAAGGTGTGGAATTTCCAGTTATAATACACTGAGATCTGATTCACTGAGTTTTCAGGAATTGCTTGTTTTCCTTCAGGAGAAACGCAGTAGCTTTTAATTAAAACCATTAAAACCAATAGATTTTAATGACTAGTTAATAAAGTGTGTAATAAAGTTACTTCCTAAATGTGTCTAAATCAGAAATCTTATGTGTGGAACCACCCTCTTCCTAGAAAAGCTAATTTCTGAGAGCTTTATGGAGCTTGTCAAAATAAAACTGAACACTGAGCATCTTACAGCATTTACAAATCACATGGCTATTTTGGGTGGCTAGGGCAATGGTTTTCAACATGTGCAGTGATACAGCTTATGCTGCAGGGTTCCTGGGCCTGTGGGAAGTCAGGATCTTTTGCATCTCCATGCAAAAACCCTGTAATGCAAGCCCTTATGTTCCCCCAAATTGAGGTCTTCACACCTGATCCTGTGCAGTGGCATAGTCTGAAGCCAGAGTTTGGTTCTAGGAGTGACCAAATAACTTATCAGCAATCACTAATCACATTCCAAACCAATAGATAGCTGTGACCCTGTTGTAGGATCGAGACAACTGGGTTTTTATTTTTCCAACATAAAGTTAATGGCTCACTTTTGCCAAAATTTTGAACCAGTGTCTCACTGGGAATGACTTAAGTACAAGGGTCTGTTTTCCAGTTTATTCCCAAACACTTTAACTCCTTGAGCTCTCTGGGGTATGCAGCTGCTGTATGTGTCCAAGCTGTGGAGTCTGGCCAGAGCTTCACCAGAACTCAGCGTATTTCTGTGGGGATGGCTGTGCACAATAGCTAGAAAGATGGATGGTGTTAGTGGCCATGTGCAACCTTCAGGCTGCTCTATCAGTTTTCCACACATGCATGATTAGTCTTGGCATATTTTTCATAACTGCTCCCTCTAAAGGAAGGTACTGAAGGTCCCTGGAGCACCCTGCCAGAAGTACATGTTTTAAAGGATAGTATGAGATGTGGGCTGAAAAGAGGTCATACTCTTTCAAAGTGACACTTCTAATACTCAGAACTCTTTTGAGATAAAGAGAGTTCTCAGTGTCATGTCTCAGTCTGGTATCCCTTTCACCAGAGAGCCATGGGGAGCTTAGTGTAGAAACTGACTGTTTGGAAATGTTCCTAAATGAGGACAAGCCTTGTATTTTCTTTCCTATGCTCCTCAGAATTTTGCCACTTGATGTTTAGAGAAGTGATAGTAAGATTTTTATTTATTATTTTATTGTTAGTGTGGGCTACTCTGACTTCAAAAATGCTCTGTTGTTATCTAGTAGCTAAATCAAACCATGACTATCCTATCTGTGTATTGGGGATGGAATACTTAAAAACTTACATGTTCTGTTTCTCAACGATAAGCATCAAATAAACCTTGTCAATTCATCCTCTTTTGCACAGAGGGCTTTTTTTAACAGAGACATTTTCTGAAACCTAATTTGGATTGACATAGTGATAAGTGTTCTTCACTATTGCTGATTAAGTATAGTAAACTCACTATTTTAGGCAAGAAGATCAGTGTATTATTTGTAGATAGCAAAGACAATCCATCACCATAATGATTCAATAGTTTTCAGTGTTACAAATTCAGCTACCTCACCCTCTGTGAATAGTTGTTTTGCATAACACTCTCTCACTGTCTTTTAACCTTTCTAAGCCACAATTTATCTTCCAAGTCTCCTGTCAGGTACACTGAAGACATTTCTTTGTATGCAGCATTACAGAAAAGTCATTTTATAGAGCTATAAATAGAACTTAAGGTAAATAACTTTAATGATGTAACACAAAGAGACTTAAGATCTGAAACTCACAGCTGCAATTTTGAAACAATCATAGAGTCATATTATGAAGGAAAGAAAATGTGGTGACTGAAGGAATCTGTGTCAATATAATGTCTTTTGGTAGCTGAGCAATGACCCAAGCAGTATTTCAAGCTTAGATTCCTAATTATACTTTTTATTGGAGAAATTTTCTTTGTTATGTTGAATGCAGAGAAGACAAGGGAAAAATCTTTTCCAGTCATGTCAATGAATTTGGATTACATGAAATCTTGATGTGAGTCTTTCCAGTGACTCATCAGTGCATAAAATTGAATACAGTTCTGTTTCAGGAAAGGACTTCCAAGTGTTCTCTAGAAGCTTTTCAGAATTCTTGGTAATGAAGCTCCAATTCTCTTACTCTAAGATGCTCCATGTTAAAATGTCATGGAGACACTGATTGGAATGAAAATAGTTACAAGGACACCACTAAATTGGCATATAATGGATGTGCTTATTTTTTTGCATATTTCATGGTATTTTGGGTGAGGTTCCAGTACATTCCGCATAACCAACAAAATAAATTACAGATTCTATCTTTGGTTAAAGTGAGCAAGAACACTTCTGAAGAGAATTGGGTACTCTCTACTGCCTTTGAATCCCTGGCAGTAGGGTCATATTTTGAGAGATACTGTCTTGGGAAGCTCACAAATTCCTCTTGTAGATTTACTTCTGCATAGAGGCATTACATTAGGAGGGACTATGGAATTGGCAAGGGATAACACTTGCCACTGAAGTAAACCTAGTCTACTTTCACATGGAGGTCATACACAACTGATCTCGTCTCATATAATTGAACAGAACCATGCTGTTCAAAAATTGTATAGAGATCTGCTTCATTCATTGCTTGAGTTGTACCTGATTATATCTCACAGTATGAGGCTCATCAAAGAAAGAAACAGTTCTAGCAGTATGTACAAAATCCAAGTTCTTTACCAAAATAAAATAAATATTGATCCAAATTATATTTTATTTCATATGGAAACACAAGCACACACTTTCAGTGGTTTCTCAGTGCACAATAATTCTATCTATGTAGGACAAGGTGAACAAAACACATCTATAGACAAATCATGAAAATTGCATGAAAAAAACACAACCATTTATTGTGATTTTATATCCAGAGAGGGGGAAAATTAAGTGGGATTTTATTGAAGGAAAATATCAAAATTAGCCAATTAATTTCTAAAAATAAATAATGCTGATAGCTCTGCCATAAAGACATGGCAGATCAGTTAAAAGAGGTATGTCTATTTATGTGTTTATATTTATTATTTTATATTTGTGTCTCTTTATGTTCATGCTTTTTGGAAGGTTTTGTAATGCTTCATGGAACACTGAAAAGTATGAAATAAGGAAAGATCTTGTTTTCTCTTTAATAGATCCATTCCTCAATGTTTTAGATATAGAAAATCAAATATTATGTTGTTTTTGCCTGCAAATGTCCCCACATGGTAAAAAGTAGGAAAAGAATAAAAAGAAAAACAAATACTGAAATATTCAGTCCAGAGTTCTGAGCAATGGGGAATATGAAGGTTGTGTTTTGTAGTAGTATGGTACATCTTTAAAGTACAATATCTTTCCATTACTGTAAATTAACTTAACACTTTCAATATAGTTGCATTTCAGCTATGCCAGTAATACAAAATCAATATTTTTCACTACAAAAATATCATTACAGATTGAAATTCTAAATAATAAGGTTTAAAAAGGTCCCTTTTTTTCATACAAAACTCTTTGCTCACATTGGACAGTGTTAAAAGCCATACATCTATGATAATTTTTTAACTTTTTCCCTTGCCCTCAGTATTCAGCAGGCACCAAATCTGGCCTATCACAACCAAAGTGCAAATTATGCTTGAGAACAGTTCACATCCAAACTTGCAGCTGAGGGTGATTTTTTGTTGCTTAGTAGTAATTCTTTGGATAATAAGGTTTATAATTAAAGTGCTGACGCTGCTATAACTGCAGAGGCATAAACAGTGCAGCTATAAATAGTGCAGTAACTGCAGCGACAGACTTTGTCAAGTGGTTTGTACAGGACAGAGCGGCTGTGGCAGCTGGTGGGATGGGAGAAATTATGTTGAGGTCTGCTGATCTATTCCTTTTTGGAGTTATTGTTAAATCTTTTACTTCTTCAGCAAGAACTGAATTCATTTTGTGTCCCATAATTGGGACTTTGCTTGAAACGGACAATCTCAATTTAACGAAAACACGCATCCAAATTTCAGTAAAAGAACAAATTACATCCAACAGACCTTGGCCTTGACATTTAAAATTACACCATAGCTGATTAAACTCTATGGTATTTAGGGACATACATGACTTCTAAAGGGGAGTGAGTTCACTAGAGTATTCAAAAAATTCAACATAAGTGGTAAGGAATAATGAAGATATTAGCCAGAGTTAATGTTATTGGAGGTTAATCTGGGACAAGTAGGGTAATGTGCAAGTTTAAAGTATTTAAAGACCTCATGAAGACATCAAAAAATAAAACTAGCATTTAACACGTCCTCTCACGTAATCTCATTTGACATCAATAAGTATTATTATTTTTTAAGTGTTTTTCTCCCATAGTTTTCATATAATTCCTGTGATCTTCTATCAAGGGTCATTTTGTGAAAGAAATCCAAACACTTTCTCTGTTTCCAAAAAAAATTTATTAAGTTTCCTGTGACATTATTGTTGTCTATGGCAGCATATTTCCTCTTAGTTAGACAATGCAGCACTAAATTCAATTTAGGACCAAATGTACTCTGCTTTTCTCTCTGTGTTTCCTTTCATCCTACCTACCATCTTCATTTCCCTTACAGAGAAGAGTAGGTGGGGCTTGGTTGGCTGTGTCTAGCAAATTAGGTAAGATCAATGTGCAGGTCTGAGCACCAGTTTAGTGTCTGGACAGCTGTCAGTGCCTGGACACAGTTTGAGAAGTAGTGCAGGCCAGGGTCTGATCCCCATGTACAATATGTAAAAACTATCCTGACATCAGGAAGGGAATTAAACCATGAAACCATTAAACCATGTCACTGACCTTAAGCAGCAGGAGCAGATCTAAGGAGAGACACTTGGGTCTAGGGGAAATGACAGGATTCAAACATAGTTCTATAAGTCAGGTAGACCTCTGTTTCTAGGGCAGTTCCAAGAAACTACACTAATTTCAACATTAGTTAATCAATTGCACCTAGATAGGAAGATGCAATAATCTTAAGAGTCAGTTCTACATGCTCCTAAATAAAATTCAGATAGATCCCCTACAGACTATAGTCTGGATATCTGGATTACTTCATGGTCAAAATTAAAATTGGAATCAAATCAAATCCACTACACTGGACCAAAGTGAATTTCAATTGTGTTGCTCTCCATATTGACCTGAGACTCATTTGTATTTAAAGCACAATTCTGGCCACAGGTTATATGTACATGACATGAATTACCTCGGTGCAGTGATTAATCTCTTATTAGATACAGAAACTGATTCCTTAGTGCCAAGCACTCACATAATTATATATTGAAAAGAGAGAGACACTTTAATGAAGTAACAGGATTTTTCAAGGCAGTGAATTTGATTTCTGTAAAACAAAAAAATAACCCCAAATAACAAGTCAGATAAATTATAGCACTTGGACTTTAACCTAAAAGAGTTTTAAATGCAGCATGGACTATTCTTGTGGTTTCAAGTAATGGTTGCTATGGGTGACCCAGAAATGAAACCAATCATGGTATTGTAATTTAAAAGTAAAACAGCTGGCAAAATATTTCCTCTCAAGCCTGTTGTCTTGGAAGAGAATGGAAAGGTCTGAAGACTTTTTATTTACTTCTCAGATAACATGAACTGCTTGAACTGAGGAACATATGAATGTTTTCAACACAGCTTTCTATTATGTGTGAGGAACTCCATTCCAGGATGTCACACTGGAGATGATGAAAAAAGACAGAAGATAGAATGAAATGTTTGAGTCTAATGGAAAATAATCAACCCTCTTTATATTTCTACTTTACATTTTATCAGTAGTCCTGATTGCATTCTATAGGTGGTGATATTTCACCTAAAAATAACAGCTACTCCAAAGTACATGGCTGTCCACATGGTACAGTGCAAAGTGATAAGGAGCTGTGTGTGATATTACAAGCCAGCCATAGCAAAGTGTTGTGTTTTCCTTTTGGAAAATGGAACAGTGGTAATATCGTCCAGACTCCTACAACTGGTGACTAAAATTTACCAATACCTCCACATTTAGACAGGAAGGAAAGGTGAGGATTTTTTTTTTTTAATGGTTCATGCTTTAACAGGAATTCCTGTAAGAAGCAGTATGGTCCCAGCAGTGTCCTGATTAAGGAAATGTTGAACAATCAGCAGTTAACTGGGTGAAAATCCCCGACACAGACCACAGTTTTGGGAGGAACTGAGAGGGAGAAATATGCTTGATTCACATGTATTTATTAAATATATCTAAATCTTAATGCTGCCTTTGCACAATGCTTAAAATGAAAAACATTCTTTGGTGACTTTGTTTAATCTTTAACACATTATTATTGTAATTTTTGCTTAGCTATTTAATTTAAATCAGCTTTTTTGCACTTTTCCTTGTTGTTAACTTGTAGCCATGAATATAATGAGTGTCAAAGAAAGGCAACTTTAAAAGATACAATTTCAAGAGCAAGAATCCCAATTTCAAGAGCAAGAATCCCAGTACAGTCAGCTGGATAGAAAAAAATGTCAAGGCACACATTCTCAGAGACAGAAACCAGTGAATATGTGTTTTTCTAGAAGAGTATTTTTGGCTGCTCTTTCTTGCTGAAGTAGTGTTGATCCCAAAGTGCTCCCAGTAACAAGGATGATTATGACAAACCAGCCCAATGAATAAAGTCCACAGCCAGCACACTTCTACTTTACTTTCAATCAGCACTAACCAACCTCCCTTTCTATCTTTTACCTAAAGAAAGAAGAAATCACTGAAATACACATGCTCCTTCCCAATGCATCTTCATTAAGACTTCAATTTTGCTAAGCCTCTGATGAAAGTAGCTGGAGGTGTTAAGGGATTTTGAAAACATGCAAAGAGACATATAAAATAGCCTGAACTAAGCCAACTAAAGTTTCAAATAGGGAAGAAGCTGAAGTCCTTGCAAGTGTGGAACTTGGCAATCAAACAGCAGGGAGACCCTTTACCAGTAATTATTTTAACATTAGCTACAATCAGTGAGAAAATAGCAGAAAGTGCTTTTCTTCACAGCTATGACTTCCAAGATGCACTGCTGTGTGCTCTTTCTTCCAAGGTTTAATAAGAAATATGATGATAAATGGCATCTTTTGCTAATGTTTTTAAGACAGCTGAAATAGAACACAATGTTTCTTATTTATAATTTTGTAGCATGCTATGTAAGGTGTGAGAAATCAGAATGTGAGGAATGGAAAAAAAAAGGTTTAAGTATAGAGAAACCAATGTCTTTGGGAGGTCTTTCTAAGCCACAAATACAATTTTTTCTTACCTTCATATTCCCACAGCTGCAAAACAGGTGCAAAGTTAATTCTCTGTCTGAGATTTCCTCTCTTAAATAAGCTGCTATGAATTTGTTGATTTTTACATACTCAAGGTGGTGGTAAACAAGGGATTTAGTACCTTCTACTTATTCCACTACAAATATTACATGTATTTGCTATATTCTTAATTTAAAATATGTGGAGATAGCTAAATTTGAAAGTAACAAATGTAAATTGCTCTTCTCTTTAGATGACCACATGATGCATTTATCTGATTTCATAACAGATTACTTTAGCCATAGGTAATTACTTTCAACAACAGCAGGATCCCTTGGGAAGCTGTGCCTGATCTTCCAGGTATGACAAGATTTAAGTTACCACAATACAAGCTGAGATGACATCTTTCTACAGCAGTTTCCTACATTGAACAGTTGCTGTGAAAGAAGTGTAAAGAGGAGAAATGAAAATATCAAGTAAGAAAAACACATACTTACATCTGTAGGCAGCTTACATGCCTTCTCATTTATTTCACATGCAATTCAGTGTGTTTCCACAGTTAACGTTTGATTTCTCTAGAGCTTATCTGGTCATGTTGTTTGTTTTCTGTGTGATGTTATAGCTTTCTGTTTAAAGCTTCACAAATGTTTCAGAGGCAAGAAATTGAAATTCCAAGACACATAGGCACTGGAATATAAATATAGAATTTTTGTTTCTATATGAATACTAACAGAAGTGATTGACAGCAAAATGAAACCAAGGAGCACAAAATGCAGATTAAAAATCTTTATAATTTATGAGTGTTGATGGGTATTTAAATGAAACCCAAAACATATAAGGACATATTCTAAAATGATGAATAACAGCAGTGTGAACATTTTGGTGGAATAAATACAATCTCCCCTGTGCTACCTGGGGTGGTTTTTTTTTTTTTTTTTTTTTTTTTTTTTTTGTTTTTTTTTTTGTTTTTTTTTTTTTTTTTGTGAAAGGTTGAAACCACACTATGGGAACTTTTTCTAAAAGAGAACTGTCTGGTTTGTTATTGTTATAAAGCTTCAGACACCTTTAAAACTCCCATATGCTGCCATAAAGGAGCTAGCATTTCACTAATATGGATTTTTCACAGAAATAAATGAGTCAAGCAACATAAAGCTGTTTCAAATAGCACCAAAACTGAGTCAGAAATTCTGACCGTGCTGAATAGTACCCTTCTGGGCTAGCTTCCTAAGCCACAATTTCATCTGTGCTTTAAGGGTCAGAATTAAACCTAATGCTCTGAAAAAAGGCAATTTCAGTAGACTCAATTGTTCTAACTACATTGCCACACAGGATTTGAGGGTTTTTAAAGATCTGGAAAACTTTGAGGTCTTCAGTGGTTTGAAAAACCAGAAATTTCCATCCAGTTCCTTAAACAACAATAAAATCAATTAAATCTAATGCCTTCCTATTTATAACCAATCTCTACAGCCAAAATTAAATATTTTCTACAGGAGAAGCTGTAATCCAACTTTTGTAATTTTTTGTAACATTGTGTGTTCCTAAAATGGAGCAGGCATCCAGATTTCCCCTTCCATTTTTTTCTAAAATTCTGACTTCAGTATCACCAGGGACCCAGGTGTTAATCACAGTATGCCCTGCCCATCTCTGACCCAAGTCACTTCACTCAATAGACCTTCTGACCAAGACTCTGATCTTTTTCAGGTCCATTTTTAAAGCTCATGCTCATGAAATCCTAATTGGACTTCATAAAATCATAGAATTTTGTGAGCTGGAAGGGACTTTTTAATGTCACCTAGTTCATCCCTCTCTGCAATGAACAGTGAGCCTTTTACCGCCCTTACTGTAAAAAGATTTTTTTCCTTATGCCTAGTCTGCATCTACCTCTAGTCCTATTACTAAAGGCCCTATTTAAAAGTTGGTCCCCATCTTTCCTGCAGGGTCCTCCTAGGTGCTGGAAGAGTGCTGTAGGATCTCCTCAGAGCCTTCTCTTCTCCAGGCTGAGCAACCCCAGCTCTCTCAGTCTTTCCTCATAGGTGAGGTGCTCCAGCCTTCTAATGATCTTCATGGCCTGCTCTGGACTCACTGCAGCAGGTCTGTGGCTGTCCTGTGCTGGGATCTGCAGCACAGGATCTGCATGCAGCACTGCAGGTGGGGTATGGCAAGGGCAGAGCAGACTGCAGGGAAGAATCCACTCCCTCTCCCTGCTGGCCATGCTGCTTCGGATGCACTGGCTTTTGTCCCTTGCCAGTACATGTCCAGTCTCTCCTATACAACCCCAAATTCCTTCTCCACAGGGCTGCTCTAAGTACCCAAATCCCCCACCTTGTGTTTGTACTGCTTGATCCTCAGGCACGGGACCTTGCAGTTGGCCTTATTGAGCCTTATCAGTTTTCCACAGATTTATGTCTCGAACTTGCACTGGTCCCTCTGGAAGGCTTCATGAATGACTTGGTGGTGTAGAAATTCAGACTCTCCTTTGAAACCTAAGAAATATTGATATCATCATTTATGAAAACTTCAGCTTGTTTGCTTGTGAAAAACCTTTGTGAAAATCTCAGTGTTGCCAAAAGGTTCTGTTCACAAAACATGCCTGTAATCTCCCTTGGTATTTCTACTGGTTTGCAAGACCTTATCAAAGAGCCCTTTATGGTTCAGCGTAATTAAAGGAAGGATTACAAAGTCTTGGTTCAGCAAGATGAAGTTAACAGGATCCAGAGATCTTTCATCTGCTCATGTAGCTACCAAAATCCTTTAGCTTTCCTGAGCTCTCCTGTGCCTCATGTGTGTTCATCCAGCCTGGCTCCTTCACAGTCCTGCACTGCCACAGGCCACCTGTTGAAGAGGAAGAGCACAGGTAGTGAGAAACAGCTGAGGCTGCTTCAGGGAAAAACACCTATATGATAAAAGTCTCAGCATTTCATCTTTTGCATTCTGCTTTGAATTTTGGTAAAAGTAAAAACACTGTTTCCCTTATGTTTCCTGAGTGGTGAAATAACAAGCCTCAGGTATAACTACCCCACTTGGTCAGGTCAGGTACTCAACCAGGCAAAATTAAAAGCATGCTGGTTTCCTCAGAATCATGAAAATCACTAAATTGTTGGAAAATAAGACACTGACTAGGGAAGCTAAATGAGTCAAGCAATATCCTTTGTGATCTAATCAGTCTGAGTGGAGGCTGGAAATTCCTAGGTAAAATTTTCTGTCCCTAAGGATAGCTAACATGACCCATGGCTAGGACTTTGTATTAGCTAGTGATAAGAGTGACACAATGCATACTACCAACACTTGATAAATGACATTATTGTCTCTGCAGAAGAAGAGATTTATTTCAAGACAAAGAAATTTGAAAACGAATTTGAAGATTATGAAAGCAATTAGGAGAAAGTTCTATCCTTCAGTACCACATAAAGTACCTCATCCACTGAGCTCAATGTTTTTAGTAAAATTGTCAGTCTCAAAGAATGGACCCTTTAAGGCCAGAAAAAACCAAAAATTGCATCAAAAAGGGGTCTGGAAGTGATATGTTATATAGGTTTGCTTAGCATAAGGTTAGGCCACGTTCTTCTGCCCTGGATTTTAAGTTGCATCTTGCCATGTAATTTTTATTTCACCAAATACAAGGTTCTCTTTTGTTCTTTAAAGTGAGAGACAGGTCAGGTAATCTTCTTGGAAGAGCACTCAGGCGAGGCAAAGTGTACTCTATTCCCCATATCTTGATACTGCCTTACTGCCAGTCTCTCCTACTCCTTTGGGAAATCCAGCTGTTCAGAAGATCAGCCCCCTGAATACAAGCTAGTGTCAAATATTAACAGTGAATTAAAACTGCAGGTAAAAATGGTGACAGTGGCATATTCCTGTCACTGGGCTTGACAGGAAATTTATTTTGCTGTAGCTGAAAAGTAATTAACCTCCACTGTGAGAAATTCTATTACTAGTAGCTATTCTGCCATGCAAAGTACACTACATGGAAATGTTACAGGCCATCAAGCAGAAAAGGCAGATTTGTCTGCATTTTAAACTAAAGCTGCCCACACCCCCACTTTACATTCTTATTCTCTATCTTCCCTCACTCTATCTTCACTGAAGCTAGAAATTGAGATGCACATGTGGTAGAAAGAAAATGGAATGAGGATTTTCATAAGATATTTACAGAAGTTAATTTGTCTCTGTGCATGCGTGTGTATGTGTGTGTGTGTGTGTGTATGATAGCAATGGAGGGCTCCTTTTCAAAAACCCAAACTCTTTATGGCAGAAATTTAGCAATGATCTAGACTGGCTCTCAAATCAGAATAACTTTGTTGCAGACATGTATAGGAAAATGTCAACAAATCAGCTGACAGACCTCCTCTTATCTTGCTCTCCCTTACAGTCTGCTGTTGCTGGTGAAAAGCACAATCATCCTCTTTTGTGAAGGGACAAAAACCGTCTGACACTCAAAACCAGGACTATATTCTGAGGGGAAGTTCAGCTTTTTCAGGTAGGTTGGATGATTGTACTTTACAAAATATGATCGCAAAGCAGAAGGACTTCGCCAGCTTCTCTGTAAACTTTTGCCTGCCTGAGAAAACTAGCATTTTTGGAGAGAGGAAAACTGTTATCAAGCTCTTCCCTCTGAGATTAGTAGCTGTCAAAAGTCATTGAGTGTGAGAGAGAATCCACCAGTCTCTGTGTGTGTTACAGGAAATGTAGAGATGAAAACCAATATTGGTTTTCTGGCCTCTGAAAGCGAGTTGCCTGGTTTTCTCTTCATGCCATGGTTATACCATGAACTAGATGTGGTGAGTTACTGCAGTTTGGAAGCCAAGAAAAACAAATCTACAGCAAATAACAGGGGAAGGAAATTTTGACTATTACAGACTAATGGTTTTGGCCAATTGCTTTGCAGGCAGGTTTGTGAGTGACAGCTGTTCATTAACAGCATGATGTCCTCCTCCCTCTCAGGAAGAAGTGGTGGCTACAACATTGCAGGTATAAAATTACTTTAGCTTAATGATGGACTGTGGGCAAAAAAAAAAACAAAACATTTTAGATCTACATTTTAAAGTGACAGTGCTCTCTGGGAGTACTGATTACTGTTATTAATGAAAGAATGTTTAATACTTTTCTAGCAGGGGTTTCTGAATCATGCATCATTTAAAAAAGATTTCACTTCTCTGTTAAAAAAAATGTTCCTGGGAACAAATAATTGAAGTTTACAATACATCACCAAGGAACCTATTCAAAGGTCTTTTATTCTCTTTTTACAAACCTTCTGTGATCAAAAATGAGAAAATATATGTACTAAAAATGAATAATAGACCATAATTGGTCTTTTTAATGATTTCTATATTAATAATGACTCCCAAACCACCTCCAAGCTTTAAGTCAACGTTTTACCTTAGAGATTTATAAACAAAACAAAATAAAAGGAATTTGAGGACATCAGTCTAAGACAACAAATTGCAAAAACATGAATACTAGGAGTTCAACATTTTATGTGATACAATTTTGAAAGCTCCAGAAATTACTGTAATGAGGAGGTTAGTACCCTGGGAAAATGCAAGCCACAATGTGGCTATGTATATAAACAAATATACGTAATGTACAAGTATGTATTTGCTTGAATATATTTTGTGCAAGGAACATCTCTTAAATTTTTGAACTTAATAGTTGAACTTTCATTGAAATTGTTTTCACTTTCAGTCTTTGTGCTTCCAAATCAAAACTTTTCTTGTGTCAGGCTACCAATGCAGGAATCTGTCAAGGATGGATTATTGTTCTAACAATTTTCATTACATTTTAAGGTCAGACAGGCTACTTTGTGTAGATAAAACTAGTGCATATAATTTTCCATGGCATTTTACAAAGGAGGCAGAGCTTTGCTGAGATTTTGAAAACCCAGTGGGCTGCCTGTTTGTTGTCAAATAGTGTTTCCTGTGTCTCATCTTTCATATTTTTCTTATAAAGACATTGATTTGGAGCTTTGTATAAGATCAAAATATGTCAAGGTTCACCTCTACCCTCAGATGTAGAGCAAACACCTCAGCTGACATTCTGGTGCATTGTATGTGGTAGGATAGTTCTTCAATTTTCTCCATGGTTAGCAAAAACAGACCAAATACAGCTTCCTTACTCATCTGCTTTTTGTCATCTAGACTTCTGGCTTTTGCCTTTGGTACTTAAAAATTTCCTGATGGTCTTGCATGCAGGACCCCAAAAGGCCATCTGTAGCTCCCAGGACTATACCCAAGTGAGTACCAAGCATTTTAGTACAACTAGAACAGGGTGTGTCCTGAGGGGACCCGGAATCTTAGTCACAAATGAGTTTTCTTTGGTCATCAGTCAGCCATACACAATTTATTATTGTTTAATCAAGATAGCAACAGCACTATCACCATGGAAGTATCTCAGAACCCACCCACACTGAAATCTTTGGTTTTTCCATCATTTGTTTGTTGTAGATCCAAGATTTCCATTATGGCATTTTTTATCTGAATTTCAGATGGCTGGAAGGGATAATAAGCAAATTAGCAGATGATACAAAGCTGGAAGGAGCAGTTGATGCCTCAAAGACAGGGACATCCTGCAGAGAGACCTAGACAAATCAGAGGGCTGGGCAACCATGTGAAGATCAACAAGGGAAAGCGCCAGCCAGATTCTGCACCTGGGATGGAACAGCTCTAGGTGCACAGACAGACTGGGGAATGAGAGACTGGAGACCAGGTGAGCCTGTCAGAATTCAAGAAGTGTTTGGATAAGGATCTAAGGTGCATGGTTTAGTTTATTTCTACAAGGAAAAAACCCAACTCACAACAAAGTATAGACATTGCACACCAAGTGAAAATCAAATATAGGGTAAAGCGTCTTCTCAGATTCTGAATTGTCTGAATGAGGTTGGAGTTACATTAATTCA
This sequence comes from Prinia subflava, assembly GCF_021018805.1. Taxonomy (NCBI): domain Eukaryota; kingdom Metazoa; phylum Chordata; class Aves; order Passeriformes; family Cisticolidae; genus Prinia; species Prinia subflava. Next base: position 127,453,538 of record NC_086247.1, read on the forward strand.
AATATGTTCCTTGCATGTGAGAAAAATTTCTTCAGCGATTAAAATATGATAAGCCTCCATTTGATATAGATGCATTCTAGATAGACATATATTATATATACATATTATGTATACATATTTTATATAACGAGTGTAGATATTTATATATATATATATATATACACACTATACTGGAGTATATACACACTACACTAGAGTTAGTGTAAACATTTAAAATAGAAAAGATGTATAAGGTACACCTGTGTTTGATCTCCCTGCTTCTTTTCTTTCATCACAGTATCCCCTCTTTTTCTTCTTTTGGTGTCTTTTTTAATAATCTGGAGATTATTTTATAACAAGACAGCTTTCAAACAATTCCCCACCTCCACTCATTCTAAAAATAAATAGGGAAAAAATAGGTGTGTTTAAATCATGAGATTTTTGCTTTGCTGAAAGTGGAAATGTATCACAGAAGCAGCTTGACAGAAACACCTGGTCTTCTTGTCAGTGTATGTTTCTGTTTTCTGCCTCTCATTGCAACTTGTTCCAATGGGGAATGACACAGCGATATCTTTTTAAGCTGGTACTGAGGTAATTGAAAGAAAATGCAGTCACTATCTTCAGGAGGGAAGAAATATAGAGGGACCAGTAGGGAACTACCTCTGCAACAGGAGGGAAGATGTAGCTTCTTCATAGTAGAATCATCCTGAAAAGTAACCAGGCAACTGAAGTGCAAAGCAACAGAAGGTTAATAGTTAAGTTCTCTCTTAATAATGTGTTTATGCATCAACTTGAATAGTATGTTTGTTTGTAATATGAGCGTAATGGGTTGATAATAGAAAAATGCAGATATTTCAGCAGGTGAACATCTTTGTGAAAAAGAAAATGGTATCAACAGCCACAGTGACAAGAGGGACACATCAACTCATGTATATTGTATAGTCTGAGTGTATAAACAGACCAAAGCCATGTTTACACTGCGGATTGCTGTACATTTTATAGAGAACACTCATTTTAAGCTTCTCATGATGAGGTCTGCAGTGTCATTAAATGCTGAGAGTCTGTCTGAAGTACTAATTCTATGTGTGCTCTCATAGACAATGCTCATAGCATTTGAGTGTAGCATATAAACTCTTTACAGCAAAAAAATATCATGCACATAGGCTTTGTGAATATTTTAGTTTGCCTTACCTTCCTATGTCTTTTGATATAGGATTAATTTTTATTCCTGTCTGTTATGTCGTGCTACCATTGCCCTTCTATTCCCACAGTTACACATATTAGCTGGAAGTTTTAGAGGGTGTTTGACAAAGTATCAATACACCAGGAGTTAGCAGTGATCTTCCTGATGGAGGTACCTCAAGCATGGCAATCTGCAGTGAAAGGACTTAAAGTGAGCTCCCTGACTGGAGCCTGAGAACTGGAGAACTTTCTTGTTCTAACTTTATTGAGGAACACAGGTTGTGGATGGAGGTTTGTCTTCTCTGCTTCAATAGATAATAGATTGCTTCCAGGAAAAAGAAAATGGAAGAGGAGTGACCAAACAGGACTTTAAATTTGTTACTATTAGAGCAAGTGTGCTGGAGTTTTAAATATGGTTTAATTAACTCTACAAAAGTCCCTCTGTATAGAAATTATTTCCTAAAGGCTGAAAACAGCAATTTGTAATTCACATTTGATATGGTGTTATGACTTGCCTCTGATCATCAGTGGAGTGTTCTATTGATTGTTTAGCAGATAAGTCTTTGACCTGTGTCATCAGTCAGCCCTGCTGACCACAGGATTTTGTTTTGATGAGCACACCCCTGGGCAGCCCCAGTTTCTTCTAGACCAGACTAGGTCTTCTGGAAACATGATGCCTCCCTCGTTCTTGTTAGTACAATTGGTTGTTGAACCATGTGGTGAACCAGAATGAAGTATTGCTCTTCAGTATACTGGCATCTTAGATGACTCCATGTTGTCATATATCCAATTATAGCACAAAATAATTCTTTAAAACTTAGCAGGGTTCCCCTGAATTATAGACATGGGACGAAAACTGTAATAACAAGTAACAAAACAAACATAAATGCAAATATACCAGAAAATTGAGAAATTTGGATAATCCACATAAATGTATTTGCATATTTTTGTTGTTGTTGTTAGATAATTGTTAAGGCACAAAGACAATCATAATCGTTGCTATGATCTTGAACTATTTTGCAGAGATCCCGTGTTTTCATAAAGAGGGCTGAAGGTAATTATCAGTGAAGAGCAAGAGGAAAAGTTAATTAAACCAAAATCTGGAGGAGCAGAAATCTGTGTTTACACAATTTTCCCATATAGAATTGTTTTCCAAAGACAGAAGGGGTTTGTTTGCATTAACAAAAATGCAGACATGATTCCAGACATTCAGCTTTGATGGTCCAGTCTATTCAAAATTCAAGAGACTGAAGTTATCTGTATCTGAAGATTATGTTGTCATTTACACCTAAGTCTATTTGTCCACTTTTACCTTTCATATCTTGACATGCCAAATGTATGATAATATTGCAGTTTTAAATAAATATATTTTAATAAGAATATACTAGATCAACATCCACAGCCACAAAAATGTAAAAAGTAAAGGCATTGAATTATTCTGATAACCAATGCATAGAAATACTTAGAGGTCTGCTTTTAAACAGCATCTTCTCATACATGAACATTTTTTAGCACAACTATTAACTTCTTAGGAGTTCATTTATAAAAATGAAAATATTGCTGTGTTATGCGTTGGGTTTTCTGAAAGCAGAAAAAAAATCTAAAAAATTGACTAAAGAAATTACCTGATACCATCTATCTTCTTGCTTCTATTTTCTCTGTCACTGTATGATTTACACAGTATCTCAGCTGACATACACTACTTAATAAATTAATACCTGTTCTCATTCTTATCCCCCCCCTTTTTTTTTTCTAAGTATAGTACGGGGATTTTTTTCTAGAATGGGAACTTTAATTCACAGGCAGTGTATGAATCACAGATGATATACAATTTCTGTATATCCCACTTCTTGGAAGTACAGTACCAAAAACTTATCCCAAAAGCAACATATATATAAAACAATAAAGTGAAACAACTGCTGATCCTCATATTGGTAAGTGAAATAAAGAGTAGAAAAGGCCTTTCTTTTTCATATAGTTTTTTTTTTTTTTTGAAAATTCTTACAGTGTAACTTTAATCATGTATTTACCTAAATTAGCAATCAAGATTGGCAATTAGTTAACACACATTAACATATATTATAGCAGTTATGAACAAAGTGTTGGATTTTCCTCAACGGAGACAAATAAAAGGCTATCTGCAAGGAATCCAGTCATCTGAAGTCACTTAAGGACATAAAAGCTATTTGACTGAGGCAATTGTTGTTTGGTAGTTGTATGTCTGTAGTTATCCAGACCGTACATATGCATTGTTAAATAAACCTCTGCCTAAACAGATGGGCTGTTGTCTGATCTCTCTTGAAAGCATCTAAACCCCTAATTAAGGGCAGTGATATAAACAGAAGGAAGGTATGCTCTTTTAATTGGCAGGGTGCATATGTACAAATAGAGAAGGAATAATATTAACTAAGATAAGTAGATTAAAAGCACCATGAGTTTCATCACTTCACATGAATGAAGAGGAGTTTACTTTGAAAATGGATCCTGATGGAAATTTTTGTTCCTCTGCAAATGCTGCAGAAAAACAAATAGGACACACTTTTACTAAAGATTGCATATCCTGTGTATTTTGAAGTAAAGGTAGCTGAGAATGAAAACTGAAAAACTTCCAGTAATACTTAATCACATTATTCTAGTTAGTTTGAGTTTGAATTTAGACAAGTTTTCCGAAGTGCTAGAGCTGGAGTGTTCCTCATTTGTACTGACTAAAAACAGTAAAGTTTGGGAGGATCCATTCATTCCTTCAGACATAACTGAACGTCACTTGTTCAAAGCACCACACTTCATTTACCTGGTGTTGGTAAGAAAGGCAAACTTAAGGAAAGGAAAAGTTGTAGAGACTATGGCTTTTCATATGATCTGCTGAAATAACCCTGACTTTTAATAATATAGATTTTTATTAACAAATATCAATGATTGTTTCAAAAGCTACTTCCAGAATGAGGTGCTCTTGTGCATAGTATCATCAAAGAGTAGATAAGACAGACACCATCATATGTACTTTTACTTGCACCTTTTCCTTTCCATTAAAATTATTTTTTCCTTGTGCTTCCCACTTAATTTGAAAAAAAAGAAACTCTCAGCATGTCTCATATGACAATATACATGTACATTTACTTACAGAACAGAGCAAAACCAAAAAGAAAGTGAAAACAGCAGTGAATGGCTTTTGTTGCAAATAGCTTGTAATACAGTGAAATTAGGAAAAACCTAGAATTTATAATGGCCTTGTATTCTAATACAGCTAAATTCTCTATAGAACATTCAGCTGTACTAAGCCCACCAAGACCCTGAACTCCGCTTTTGTTATTTGTGTATTTGGTTATGTTCAGATACGTATTTCCTTCCTTATATCTTTTTATGGTGCATGACACTGGCTCTTTGAACCTTGGTGTATCTCTTGCTAATTGTATAACTATGTTTGATCTTGAATACGTACAAATGAATACATTTATTTATTTATTTATTTTCACTCTCTGACAATTTATGATCTCTGCTCCTTTGTTGTTGTTGTTGCTGTTGTTTCTTTTTAAGAGATTTTATCTTTCCTCCCAATCTCTTTTTCTATGTACTGCCATTATTAGGTTTTTTATACTATAATACGTCAATCAGAAATAGATGTTTTGCTGAAATTAAAAGAGAGTGTGCACATCTCTAGTGATAGATATTGATCTAGTTCAGGTCCTATGACACTTTCCTTTAAAATTTACATGAAAAATAAATTATGCTTTAGTTGTACTTGCTGCTAAAATTTTCTATCATACTCCAGTTAACTTCAAGATGAATTATTATAAAATATGGTTAGACCTCCTGTGTGTTCCCATTTGCTTGTAGACCATGCAAAATTCTCTGACCTCTGCAACTTCTTATGCAATTTGTTTTCATATCTAATTAAGTTTTCAGGACACTGTATATCCTCAGCTATGAAAAGTGTTTAAAGTGCAGTCAACATATGGTAATTATTTGAAGACTTAATTGGAGAAACAGAGGAAAGAAAATGAACATGAAATACATAACCACAATATATTTCTTGCTGTCACTGTAAGTGAATGCCTATGGCCTTGAGGTCAACATTAATTAGGAAAAGAAAAGTTAAAAGCTCAAGAAATGTTGCCAGTAAGAGGAAATTTCTCCTCTTGTGAAAAGTTTTCTGATAATAAAAATATTTGATTTTAATTGAGACAGTGTTTCAGTTTTCTTGATTTCTGTTTGAAAACCACTAGCTTGTTAGATGTCACTTTACTTTTTTCTTGTAAGAACTTGAAGTTTGCATTTCAGAGAATTTCAGAATAACTGAGCTAGAAGTGATCTCTAGCTCAAACCCCCTGATCAGAGGAGGTTCAACAAGAGCAGCTTTCTCAGGAATGTGTCCAGTCGTATTTCAATATCTCCAAGTATAGATACTTTTACAACTCTGAGCAAGCTGTTCCTGTGGGGTTTTTTCAGTCAACATTATCTTGAAGAAAGGGCCATTTTCCTTGGAAGAAGTTTCAAACTTCTATCAATTGGTGTTAAAAATAAATACTGTTACATCCAATTTACAAATATGTGAAAAGAGGGTCAGAGTCTTGACCCCAAGAAGGAAAATCTACATTAGAGCCAAAAAGCTTTCTCTGCTGTATAATAATTATTATCAATATCATTGTTTGTTAAGCCTCTCCATCATGGATCCTTCCAAAAAAAAAACTGCACCAGAAAAAGAATTAAATTATAAAAGACAGAAAATTTTGATAACCCATCAAGATATTCAGTTCAAAAGCCTTCTATACTGAAAACGTTATGAAATAAAATATGAAATGGGGTCATTTCATGTTCCTCATACTACCAAATGAACAGCAGTATTTGAAGACAGCAATTTGAATGAGACGTAAGTAAAGTTGCTAACCTCAAAAAAAAAAAAAAATAAAATCATGATCTCCAGGGTGCCAAGCAGGTGAAATCTATATCTAACATGTTCTTTCCTTGTCATATGTAGAAGAAGGGGCTCAGAGGAGACCTTATCCCTCTCTACAACTGCCTGAAAGGAGGTTGTAGCCAGGTTGGGATTGGTCTCTTCTCCCAAATAATAAAAAACTAGACAAGAGCAAATGGCCTCGTTGTGCCAGAGAATGTTTAGACAGGGTATTAGGGAAAAATTTCCTCATAGAAAGTGTTGTAAATCATTGAAAAAGGCTGCCAGGGATGTAGTTGACTCAGCATCCTTGGAGGTATTATAAGACATGTAGATGTGGCACTTAAGGTCAGCTATAGGGGTAGATTTAGAAGTGCTAAGCTAATGGTTAGACTTGATCTGAGAATTAATTTCTAGGATTTTGCTTCTATGAAAAGAATGAAAAATGCCACAGTTTTTGGGTTTTTTTCAGAAGACTTGAAGTGACACAAAGGATTTAATTAAATGCATCTGAATTTGACCATAATTTGACCGAACACACTACATTAAGTATTTGTTGACACCTACAAATCTGCTAATTCCAAATGTCCTATGCTGCTGGGAAATACATGAGACTTAGTGGTTCTAAGCTGAAGGAGGAAGTATGAATTAGCTCTTCCTTTTCCAAATGTTTCACTTCAAGACTCGCAGTGGTCAACTGTGGTTACTATTGTACAATGCTATGATTTAGAAACTTAAAAACATCCACCTGCAGTGATAATTCAGCAAAAGACTCTCATCACAACAGAACGCTGAATGCTTTTATCACAGCTACCTCAGATTTTCACATGGACATGTCTATTTATTATATTCAGATTTCTAAAACTTATCATGGTTGTCCTGTTCTTTACAGAATAGTCCATGTTGTGTCCCAAGAATTCAGGAGGTATTTTGCTATATCCTCCAGAAACACAAATTTTGAACACTGCGTACTTTGAGTTTTTTGGTAATGTTTCAAAGAAAGATTAAAGGCACCTCTTTCTCATCTTTTTGAAACATATTTGTTTTGAAATGGAAGCAAAACATAGCAAAATGTTCTGCCAAAAAGACACGCATCTAAAAAAGTTAGGAATAACTAAAATATTGCAGTTGTTTTGGTTGTTTTTTGTTGCAGTAAGTAAGATAAATCTTTTTTTTATGCCTCTACAAAAAAAATCTTGAAGCCTGTTTTCACCATAATTATTTAGATTTATCATGTTTCATTAATTATGTTCATTGTTTGTATCTTTTAATTTTTCTCGTTATGCTGAAGCACCTTGATTTGATCAACACTTGAAAAGTATTTTAGTTTATAGCAAAATAAGGGCTGAATTCATTTAGTTAAAACTTTTCACGATATTGCATTCTGTAAATCTGTTAAGTGAAGAATAAGTAATTTGCAAAATAAAGAATAATTATACTGTAAATTCTACTGTGTGAAATTTGTCTTGACCATGAGGAATAAATTTATTAACCATGAATTTCCAAAGCCAACTATCATATTTACCTGGACACCATCTATAACTGTTTAGAGGCATTAAGTATCTGCTTCTCATAAATGGTGTAAAGCCATGTGATTCAGGACAGAAGAATTTTAGACTTAAGAGACTATTTAAAATAGGGCTTTTTTTCATTCTCAAAGTCCGTGTGGCAATTTATTCTGGTATATTATTAATAGTTAAAAGTAAGTCTTCTTTTATATGATGTAATTCAGCTGTGTCTCAAGAATGGCTGCAATGAAGAAATAAATTTTTTCTGAATTCTGATACATAATGAGAGATATTTAGAAAGTTTAAGTGACTTTTTTGCACCTAATTTTAGTGTTATTCACATTCATTCAAAATTTAAAAAATATTAATTATTATTCAAGAAATTGAAATGATAATAAACCCCAAAATAATTAACATATTTGAATCTAAAAGTTAAAATTTTAAGCAGCTTGTTCCTGACATTTTCAGGTGTTGGTTTTTTAAGATGTTGGCTTCATTTTCAAGGGACCTTAATAATTCTACTCATGCTCAGCAGGCATCTGGTAATGAAGTGGTAACATCCTATCTGACATACATGGGCCCTTATAGAGAAGGTACAGTTTTTGCTATGTACTCTCTACAGTCCAAAATTCTAATTGATATTCTGCAGCAACACAAATACTCTCCTCAGCTGCTAGGGAATTCAACAACAAAGGCTATTAAAAGTTAATTACCTCTATAATGGACGGCTTTCACCCATCTTTCCTTCCATTTAGAACAAAAGGAAAAACTGATTAAGGAAATCAAGTAGAGGTTTATTATAAAAGATAAAATTATGCCACTTACTAGGATGTGACTAAATGAGGAAGAACTCAGGAAGCCTTCAATTTCCTATCCTGGTACTTGCACAAAAGTGGGACCTCAGCTTATAAAAACTGGAGGATGTAAATGATTGCTGCAAAGACACAGAAAAGTGACAATATTTGATAGTTTTCAGTGTGACAGATATTTACCTATCATGTATTCAATCATTTTCACCAGTTTTACACTTTCTCCTCCTTTTTTTTTTTTTTCATTTTTTCCCCCAGTGATTTTAGGTCCTGGTAGATCAGTTTTTATCTTTCTAGAGAAGGAATCAAAGACACAACTGAATTATCCACAGTCATAGGAACTTTCTGGAGATGGATTAACTGATAGATACACATTATTTCTCACTGACAGTGGTACATAAGTGCAACATGCCTATAAGGCATTATAATCCTATTAGTTCTATGGTCCCTTTACATGAATGGTTTCCAAGAGCTGGTGATGAATTAGTCTCACACTGCTCCTTTGAAGCAGCAACAGGAGAGAGAAAAATTTTGATAAATTAGTTTACCAAGTACAATGTATGGTACACTAAGTGCCTATGACTTGCCCAAAGGTTCACAAAAATGTCAGTGGCAAAGATGGAAAAAACATTCCGTAACTCTCTATCTTGTTCTATTGGCAAATGATCCTCTTTCTCCACTGCAATTAACATTAATAAAAATCGTGCTATATTTTAACTGCTTATAGTTAATTAGTATTAAGAGATGTTTCACTGTGTGCCTTCAAAATAATTTTGTTCAGAAAGATGGGGCCCTGATTGCCCTGGGAATCTATGTGCCAAAGTATTGAAGCAAGGTACTCAGAAACCAGTTATTGGTTTAAGTATTTGACCTTCTCATATGATTTTTTTGCCTTGCTTTTAAGGCATTTGTATAAAAATCCAGGTAAACAGCTGAAAAATCAGTGTGGTAACAAAGGATTTGGTAAAGCTCCATCCATTCATCTCAGCTGGAAATTTCTTTTTAGTGTTATGTTGTTGTTTGTAATAATATGTTTCAGCCATCAGTAAAATAACAAAAAAACTACCTCAGATACCTGAATTTGTCAAACTAAAGAAATACAAGGCCATTTAAATTTGCCTACCAGCTTAAAGTCCAAACTACTTGTTTGACCAGTTGAACAAGATTGTTTTCCCTGACTAGAGTAAAGAGTAAAGAGTTTTCAGCTAAGAAAAATATTGCCCCTGTTGGCTGACAGCTGACCCTGCCTTCAGTTAAAAGGAATTAGATTTATTCTGCAGTAGGAGCTTCCTTATCCCACTGTAGAGCAGATGCCAGAATGTCCAAATCAGGACTCCTCACAGCTGAGAACTCTACTTTTTCCCCCTACATATAAGTTCTCATTTTTCTGAATCACTTTTTTCTTTTCCTTTTCCACTGCATCTAGCAACATGGCATTGTACGTGTCTGTCACACACATTGGAATCATCACACAATGTATTTCACCAGTCAAAACAAATTTCAAAACATCTGACCAAATTGACTGCAGCACTCTCTCTTCTGTATACTTGCAAATGAAATGAATTTACTATTCTGAAATCAAATAAGAGAAGTTTGTATTCTCAGCATGAAGTGCTGCTTCGCTCAAGTTTTAAGTTCAAAGTGTAAGTGTCTTGTTATTTCAGAGAAAGAGATGTTAAGTAGCTTCACTATTTAGGTGAAAGGAAACTACTAGGCAGCTTTCATGTAGGTGTCTGAGCCTTATGCAACTGAGGAGAAAGAGATAAAAAATATCTCTTAAAAAAAACACTGAAGATAGGAGATCATAAAGTTTATCCTGTCCTGGACTATATCAGTAACATGCACTGAGTTTCTCTTCAGCTCATTAATTGCCTGAGGCGCATAGACAAACACTGAAATCAGGGTCAACATCAGAATGTTAACAAAAGCTAACAAAAGATCACGAAAACTCCAATGATTTTTCTCCCTCATTCAGATTGGTCTCATTGACCCTATTGGCCAATCAAAGAGCTAGAGAAAAAATTGGTGCACATTAACTGTAATACAAAGCTGAATGGAGATACAAGAGGGGATGGATTGATTGGGTTGGAAGAATAAGGGTTCAAAATCCCAGTGTTAGGACAAGTACAGACCTAAAACCTCCTCGAAGAAAATTGTTTCATTCACTCCTAGATTTATCATGGGGTTTTACATATCTACAAATGTGTGCTTATACGAAACTTATCGAAGAACAAACCAGATCCAGTTCAGCTGTAATGTAAACCTACTATCAGAGCAAATGCACTCTGAGAAGAGCAGAACAGTGGTACCACTGATGGGCCAGAGATACAAATTTGGCATCACACTGCTATTTTAATTGCTTAGTGTTTCTGGGAGAAATGAAGTATCTAGACCTTGTGATGTTATAAAATTCACAACAGTGATCCCAGTATGTTTACATTTATTTTAAAACAAAACACATGACAAGAGAACAAGGAAAAGAGGTAATTACCACTTCAGTTGAGAAAGATAGTTCTGTCGATAATGTAGTTTTGACTTAACCACCTGCGAATTTTAAGATTTTTTTCTGTTGTTAATATCTAAGTAAAAGCTAATCTATCAATAAATAACCATTTCTCTGTGACTTCTGCATTTTCTGTCTAAGTGCCAAATGTCCCAGAAGTGTTTCTTGGAGAGGGACACCTTCCAACAAAGGTGTGACCTTTTTTTTGTTGTTAATTTTTAAGAACTTCTGTTTTTCTCTGCAGACTTGCACTCAAGAAACTTCCATGTCATAAAAATTTTTGAGATCTCTCTCTAAAGAAAAGGTTACCATACTTATTTGCTAAAGGTTTAACAGAAGGAATGCTTCCTACACCCAGAATGTACAGAAGATTCCAGGTAGCTGTGTTCTTATTTTTCTGTTCCTATAACTTTCCATAATCTGTGATATTTGGATATTTGAATCACATAGACATTTCTGCAGGTGGACTTGCAGGAATCCTAATTGGAGCCCAGTGTTTTCTGGAAGTGATAGAAGGAACAATTCTCTAGACTAGTAATTCTGATGTTAATGGCCCAGATGTTATTGGTATCTGCCAGCTGAGAACACAATGGCCAAAACCTTTGCATGTGTAGTCTAATGCTGATGAGAAAATTGTTTGACCACAACTAGCATTCTTGGTCTGTGTGTTTTTAATACCTGGTAACCTTATTATTTGAGTCTATATCTTACTGTAAAAATTATGGGAGCTGATTAAAAAGAACCTATTTTATCTTCCTGCTATTCTGTGATTTTCACAGATCCCCCTTCTACAGTATGTCACTCAGGATCTTAGGATAAAAGAAAAATCACTGTACATAGATTCCAGCATATCTCTTCAGTCCTACTGTCTTCTATACTATTGAAAGATTTCCCAAGTTTGTATCTTTTTGTCATTGTTTCTAGTAAAATTGTATATTTATCACCTGAAAACCACAGGGGATCTACTTTGTAATTTTCAGACTGTATTCTGGGAGGGTGTTATTTAAAGGTTATGTAGAAGGAATTACGGTTGATATATTCTGTCATTTCAGTTATATATGTCAAGTTTTTGCTAATGTTTTTGAAGACACAGAACTCCTTGTAACAGTAATGGAGGACAAATGCTTGGCACTGTAGTTTTTCAATGGCTCACATAATTTTCACATGCCAATGGGTTTCACAATGGATACTTAAGATTTATTTTTAGTATATTCAATTTAGGCTTTTTAACACAGTGTTTTTTGTTTTGTTTTCTAAATAATATTTTTATGAAGCAAAATGTGTATATAGAGAATCAATTCTAGAAACCATGACAAAAATAGCAAGAAAATATTATACTTCATAGAACTTCCCTTTAAATTAGCTGTATCATTAGGTACTGATGGATGTGATCAAGAGAAAAACATGACTACAGACAATAAAAAAATGGCCAAAAACAGTAATGGAGAGGAAGAGATGCAAGGCAGACATGATAACATAAATTTCTAGGAATTTTGAAAGTTTCTTTCCTAACAACAGTTTCAGTACAAATGGTAGCAGAATGAAGATATTGAATTTAAGTGTAAATTATATTTAAAAGTGTTAGGGTTTAAGGTATGCTTCAGACTTATACATAACAATCCCTTTTTGTTTGTACAGTGTAGTGTGCTGTATCTCACCAGATGAAAAATAGTATGGATTCTAATTTATGATTATTTAAAAGTCTGAAAACAAAATGAATACATACTCACCTGGGAAGAAAACCAAAAGAAAGATAAATTAAAAATATTACATGACTAATGCTATGATTCTCTGTAGTTAGAAGGATAAAAACCAAAAATAGTGCATCTCACCATAGAAATACTCATATTCATGTGGTTTGTGTGGGAAGCTTAGCTCGACACAGCCTCTCACTCACTCTTCTTCCCTGTGAGGGTAGAGAGAGGTCTGGGAAGGCTAAAGTGTCAAAATTCATGTGTTGAGATACAGACAGTTTAATAGGTAAAACAAAAGCTGCAGACCCATGAAAAGTTAAGTGAAGCAAAGAATTAATTCACTACTTCCCATGAGCAGGCAGGTGCTCAGCCATCCGCACAGAAGAAAAGCTCCATCACATGTAACTTTTATTTGGGAAGATAAACAACAAAACTCCAAACATCTCCTGCCTTCATACCCCAGCTTTTATTGCTGAGCAAGAAGTCATATTGTACAGAATATACCTTAGGACAACTGGGGACAGCTGTGTCCCTTTGTGCACCCCCAGCCCTGTCACTGCTGGGGTAGGGTGAGAAGCAGAAGGGTCTTGCTCTGTCAGTGCTGCTCAGCTGTAACTAAAACATCCCTGTGCTGCCAATACTGTTTTTAACCTAAATCCAAAACGGTCCTTTATCAACAGCTACAAAGACAAATCCAGTAAAAAATTCTACAAATAGTTGTCTACAACTACTGTATTTTGATGCACTTTCATTTCAACTGTGCCTGCAAGTAAACAAAGTTGAATCCAGATTTATATTAGCAGTACAGGTGAGACTGAATGAATAAAACCATTCTACCTAAAAAAAAATAATGAGAACAGAGCTCCTCCAATATCACGTGTGTTTTCCAAATGAAAAACTTCTGGAGCAAAAATAACTGTGACAAAACTTCTCTGCAATACCTAACTTGGATATACAGGAAGGAGATGATATGTCCTTTGTTTCATCTTGAGTGTCTCATGTTAACTAGACAGCTGTCTGTCTATGGTGCTTGGCCAGCTAGTTCTTTCCAAGTAGATTTTACAACCTACATTGCAAGAACTTACTTTTCAGACCATTTCTTCTTTCTTTTTTTCAAGATTTGATGAAGGCTGACCAATAGTTTATGTAAAATATAGGAGAAGCAAGAAAGAACTAGACAGAGACAAATCTTGTCTTCTAATGAAATCAAACGGATAGTTTGTGAAAAATCCTTTGAACTGATGTTCTCAGACTGCTATAAAGATTGTCTAAAAATGATGATTCCACCAGTCTGAATGTTGAGTATCTCAACAGAGTAATGATGCTTTGCATGGAGTTTTAACCTCATTCAGCTTGAGCCATTGTACCGTGGCATGATTTTAAGGGACTTTTTCTATTTGTCATTTTTTCTTGGTGCTAGGACTACAGTGAATAACTACATATGAGAGAAACCACAAGTGAATCACAGTGCTCAGAACTAGTTTTAGACTTAGGATCATCTGTAGCTGGAACCAACAGACTTGAAACCTGTGAATGCCTCCCACTCATTCCAAAAGAATATTTAGTGTATTATAATGAGCTTTAACCTGCTGAGTGAGCAGGAAAATCTGAATATATGGGTAATATGTTGAACAGATGTTGAAAGAGAGGGTTGCCCTGTAGCTGGTATGTTTCTGGTGAAAAAAAAAAAAAAAAAGAATATCAATCACATTTAAACAGCTGGTCTTACTCATAAAAGAAAGAAATAAGTAACAAAATTCTGTGTTGAAGATCTTAATCTCCTTAGCACCTTGCAGGATGCAAATTTAGATTTTGAGGTCCCTCCATGACTAGGAAATAAACCTCTTTAGACCAAGTACATCATACACTGACATAAAGAATCCTCCTAATTTACCCCATATGAAATGCAGAGGAAAGATTATGCTTTAATTGCACTTCACAAAAGTATTCTAAATGATTGGTTAGAAGCTGAAACTCCATCTTTGCTTGTGAATTATAGCTGTGGGTGCTTTCTGCATGTCACTCTTTCTTTAAAAAGTGAATTTCTGAAAGAAATGTTTCTGTTTTTCTTCCTCCTTTTACTCAAGTGAACACAGAATATTCCCAGGATTGATATGATTTCAGCTCAGGCTTTTTCCCAAATTGATTTATTAGCTTTTGACAGAAGTCATGAAATTATAGTATCTAATAAATTGGCATTCATTGTAGCTAATCTATAGTCTGCTCAAGCATTACAAAACCAGAAAACCAAGTCATCTAACCTCCTAGGAAGCCATTCTAACTAATCAGCTATTGAATCACACTGCTCTCAAACAGCTTTTTTTCGAATGTTCTGATGAAGATGTTCATGCCCTTTTGTTTCCATACCTTATCTCCTGCCAACATCACAGTAGTGAATTCCTTAAGGTTGGAAGATTGCCAACATTCCAAATAGTAAAGAATTCTACAGGATATACTAGACCTAGCTGCTACAAAGGCTCAAGGAAGAACTACGTTCCATTTGTCCTTCCTCTAATGAAATATTTTTGGGACGTTGACTTGGAAAAGACTAGAAAATAAGTGGAACGTATTAGTAAAACAACTTTAACCAGAACTGTTGAGACCCATTTGTAATATGACCCAACTTAGTATATCAGAAGTGTCATCCCCCACTGTCTTCAGTCCAGTGTCAATTTTGTATCTGTATAAGCAAGGCTGAGACACATATGCCAATGAAAAATTAAAGCATAGGTAGTGTTAAGTGTCTTTTTGCTCTAATTAATGTTAATGGCTTTTAAAGAGGAAAATAGTGTGCAGTTTTAGGTTCTTAGCTTGCATTTGCTGACTTGTGTTGGCTGTATCCTGTTGGTTGTTTCAAAAATGTAACAGTAACTCTAATATTTCAATCATCATAGTTTTAAGAAATGAAAATTTCATCATTGCTGTCTTCATGAAGAAAAAAAACACCTATGGAAAAATATAGCACTTTTTTGATTCCTTTTTTCCACGTGCCCTTGATTTCCACTCAAGTATTCTTTTCCTCCCCATAATCTGGATGTATAATACCTTGAAAAAGAAAACCTTTGAGGCAGAGCACTTTTAGATTTGAAATAAGAAGCATTATTTCAAATTTAAATACACTTACATTTATATAGTAATTTTCTTTGTCTTTAGTTTCTGGTATCAAAATTGTTTTTCATTTTTCTATTGCTAAGTATTATTTGTGAAATAAAGAGATTTGAATAAGAGGAACATGTTAGAAAATATTTGCTCTTTTTCTCTCCCTAGGAGTGAGTTTTTAGAAACATAATTTTGCTGCTGGTGTTTAGTAAAGCAGACATAGATAAAAACATTTTTTCTAATCATAATTTTTAAAGGGAAAAAAGCGCCATTATATTAAAAAATCAAAACAAACAAAAAAACAAAACCCCTATGCATCAGTTTAAACTTTTATGTGGTTTGAGAATTCAGTTTGCCTGTCATGATGCATATTCTCTTACTTGTCTCAACTTTTCATTCTTAAAAAAGTTTCTTCAGTCTGTAATATTTCAGCTGTGGATGTAATGTTTTAGCTACAACATTTTTATGCATACATAAAAATTGTTGCCCTGGAATTGAAACCTTACCCTGAAGATGTAAGTTTACATATCTGACAGTTGAAACTGTAGAATCCCGTGGAAAGGGTAATAGGTAACAGTCAGTTCAATAACACAAGTCACAAGCAGTAGGCAAACACTGAAGAAAACTAGATTTTGTAGTTTTGAGTCTCTTGCCACTTAGCCTTCCCCTTCTCTTTTAGCGTTAAGGGCAGCATCAAGGTATTTGTCCTGAGAATAATTACTTATAGAGAAGCTCACTGCCTGTATTTAGTAGGCAGATGAATTGTGAGTCCTGCCTCAACCCAGCTGAAAGACCTTCTGAGACAATTTAGTTGCTTTGTAATTTCTTATCTATCTTCACAAATCACTGAAATTCATTACTATGCTCAGAGGTGGGTAGAGAGGAAAGGGCTCACAAATGGGTGATGAATAGGCAACTTCCTTAAGAAACTGGTCTTCAAATACCAACTCTTGCTGAGCCCAAGCTCAGGTGCTTTTTGCAACAGGTGTTATTATATTATGTGCATATCAATTTGCCACTTTAAAAAGTCTTATATTTTAAATACTAGAGGAGAGCTTTGACAGCAACCTCCCTGTTCTCCCTTGAGACTTAGCAAAATACCTAGTGGGAATAAAGGTTTTATTACAGCTACAAGATGTAAAACAGAATGATGCAGTGCAGATATACAAGAGAAATACAAAGGTGCAGAAGAGGGGTCAGTCATCCATCTACCACAGTGCATCTTTTGTTTCTCAGGTTTGAGAAACAGACTGCAAAGGAGATCAGGGCTGGACTAGCAGCATAAGTTTTCAATTTTGAGTCAGGACAGCCCAGGTCATGATCTGAAAATTGTGCTGAGAGATCATTTCTCTTAGTGTTACACTTTTCAGAGACAGATGTAATTGCCCTTTTCTAGAGTAATGACTGATAAAGATTCATGCTGAGATTTAAAAGTGGTTTTGAATTGATGATCATGTCACAAATTCATAAGCTTATTGTGTGACTGGAATCAAGTAAAAATGGAAAATCTTGAAGTTATTTTTCTTTGTAATATTTTACAATGTTTAATAACATTTCATTGGGCCCATAGCTGACAAAAAGCACAAAAGAATAATTTAAATTCTGTTCCCCCAGAAGAATATTTGTAAGCAGTATTTCTGGACAATTCATTCATTCTGGTGAGCCAGAAAGAGTTTTGACAATTGACAGACTCACAGAATCACAGAATATGCTGAGTTGGAAACGACCAACACAAGGACCATTGATACCAACTGCTGGACCTGCACAGAACATTCCTAAGAATCACATCTTGTGTTTGAGAGCACTGTCCAAACACTTCCAATTCTCTTGAGCTCTGTCAGGCTGGTGCAGTCACCAGTATCCTGGGGAGCCTGTGCCAGGGTTCAACCAATTGGGGTGAAGAAACTTTTGCTGATGCCCAGCTTAAACCTCCCCATACACAACTTCAGGCCATTCCCTTGGGTTCTTTCACTGATCACCACAGAGCAGAATTAGGTGCCTGCCCCTCCTTTACCCCTCATGAGGAAGTTGTAACTGCAATGAGGTCTCCCCTCAGTCTCCTCCAGGCTGAACAGATCAAGTGACCTCAGCTACTCCTCATACAGCTTCCCCTCAAGGCCCTTCACCATCTTTGTTGCCCTCCTTTGGACACTCTCTAACAGTTTAATGTCTTTTTTGTACTGTGGCACCCAAAGCTGCACACAATATTCAAGGTGAGGCTGCCCCAGTGCAGAGCAGAGCAGGACAATCCCCTCCCTTGCCCGGCTGTCAGTGCCATCACTGATGCCCCCCAGAACACGGGTGGCCCTCGTGGCTGCCAGGGCACTGCTGGCTCAGATTTAATTTTCTGTCAACCAGAACTCCCAGGTGCCTTTCCACAGTGCTGCATTTCAGCCTCTCATTCCCCAGTCTGTCTGTACAGCCAGGGTTGCCCCACCCCAGATGCAGAATATTGCATTTTCCTCTGATGAACTTCATACAGCTGATTATTGCCCTGTTCTATAATTTGCTGAGATCTCTCTGAGGGGCATTTCTGCCTGAAATCAACAACTTTAATAATTAGTAAGAGTGAAAGTGCTGACTTGCTTAGTAGGGACTCTCTGAGTGGTCATGTGTATGTGTATGAAATATATGTGTACATATATACACACCAAGTTTTCAGACACTTCTAAATCTGTTACACAATTCTCAATGTGACTGCTAAATGTACAATTTACTCATAGTTGTGAAATACTAAGTGAAAATATTGTCCAGAAATAATTTACTTTTTTATAGACTCTTGTTATGATGGTTAAAAAATAATTAATTTGCTTTCTTAATGAGCATTTCACATAAGTACACTTGGCTTAAACTATGATTCATACAGATAAACCTGTGCTGAAAACATATGATTTTTCAGGTAAATCCAAATGTCAAGTAGAAGAAAATTCTGCAAGATTTATCACAGATCACGAGGTAAGTGCAGGGTGAGGCAGGTAAGGCCAGGATTTTCTTAGAACATAATTTTGATTTAGTTAGTGCCCTGTGGTAAGCAAGGAAGGAAGGGCATAACACAGGGATCTCAGAATAAGAAAGTGGTCAGGCCAGAAAGCAAATACTGACAAAGTAGAGAATTCACATTCCAGGTACCTGTATGCAACAAATCTAATTTTGGGGAGGGGAAATATGAAATACTTGAGTATAATTGCACTATGTAATAACTAACCATGTAGATAGCCACAGATACTTCTTTTGGAGGGCATTCATGGGAGATTGTCCCAATCTCAAAAGATCTAGAAAAAAAGCCAAGTAATCTCTCACTCTCCTTAAGGGATAGAGAATAACAACATTTAGTTGGAGGGGAAAATGGGGGGAAAAATTACCTTGGGACATCTCCTTGCATGATGTTCCCAGAACATAATTAAGATTTATCATTTAACAAAGAGGTTTACTTTTTTTAAACACCAAATATGTTTTATTTGTACACATTTCCCCAGTTCCTTTTCAAATCACTTTCAGTTAATTCTTGCATATTTACATCATTAGTGTAATTACACCTAATTGCCTGTTTTAGTATAAATACTTCTCCTGGCATAATTAGAATGTAATTATGACTCTAGCATATGATGAATAATCACATCATTACAATTTGGGATGATGTCACAAAAATTCCTTGAAACTCAAAATTTATTACACTTTAGTTATGTTTTAAGAGGCACTGCAGTAAGGGCTGTCCTGAGTCCACTTAAATAACGAAGTTAACATCATAATTCCAACGCAGAATGTGATGCCTATGATTTATGCTTTTCCCTAAAGGTAATATGGTAAAGCATAATTAGAGTTTCCAGACAAATGTATACAGAGAAAATCAACATAATTTTGACTGCAAGCAATGATGGAGAAACAGATAATATGCACAGAAGCATCTAATTGCTAGTTTCACAACTGGGTATGTTAGTATGTTCCAATGACTTTTTTATGGTTTGTTTGGTTTGTTGGTTGGTGTGTGGTTGTGGGTGGGTTTTTTTTGTTTGTTTGCTTGTTTTTGGGTTTTTTGTTTGGTTTTTTTTTGTTTGTTTGTTTGTGGTTTGTTGTTGTTGTTGTTGTTGTTGTTGTTGTTGTTAATCACACATTTCAATTCTAGATTCAGCCTTGAACAAAATATGGACAAGAATGTTAAATATAGTGATAGTGCACTGGCTTAGATCCTATACAATTCTTTAATCCTTTGCAAAAGAATGCTGAATATTACCTTAAGTAACACAATTTTAATGACACACAAGAAAAAATACTGTACGTAGGATAACCTAGTCATGAATAAGTTGTCAAGTGGAAAATACATACATAGGTCAGGCTAAATCTATGGAGGGAAACCCATCTCTCTAGTCCAACAATGTCTTCATGTACCTGAGGAGAGGATATATACAGGTATTTATGCTTGATAGTGTGCTTGCTGGTTTGGGCTGGGGTAAAGTTAATTTTCTTCACAGAGGCAGGTGTGGGCTGTGTTTTATATTTCTGCTAAACACACGGTTATTAATCTAGAGATTTTTTAATTATTGCTGAGCAGGACTTACAAAAGTCAAGGTCTTTTGTCTTTTCTGCTTTTTTGTGGTGCCAAGCTGGTGACAGGACTGAGGGTGCATGGGAGGTTGGGAGGAGACACAGCCAGGACAGGTGACCCCAAATGACCACAGCAAAATTGCAGACTCTATGACATCATGCTCAGTGTACAAAGAGAGGAGAAGAAGGAGGAAAGGGGGGGATGTTACTGGTGATGGTGTTTGTCTTCCCAAGTAATCATTACATATGATGAAGTCCTGCTCTCCTGGAGATGGCAGAACATCTGCCTGTCCATGGGATGCAGTGAATTAATTCCTTGTTTTGCTCTGCTTCTGTGCAGGGAAGACTTTAACATGCTGAAGAGATAAGGGAAAAGAAATCCCATGAGGTTCAATAACAGCAGTCACAAATTCTTGCATCCCTCCTAAATGGAAGGTTCAGGTAATTATAATAGCTGAAATTTATGATTCTTTTTCTTTTTTTAATTAGTTGTGCTAGCCAATATACAGCAGGTCTAGCACAATATGTATGGGAAGGGTTCTGCTTCATGCCCTGCAGAAAAGTTCAGAAAAGTATTTTAATTCCTCCATTAAAGGTCATATACATTTCAGACCAGTTGTAAGGGTCAAATGAGAACACAGACTGCTGAGCAAGTCAAAATTAGGTCTTTCAGTTTGGGGAAATACAGAGCTATTTGCCCCCAGATATCAACCCTCTTCTTTGAGAATATTGATGTATGATACTTCCTATATGAGTCATTCTGCATAAATTCAGGAAAATATTATGTAGCTGAGAAAGAGAGTGGAATACTGTTAAATATAGGTGGAGCTGATAGCAACACATAAAATTAAACTGGACTGACACTTCTCATTAAAAATCTTGTATTAAGTTGCTTACATCTTTGTCAAGATTTGCTCCCGTGTGTTGGAATTTGTTGCAGCAGGTGTTTGCCTCAGGCTTATTTTTTCCTCTTCATTTTTAAGTTCTGTGATAGGTCAATTGTTTCCAAATACAGGACTAGACTGATTATTTCAGTATAAGACACAGAAGTCTATAGTTAGGAAATTTTGCCATCTTTTTTTTGGGTGAAATATACTTGACAGGACTGTAAAGAATGAATCATCCACTTACCTTTAAAATCTCTCTAAATATCAAGAACTACTAGACCCCTAATATTTCAATCTGCATATGCATATAGATTATTGTTCTACTTAGGCAGCTATAGCCTCTGAGAGCTCTTTCTGGAACCTGGAAAATCTTTAACAATTGCCATGACCCAGCATCCCAAGTATTCTCTGCATTTTACATGTTCTTATCTGTGCCACGATGATGGAATATCCCACTGTGTTCGACTGATATTAGATATTTTAGATTTTATGTCAAAAAGAGACTCAAATTTTCAGCCCTTGAAATGAATATGATCAAAATATATAACATTCAACTACTTCAGAAGGTGTACTCATTTCTACTTAATTTCCTTTATTTATGTTTTGGGTTAAAGCATTTCTGGAGATTTTAAATGCAGAGAAGAATCTATAATTTCAGTCCAAGAATACTCTAGTCGTTATAAGTCCAAATATGCCTGGCATTTTTGATGTCTTAACAGCTCTGAATTTCCTTATAGATGCAGCATGATACAAGATATCAAATTTGAAAAATGGTTTCCAGGAAATATTTTCTGTGGACTTCCATGCATCTTGGATCCGTTGTAAAGTCCAGGACTCTGGTGGGCTTTGTGCTTTGCATAAACTTGCCTCTATTTTCAGCTGCAGCTTTTCCAGAGCTAATCTCAAAGGACTTTTCCCTGTGCCCTCTAAGTCTGTTTGTATGGTGTCTTGCTGCATTCTCACAGCTCACAGCTTTTCATTCCTTATTTCAAAAGGCACCACAAGTTTTACCATTTGAGTCTGGGGAGGAAAACTTGACCTTTGGCTCTAATGCAGAGAGTATAGTTGGAACAGTATCCAAAAGAACCTCTCTACCCTTTGGGGTATACATGTTTCTTTTGATTTATTGAACTGTTGTGACAGTGTAATGAATTTCAGTCCAAGAAATGCCACAGCCATCAGCAGGGTCATCTGAGACTCCCGCAATGGATGAGCTGTGCTGTTGGGCCTCACACTGCTGTTGGAGCTTCTCAGGCAGAAACCGATGGATGTTAGGAGACTTGCTGGTGGGTACATGGGACGTTATGGTGTAATTGCTATTACAACAATTATTTGTTGTAATAAAATAAATAATAAACCAAGATTTAAGAAACCAATCACCTTGCTTGTGAAAGGCAGCTGACTGAAGTTTAAATTTCACCATTCAATGTCACTTAGCTAAATATTAGGGGCACCTTTACTTCCTTAAGAATTTCTTTCAGGTCATCATATGGTCCTTCTACCTTTCCAAATTGGCCTGCATCCCTAGAATATTTTATGTTTATTCCAAATGTGTTTTAAAATATTGAATATGTTTTTTTATTGCAGAAGTATATTCTGATAATGGTGCAGGTGCAATAACAACTGTATACAATTAAATATTGAATAAACTTTAGCCAAAGAATAAGAGAAGGATTAGAATAAAGAGGACAATGATATTCTAATTCTGCCAGAATCTGAAGCAATGGGAAAAAAACTGTCTCTTTAGTTTTACTGGGGAGCATTTTTCACTTATGATGAAGTGACTACTACTTATGAATCTTATGTTCAAGTCCTATACTCCTAAGGAAAAAAAAAATAAAGAGAGCAAATACTTAAAAATATTCCTCATGATGAGATTTCAAATAGTTTTGAATTGGTAAAAATTCTTTTATCTGTATAATGGGAAATCATGCTCTGATTTTAAGAAACATTGACATATTTTATTGTGTGTTGTGTTTATTTTTTTTTAACAAAATATTTGGATTATAAATTCGACAAAAGGTAAATTTAACATGACATAGCTTTTTTTTTTTTTTTTACCTCTTAATAATCACTAGTTTTTGAGTATAAAAACTTCTATTACCATTGTTTCCACTGAACCCTGAATTGGTTTGGTCGGTACTGATATATAAGCAATTTTCACTGAAGGAAGATCTAATCATGATCTTGTAAAGTTGATGCACAGACAGGAACAGAAGGCTTAATTACTTGTTTGTGGTAACAAACGTGTGTGGTTGGGCAAGGTCACATCAGCATTAATGCAAGTTTTATGGATTTTTTTTTGTTTCTAATTTCTGGGGGAGATATTTTCCTTTGTCTTAGGCATTTGGTGTGAATTTAGTCTTTTCTATCAAAACTGCTTGTTACTTTGCTTATTTGGGAAATTCCTTATCATAGACTGACAGATTTGAATGGTTGGCCTAAATGGTTTGTTATAGTCTTATTTTCAAGGGAAGTCCTGATTTCTCGTCTTGACAGCAGTACTGAACAAAGAAATGGAATTTTTCACCTCCATCTCCGTCAGCCAGCTTGAACAAACACAGCTATTGAGCTCCTTAATGCATAATCTTGCTGGATTTCCAGTGTTAAACTCTGACCTTTGAGAGCCAGGTCACAGATCTTTTACTTATATTTAATCTTTGCTAAAGCCAAGACTTACAGCTGATTTGATACTTCTTCATATCTTGTAATCAAAATGGATCAGCTGCTCTTTCTTTCCCTTTTCACTTTTCATAAAGAAAGGTTATCCTATTCTGTTGTTTATGTATCAAATAATTCCAAATACTCTCCTCTTCCTTTTGTTATATCTAGCCCTGCCTCTCACGGAACTGACAATGCATTTAGTCTTCTTAGCCTGCTTCACCTTTTATATTTGATTTGCATTTTGAGGGAAATTTTTACAAGACTTTATTTTGTTATTTCCCAATGGATTTACTATCAATGTTAGGGATCCCCAAAACCAAATTAATTAACTATTCATTCACTGATCATAATGAATCAATTTGGTAGAAATCTGACTGTCGTTTTGACTTATGTAAGGGAGTCACTGTAACTCATCTTGGATAAACATTCATTAGTCTTCAGACACAGAATGTTGCTAGAGTTTATACAAAGTGAATCTGTAATGCTTTCCTCATTTTCAGTTCACTGCTTACGTATATTATCTTTTGGACTAACTTTGAAAACGCTAGTTATTAACTATTAATCTTGTATTTTTAGAGTTTAATTGGCTACCAATATATTTTTATTCTTTCTCATCAGAAGCACAAAAAGTTAACGTGTTTCAGTCAAAAGATGACACAGCCTCAATTCCTGTCTCTGAAATTCAATTTTGCACATTCTGTTAAACCTTTGGAATAGTAGTGAATAATCTTTTGAGGAGTGTTTAGCAGGTTAGCATTATGAATGAAAGGATTACTATATATTACTATATTACTATGTGTTACTATATTACTATATATAATATATATATTACTACTATAAAAGAAAAGCTCTCCAACTAAATAAACTCATAAAAGAAAATGGGTAATCCAAGAGCAGGGCAGAATATTCAAGTTCTCTGTTTCCAGGGTTTCACTGATGGCAGACGTAAGAGTTCTGAAAGATGTGATCACAGCACACTGCTATGAGAAGTGTTATACTTTTCATATAACTTCTGAGAGTCAGGATTTGTGCTGCAAGTGCCAGACTCCTGAGTGCTGTTTACTACCTTATATAAACCACAGGCTGTCTTTGTAATCAAGTTTTTCCTTGTCAGCACTCTCTATCCTGAAAGAAGAAATACTACAAGCTGATTAAATGCACATTTCCCTGTGCCTTGTGTTTTTTCTGTCATTTCCAAAAAAGAAACTGCTTTTCCAAATGGTTATCTTGCTGCAAAGTGGTATTTGAACATTAGCAAGGCTTAGGGGTTAAAAGGTCTTGCACAGAAACTCCTTTCAAACTCCACAGAGAGAACCTCTTAAAGGGTCTATACAACAGTCGAGGTTTTCTAAACAGAGGCTAATTTTCCATAGAGATGTAGAGGTACTTCTGCAACACAGACTTCAGGAGAAATACTGTTTGTGAGAAATACTGATTGTGAACCTTTCAGTGAGGCAACAATTACTGAACAAAAAGATCAGGTAAATAACTTTTCTCTGGCAGAGATAAATGTATCAGAAAATTTAGGTGAGCAGACGGGAATACTGTGTTATAATATGGGATCATAAAATGAAAACTCTCACCCTTCAGTGGTAATGAGCTGCTTGTGGCATGTCACTAAAAAAGCAATCTATGCTTGAGTGAAAGAAGCGTGTCAGAGAGAAAGAAACAGCATTCAGTAAGGAAAAAGGGAGTGTATTTTCAGAAACCAAGATAGATAAACTGTGAGAGTAACCTTTCTGTTAGAGAAACAAAACTCCTCTGTTGAGTAAAGTTTATTTCAAGGAAAGAGCATACTGATGTATTTTTGAAGTTGAATATGATTGCATATCTTGACACATGTACACCAAGATCCAAAAATGAAGAAAAAAATGCATACATAAAAATTTACATACAAATTTTTCCTTCTTCTCCAAGGACCCCAAAGCAGCAGTTTTGGAGGTAACAGTGATGTATTTCTATCCTTCTGTATCCCATATTAAGAAAACAATTATGACATCTAATATCAAAAACCAATAAAACATAATGTTGCCCAAGGTGGCAAGTCCTTAGACCATGTGCCTATCTTGACCACAGAATCATCCTTTTAACACCATGGAACTTATACGGTTGAACTACCAAAGTAGACCAGAGAGAATAATTTCCTTTTACAAAGAGCCCACATGATCCCTACCATGGTGGCTACATTTCAAAGTGGAATGAGTCATTGGAACCAAATCCTTTTAAGAAAGATGTGCAGAAGAATACTACTGATTCATAGAGTCATATCTAGGCTACTGAGACAAAGCTGGAATCAAAGAAAAGATAAGCTCAGCTTTATTTATGCATAAAAGTGTCTTATGAAAGTTTTTATGTTCAGTGTAGGGGAATAGGAATCCTTTTAGCTATACACTGGGAGGAGTAACAGAGTTTCTTGGAACTACAAATCCAAAAAATAAAGGAGGGCATCTGATTAGTGAAGATCTGGAGGTATTTCCCAGTCTCCCAAAACCTCAATCTACCAATCTCTCCTGCAGTATCTACCTCTTCAGTACAAGTACCTGATGTTAATTTCAAGATCATGCAACTATCCCCTTATTCCTTTTCTTTGAGGTATAGGCCTTTACTCGTGCAATCATTTTATTATCCAACCATTCACAGTCCTTTACATAAGGCCCTGAATTTGTTCAGTTATTTATTAGTATGAATATTTATGCTTTCATTAACATCAAGGATATTCATGGGACTTTACAGAAAAATTAGATAGGTCTCTGCTAGGAGAAGATACTCGTGGCTAGAATTTAGAATTTTTCGTAATAGAAAAAAATCTTACTGAGTTTATGGAAAAAAGCAAAATTTAAGTAATAATGTGGCAGAAAATGTGTCAAAGTACATTAAAACATTCGTAATTTTAGGATGAATCTTTTCAAATAATATAAAATACCTACCAGGAAGGATTACAGAATTTAAGAGACTTTTTTATTTGCATTATAGGTCATGTTTGTAATCCCAGTAATCCTTAAGTTTGACTCACCATAACTTTATAGTAAATTAATAGCCCTAATTTATTAAAATTCTGTCTCCAACAACAGCCCTAAAGGCAGACCTCCCTCTAACCTGCACGTTCTCTCACATTTCAGTGAAGCTGTCTATTCTCTTTATTATTTCATCTATCTGAGTACAACATCCCATATTAATACTTAAAAAAGACCAGAAGTAAATACGGTATCATAATGTGGCTCTAAAATCTTTTAGATTTTTAGCATAGGGTTTAATCTTTTAACCTTTTCTTCTTAAAAAGAGCCATGTCCATTTCAGAAGCATGATTGAAGTAGCAAGCAAAACTAAAGTTCAGGAAAACAGTATCCAGTATAATTATACCTTATTTATATTCCCTTCTATCTGTCAAATTTTTGCTGGATACTAATAGAAGTCTCTCTGCTTTCTTGCATTTAAAAAGATCTTCAAGTTTAGAATAAAGTCTTCAAAACTAAAAATTTATATTGAAGAATATAAACATCAATAAAGTTTAAATGGGACATTTTTCCTTGCCCATTTTAGTTCCCCCTCATTAATCAAATTTTGTCAGAATTCTTCCTAAGATTCTGTTAAGTTTCAAAGCATCTTCTAAAAAAAGTTCATCAAATTCATCCCTCAAACCTTTATCTCTTGGTGTGAACATTTGAGATGAAGAATCATTAGCCAGTAAAAACCACAGAAAGTGCTGCGAACGTCTTACACATTGTAATGTTGCTGAAGTTCTTAGCAAAATTTAATCTTATTACATCAAAAATCCAAAAACATAGGCAAAATTTTTTTTTTTATTATTTATATGTGTTAACAAGCTCTAGTATAGACAAAATGCTTTTCAAAGAGAAATCTCTAATAAAAGAACATTTTAAAAGAAAGGGAAAATGCAGTTTTAATGCATACTACTTTCTATTTTGTCTTAGAAGACATATAATTTTTTTTATTATACAGGATATCTTCTGCCTTCTATAGAGAAACAGTTTGAATACATGAGCAATTTTCTCATCTGTTCAAAAAAATGGTGATGAATGTATTTTAAAATATTTCATTTTTATAAAGAAGAGAAGAACTCTCAGTGAGTAGAGAACCAAGATGATGGTTCCTGTGATCCTCTTTATTAACATGAGGCACACATGAGTTATGTTGACAAAATAATAGGTTTGGTTTTTTTTTAATGCTATTTCTAAAAATGGGATTTTTAGAAATTTCTTTTATTAGTACTTTGGTTTCATGAATGAGCAATAGAAAATATCATGTCTGGATTCATTAGCACATTAGGAAATATCACAATAAAAATACAATAAATTCAGGAAATATGAAGAAAGAGGTTCCCTAAGCTCTTTACTGAGAATTTCGGTAGAATTGGTCTTCTTAAAGTTGCAAAAACATAATGCACCCTGCACAGTAATGGTTTACAGAGAACTATACAAAATCAGTTCTCCAACCATGTGCTCTTCCCTGTAGGTCTTGATATATTTAATTTGTAAATAAGAAAAAAATTCTATGTATTGCAAATGTCTCTTTCTTTACACTTTACAAATTATAGTAAGTAATAATATTATTTCATTTTTAACCTGAAAATGAAATAAAATTAATTCCTGGAATGAATCCAAAGTTTTGCAGAGATAACCTTACTGTATAAAAAGGATAAATAAACCTGGGAACAGGATAGAAATTCAAGAATGATGGTATGACAGACATAAAATGTGCAATGTACATATTGTAGGGTGCAGAGAGAAGCACAGACTCACAGAAAATATGATGGGACCTGGAGAGAGCATTTCATGTCTTAACTTGCTGCAGGATAGGATCAACCCTATTTAAATTATTTCCAATAATTATGTGGGTAATGACAGAGATTCTAAGATCTCCCTAGGCAACCTATTTCACTACTTATCTGTTCACCCCATTAGGATTTTTTTTAATGTATAACTTAAATCTCCCTTGATAGCATTTAAGCACATTAAGTCTTGTTCGATGCATAGTAGACGATGTCTTTGCAGAAATCCCTTAAGACTCTTGTCTCCTGTCAGTGTTTTCTCTCTTGAATAAACTCCAAGCCCTAAACATTTTCCTTTCACATGATTCTTTCTCACATTATGAATATTTCTGTTCCTCCACTTATTCTTTTGTTTCTTTTCAAATTATTATGAGACTTAATGCCAAAATTTGAAAGCAAGTACTCCAGCTGAGCCCTTACAGTTTAAGGATTGCTTTCTATGTCTTACAGACTAGGCTCTTGTCAGACTTCAGAAAATCTTGGCTGCAGCTTGCACTTGATAGACAGAACTCATTGTTTATCTTCAAATCAGCTGTATGTTTGGAGTAAGTGTGATTTTGTTAATCATAAATTATTCTGGATGCTGGCAAATAACATCAGTTCTTGCTTTCAGTCTAGGGGCTTGGGACTCTGGACTTCTAAACTCAAATATGGAAACTGTGCTTTTAGAGAGTTACAAAAGCTTTATGCATCACAGTGTAATGCCTACCCTTCCACAGAACTGTGTGTTGGTTTGACTGGTGCACTCTCTGTGATTTCTTATAATCCCTGCATCCTCAGGGATTATAAGAAATCAAAATGTTTAACCAGGTTATATTTTGCTAGCAGAATTTCTTATTTGTATTGTTCAGGTTCAGCTTATTTTTTGTAAAATTTTAAAACCAGTCCTGTACTCAAACACAATATTTGTTCCTCTCAGCTTAATGCTCTTCTCACAGTGAAAATAACGAGGAAATGTGCACACACTATACATGTAACCTTTGAGTAACATCAAGCATACACATATCCTTGCAGAAACCTACTGAGTGACTGCTTCGGAGGCATCTTCCAATGCATCTTCTATTCTGTGAATACTGTTTCCTAACTTGTTTCTTC
This sequence comes from Prinia subflava, assembly GCF_021018805.1. Taxonomy (NCBI): domain Eukaryota; kingdom Metazoa; phylum Chordata; class Aves; order Passeriformes; family Cisticolidae; genus Prinia; species Prinia subflava. The sequence goes on from NC_086247.1 coordinate 127,483,180, forward strand.
CCCATCTAAGTAAAGTTTCATCTAGGCTGTCTTCTCCACTTAGTTATAAGAACACCATAAAAATAGCGCCTTCTAAGTAAACCAGAGTAAACCAGCTCTTATTCAAATTAAGAAATAGAACAACTTCTTCATGATTCTTTCTGGGAATAAAAACTAGTCCAATTTAGTCAATATAACTTCTTCCTGAAGATTCCACATTGGCTTTTGCTCTTGTCTTCTGCTTCTTTTCCATTCATAGCAATTCATGCCATGAGAGGGTCAGTGCCATTTATTTTGAAAGAGTTACTGTCAGGTTATTTTAGTCTAAAATCCTCTGGTACTGTTCTTATTTTCTTTAGTCGGTATTTGTCTGTTCCTTAAATTGTTACAGTGTTAGTTGTATGCCACTAGTGTTCAGAAATTTAGCAACAGCATGTGCTGGATTCTCCAGCTCATGGTAATATGTGTTATACATAAAAGTGAGGGGACAAGAGGCTGGGTGGTGACCAAGGTGGTAAAGGTCTCAAGGGAAAGACTTAACAAAGAGTGTTTAGGTATTTCTGCAAGGAACTGAGAGCTGGATTTGATGATCCTTATGGGTCCCTTTCACCTTGAGATATTCTGTGATTCTATGAAATAATTGTTAAATGCCTTGAGAGCCTATAAACACCCCAGCTCAAGTTTCTTAGAATATGAGGGATCTGAAATCATCAAACATACAGTATTTTATTCTAGGCCAAGATTCCTGGTCTCTGATGTTTCTATTAATGAAATATCTCTTTCCATTTCAGGGAGCTGTTAAGCAGGAAATCATCAGACATTTTTGTTCTCCTAGTTCAGCAAAAGATAAGTCCTTCTTACAGTTTTTCTCCAATAATTAGACATTCTATAAAGTCATTATTTTCATGACATTTTCATCATTTGTCAAATGCAACTCCTTTACTTCACAATTTTAACTCCTGGCTTTTTTTGAAATTCATGCCAACTACTTTTTCTGATTTTTGTTTTCTACATTCTTGCCTCTTAATCTCTGGTACATCAGAGTTCCTGTGCACCAGTCTAGAATAATAGTCTATTATTGCTATCAAATATTAAATAAACAAGTTAAAAATACAGTGATATTTGCAGAATACCCTTTAAAAGTTTATAGAAGTAATATGAGGTCACCTTCTTTATCTCTGAATATCTGCAGAAGACAGGGAATCTTCTGATGTAGAAATGCAATACTTTTACTTCCATTAGGTCTGTCAAAGGTATATGAATATGATAGATGTTGAGATTAAAGGTCTACTTATAAATACATATCTATATGTCTATAGATTTTTTAAGAGTCTCAGTGTTTATAAGAAGCCAGGTTTTATAATTCAGAATATGAGCAACTCCAGAAAAAAAATAATTATTGTTCAGGGACCAATATCATTTAAGGCATTGTTAGTTATACAATGAGACAACATCACTGTAATGGTCTGAAAGGTGCTGCTATTGCAAAGTAAATAAAACTGTTAGATTTTAAGAAAATCAGGTTACTCCTGCTGTGCTGTGACTAAAAGAATCAAATTATTTTGATTTAAACTCAAAAAAACCCAGGAAAATTATGGATTGATATGGGGTTATGTCTTTATTTTACTTCTCTTTCTACACCAAAATAGGATTCTTAATAAAGTTGTTCATGCTCAGGACATAAAATATTCAATTCAATAAAACTTCAATTATTTCCTGTAAGATTTCTGTGTTTCCATATATGGCCTATATGTAATGAGTAAAAGGTTCAACACAAAGCTTTTTTTTCCTTACAATAATTAGCTCTTTACAATTAAAGATGAGCCACTCTTTCATACAATAACATACTTGATATCTGTACATTAGTCATTCTAAGGGGTGCTTAAAAGGCTTTGGATATTATCTCACAAAGATAAATTGATGGAATTTTAAATTAGCTGGGAGTTTGAGGGTGAGATAAAAAATATCACCAGAAATTGGAGTAGCTTCAGCAAACAGGTCTCATGGGAAAAAAAGTCTTTCCTGAAAGAAATCATGAATGTCAACAAATGCTAAATTATCTTGCCTCTTGAAATTGGACACCTGGCACAGTTAAAACTTGAATGGGACTTTTTTATTATGTTAGAAAATTCTGGAATTCACTGTTGCTCAGGTGGTACATAACAGACCTGAAACCCATACTATCCAGCTCTTTTTCTATTTTTTTATCTTTTCAATCTGAAAACCCACCCACAAAACCTTATATTGCAATCATGGATTTGATCTGTCAAATACATTAATTAAGATTAATTTATTTCTTTGCCAAATTTCCTAGACAGATATTCATATGAATGTATCATAGAGTACATGCTTAAAGGTTCAGGTGTGTTGAAGGTGTATTTATACCTCCTTTACACAAAATACACATACTTGTACAAGCAAATTTGTTTAAATGGAGGCACACAATGTCACTAATCAACGGAGTTTAAAATGTGCCATCAGAGAGAGGACGAAAGAGAAGCTATACTGAGAAAATTCATATATTTCCCAAATATAATCAAAACTAGAAAGGCACCTCCCCTTCTCAAAACCTAAATATCAAAAAGAGCCCAAAAACCTACTGGCTTTTCTTTTGCTGCATTTGTGTGTTAAAAATGTGGAGCCCTACAGCTAGATGTCTCAAGGAAAGTTGGTGTTGTGGTTATCTTTCAATGGACTAGAAGTTTCTTTCCCATCACCTTTTGACCTTAGTCCAAAGGGGGTTTTGCCATTGAAAATAATTGAACTAGAAATCTTTTTGCTTGTAATTATTTTCGTTGTTGCAGAAATATTGCACAAACCCTCATTGTGAAGTTTAAGATACATGTGAATAAAGGGTTGGCTTGCTCTTTTCTGCTACTTTTACACAGTGCTGGACCATTGTTAAAGGTGCAACAAGCTACTTAAAAGCAAATTTCAAGGTCAAGTTGGAGGATTAGAAGGAAGTAGGCCTGCTCACATCAGAAATAAATATTTCCACAGAAAATAGATAGATAGTGAAGAAGAGAAGCTATGAAACACCTAATACAGAATTGCTGTGTTCAGAGAACCTGCTACATTCAAGAGTAACTAAAATGTCAGTTTTAGTCATACCAGGCTTCCTCATTTTTCTTTCCTTGAGAGCAGTTTTTGTAAGAGAACTAGATCTGTATTGTCTGCCTATTGTAGGGTAGGAAGTAATTTACAATAGCAAGAAATAAAAAGCTATAAAATTTGCTACTAAAGTTCTAGTTTTTTCAGCTACTGTCAAATTCTTATGGACAAAATTCTTTTCACAAACTCTAATATTGTGCTGTGTGTGAAAGGGTTTGGCCTGATCCTGTAACCAACCACAAGCAGGGGTGAGAAAATTTTTAGTATGATGATTTTGTGTCCATTTCAAAGAATGACCGAGAACTATGTTGAAAATCAACAGAACACAGTTCATCACTGTGCTCCTTGCACACTTCTATCCACATACACCTGTGCATAAACACAAACATGTTCCCTTTCCTTGTGTTGGAGGTAGGTATTTAAGATGTGTTGGCACTGAGATAAGTACACATCTACACAAATTTCAGTAAGGATAATTATCTGGATCCCTTTGCCCGTTATTCCACTTGGGAGACTTCTCATATATATATCTCTTATTTCAAGATATTTTCTGTACAGACCCAGTGGTCAAATTTATGAATCATAGAATCATTTATGTATAACCTTTGGCCAAATACCAACATTGTCAGCTAAAGCATAACACCAAATGCTATGTCCAGCCATTTTTTGATACTTTCAGGGATGATGACTTCCAATATTTAACCACTCTCACAGTGAGGAAATTCCTCCTGATGTCCACCCTGAACCTACCCTGGCATATCTTGAGGCCATTTTCACTTGTCTTGTCATGGTTCATGAGAGGAGAGGGCCGAGAGCTCTGTATCACTGTTGGAGCTCATTTGGTATCAACCTACTTTTGCAAGCTTAGGGCAGTTGCCTTCTGCATGGTATGAGCTTTTTTGTGCTTTATGCTGTGTTCTGTTATTGTGCTGACTATGCATTTAAAAGCTTCTTGCCCATTTGGTGCCATCTCTGAATAATACATCGGTGTGCCTCACTTTAATGATTTACCAGGTCTATAAATCACTTGAAACACTGTTCAGGCTGGTGATGTATGTGAGTAATACATCATCACAAGGTGATGCTGAGATGATATATTGCTCTGAAGATGGCGCTGTAAAGAAAGAAAACCTGGAGAACATTCAGTTACCCACTACACTCATTTTAAAAAGGGGCCGCCCCTAATGGAACTGCTCTTATTTCTTGACTGCATGTGACTGCCACTCTCAGAGGAGTTTAAGGAAAACTCCTTTTCCAGAAGAGAGATTCCATGAGATTGCCAACTTCTTCTACAGTTCAGCTTATTAAAAATTTTGTGCCTCTTTTTTTTTTTAATTTTTGGTTTCTTTCCCAAAAATCTATTTTGGATTTTTTTTGCAAGTTTATAAAGTAGCTGTAATTCAGATTAAAAAGAAGAAATGAACATTTACATCAGAATCAAAGGAAGAATGATAGATATAGAAACTTGAACACTCTTTAGTGACTATTATCATATAAGAGTTAATCAAAATCAAAAAATGGTAAGTGATGAATGTTGGATGAATACCCATCAAGTGAAGAATCATCTAAGATGTAAAATAGTAGAAGCACTTTATGTCAGAACTTTTAGTTCATTCCACCTAGCAACAATCTAAATTTAAGAAACAATGGAGAAACTGCTATGGAGATGTTTAAATAATTGGTACATTGGTTCCATAAGAACTGAAAATATAGAACAAAACCAGGAGTAATATTTTCTTTAACTGGGGAAAAAACCCTCCAAGCAACACCCCCCTCCCAACACATACACACTTGCACACACACACACAAAATCAGACCAAAACAAACCCCAAGATGTTCTAAGTAAAAAGAAATCACAACAGCTTAAATGAAATATGGTATTTGTGTTTCATCCAAATGACCATACCTCATTCAGTTTTTCTATATGGGTGGTTTTTTCTTATCTTGTTTGAACTTGATCTAGAGAAACATTTGATTTAAATTAATATTAGCAACAAAATATTTCAATTTAAACAGAAAAAAATATTGAAGTCTTCTGTTGGAAATCATTCCACAAGTTTAGGAATTGTAATTTTTCAAATTAGGGTAGATTCTTGAGTAATGCAAGGAAAATTTTTTTTAGAAACACACCCAGATCTCTATGCCTCATTCTTCAAAGAGAACTGGATGTCTCATGGCAAGCTTGGTGAAATAGCACTGTTTAGGAAAGTGCTGCTTCTTTTACTTCCATAGTTTTACTTCCATAGGGCAGGCTAGTTTGTGTCATAGAACAGTAAAGAGAAAACTTGCAAGAAAAATCACAAATGCCTACACTTTTGATACATTGGACTAGATACTTGACTTTGATGAAGCCCTTCTCAAAAGCTATGCCTGTGAATGATGAGCCCTGCAGTTCAGTTGAATATCACCATTTATCAAATGGGAAATGAAGAAAAGTAAGAACAACTATATTGAATTAATACAAATGAAATTATGGAAACTGATGCAGGGATAACAGCATCCCTGAAACTCTAAAATCTACAAATACGAAATTGTATATTTGTTCTAGTGAGATGAAATGAGCAATCTGGGAGAAGAAGACAAATCAAATACACAATAATTTAAAGAAAACTACCAGGTACTATAAAATAATAAAGTGCTACATTGCTCTTTATTGTGACAAAGACAACCCTTCACTAGACTGCAGAACTTGGCTGAAGAGGTTTTTACCGATTTTGAATTCTTCTTACCATTGAGAAAGACCTCCAAATCTAATTTCTTTAGAAGAGAGATGTGAAAACTAAACATTTATATTTCAAGTTGTATTCTATTCGTGTGCCTAAAACTTTCTACTTTTTTTCCCAGAAAAGATCAAAAGATCAAAGAGGAACTACTATGACCATTTTATTTCATTGTGAATCAAATGGTCTGAGCAGTTCTTTGTGACACAGGGATGGTGAAATTTAAAGTGTTTTTCCAATGTAGACTGATCTCAAAGGTCAAAAAATTGATATATATATGTTTTAAAACAGTGAAAAAAAAGAGAAGTTTACTGAAACCAATATAACCCAAGCATAAAAGGATATTACTGAAGAGCTTCTTTGTTGTAGCTCAATAAGAGATTTTGATATATGGATGGCAGCGTAAGCTGTAAACAATTCAATTGATTCAACAAATAAAAAATAAATTAATAATAAACATTATTTTGATGACATCTTGATCACAAAAAGACAAATGGGATTATTTGTCAAGCTTCTGGAAAGTTCACAAATACAAGGCTTAGTGGAAGCAAATAAACCCTTTTCTAATACACCAGTTCTTAGATGGGCTTGAAAATTACAGCAGCAGTGTAGAAGGAATGTATTGAGCTTAAAAGTGGCCTCAAAAAGTCTGACTAGCTGAAAGATATTTTTTGTTACTAGTAAGCCAAAGCAAAATTGGTTCAAAGAATAAATTAATATTAATCATTTTGATATTAAAAATAAATATATATAGTTGACTGATTACTAAACCAGAGTTACTCCTGGTTTTGGAGCAGGTAACGGTTAAATACATGTTAGATAAAGGGGTGATAATCATAATTCTATATATATATTTAATATGTTCTAAATGCTGTTAGTAAATTCTACTGTTATATCAGTTGTATTGTTGAGGTTTCTCACATACAGCCATAATATAATCAAATAATAATAAGAAATGACTGATTCTTTCTTTTTTTATCCAGAGCTCCTCTCAAAATTGATATGTTCTTGAGAGAAATATATATATACACGTAGGAAAAATAAAGCATTTCATTTATGACATAATGAGAAATCAGACAAGCTCTCTGAAAGGGTGAGAGAGTATTAAGACATTATCAGAGAGCAAATAAATTACTGAAATCTTGTTGGATCTTGATTAATCTCTGTGCAAAAGCCAGTAATGATGATATAGGATCCATCTTTAACTGCTGCCAATTTCCTATATTTCAATCAGAAATAACAGAGCTGAACCAACATCTAACATCAGATCAGTGAAGTGAGGTTCTGTGGGAGAGCTACAAATACAAACAAGCAAGAGAATTTATGAACTGAATGAAGCAATTATCTCTACTGAGAACAGTGGCATTAGGGAACCAATGATTTCACATATTTGATTTTATGTACCTTCTACTGCATTGCTAAGGGAAAAGTAATCTTGTTTTACACTGAAGACAATGAGGCAATTTTTTTCCTAATATCCTACATAAAACCATAAAATTTGTGATTATGGTATTTGTGGATCCTTAAGCAATCAATTTAGCTTATGCAATCCGAGCATAAAGATGACTAATAAGAGGTAGAACTTCTGGTTTAAGCACTAATTACTCAAAAATATATTGTAGAGATCTGATTTTATTGGATGCATTGATGTACTTTGCAGGACTTTACAAGTACTAGTATTTGATGAGTTCTCTTAAAGAGGAAATCTATCAATTTTAAATTCACCCACTCCCTTTATTCATTGGCACAAGATCTTTATATAAAAAGATCATAGAGAAGGTAAAATCTGTTTTAAGATAATGAATTTATAATTTCTTTATGCAAGAATCTCTAGATTAATTTAATTAATATCTGGATTTGAAAGAACAAAAACATATATGATTGCAACTTTGTATTTCTGGAGTGAAGCTTGCATTGAGAGAGGACCCCTTTCATAATGAATAACTACACCATAAGTAAAAATTAATGTTGTTGGACTAAAGAAATAAGTGAGGAAATGATTTGTATGGTGAGGGAATTTTTTAGAGCATCTGTTTTTCCAAAGAAAAAGGTGAAAGTGAAGAATCAGGTGTGGAGGGGATGTACGTGGCTGAAAGCTGTCCAAAGCCAAACACCACTAGAAGGTCTAGTCATATGTACAGGTATCCAGACCCTGTTGGGACACAGCCTAGTTCTCACAGCCACTGAAAACATGATGGGTGCTTTCCATGGATGCCCAGGAAGTCTACCCAGCCCTTTATAGCATCATATGTGCTTACGTGTATTGGGTTATTCCTATTAAACAAAATCCACCTACAGTTTGCCACTCTTCCGGAGCAAAACCAAATATTGTGAAGATCTGATTTGCTCTCAGATTTTATGGAGAAACTATGGGCTAATCATCATGTCATATAAATCACCAAAGTGCTTTTGATTGAGTGTGTGATCTACAAAGGTTGTCAGAAGCAGGATGATTTTTCCTAACACTTGACCTTGGGGTTAAAAAACATAAATCAGATTTATATATTGGTAATACGATTGCTCTGTTAAAGGTTTGACATTTGTATTTTGTACGATGAGAAAATATCAATAAGAAAAAAGTTTAAAAGAGCTATTTGTCATTGAATTTAGGCAGGTCAATAAAAAAAAAAGAGACTAGAAGGTGCTCACATGATTTTTAGAACCGTATTCTTTTACAGTAATTGAGCAATTTGAGTGTTGAATGTTTGGATACGTTCACACAAGCATGTGTACATGTTGTGAAAATATTCATTTTCCAAGGAATTCCATTGTTCTTACTTTGATTCATCATTTAACTCTTTTCCTGAATGCACAAGTTTTACCATTTCCCAGAGAGGCATTTCACTTAATTTCTTTTTGGATTAGCTGCTGCTCTGAGTTTGAATTTAAAGTTTAAAGGAACCATTTGATTTTAATAACTTTTATGTGTAGTGCTCCATTGAGTTTGGATTTCAGCACATAGCACTACTTTTCCATAAGGTGATTTTTAGTAAATCCCTGTGTGTAAAAGAAAGATAAACACACATCAGTGAGTTTGTTACTGCAATTAAATTATTGGATTTTTACATTAGAATATATTTTGAACACAGAAAAGCATGAAGAAACTGTTTTCTCGTGTTGGTCATAGACACTTTTCTAAGACTTCAAAACTTGAAATAAGCCTGTGTGTTTACTTCGATCTGAGAGAATATTAAAATACCATGGTCCTATTATATATACAGTCAGTTCAGGAAAGCAGTGCTTCCTCAAAGACACTGTTAAACCAAATTCTTAAAAAGCAGCTGTCTCCTTAGATTTTGCACTCTTAGATAAATATTTATTTGATTACCTACTTACTTGAATTTGCACACCCTGCTCAATCTTCCTGTCCTTACTAGCTTTGTCTCTCTCCATTCCACTTATTTCAGCTTATTCAAGGTTTCTTTAAAGCAGTCTAGGCAAGGTTAAGCACTGATTCCAAGCCCATTCTATAATTTGCAAGAACTTTCTTTATTCATACTTCTTTTGCTGTTTTTTTTTTTTTTTAATCTTATTCTTGCTACTTCCAAGTATGAATTAAATGCAGTCATCTATAAATCTAAATATAAATCCATATCTTCAGGAGACTTTTTTTTATTGGGTTTTTTTTTGTGGGTTGCTTTGGTTTTGTTGGGGTTTTTTGTGGTGTTTTGTTTTGTTTTGTTTGTTTGTTTTGGTTTTTTGTTGGTGGTGGTGGTGTTTTTGGTTTTGTTGGGGATTTTTTGTTCTTTGTTGTGTCAATGGCTTACTGTGAGGAGGAGAAGAGGGACCATCCTTTTTCTTGGCCATTTCCTTTACTCATTCAGAGGAGCTGCAACTTGTGACATGGATGTCACAGTGGATCTTCATAGATCCTGAGTTCTGTGTGGGCACTTAGGGAAGCTCTTGACTAAGTGTTTGATTTAGAAATTTTGGAAAGAAACATAAAGTCCTATCCTTTTGAAATTTTATCAGAAGCCAGCCTCTCAGACAGTAAAAATCACTTTTAAAGGTGCATAAAGTGTTGTATATAACATATTCAACACTTCTAAAATCTAAAATTTCAATCAGTATGCCATTTTTCTGTTCTCTCAAAGGTCTAGAAGGAATTAAAATCTAAATAAGTTCTGTTGGCCACAGAGGTACAGTATTTTGAGACATAATGGGACATTTTATGAGCCAGTGATGACATGTTATTGACATATTAACATCCTTACCTGCAAGCTTGCAGGGTGGGTCTGCAGTCACACTCTGTTTTTCTCATTGATTTAAAGGGGAGATTTTAGCAGTGCCAGCACCGGTTTAGCTGTATCAGTAAGTTAAACTAAAATGTATGCTTGGAGCATTACTGCAAAACTGTGCAGTTCAGGAGCAAAACATCAAATCATGCAATTGCTTTCAAGATAAAGAGAATACAATGAGGAAGAGAAAGATGCTGATACTATGAAGAGAGATAAATTGTAACTGGATGATGTTCAACTGTAACTGAACACATTTTTCACAAGTCATTACTCACAGTGGGATGTGCTACAGTTTTCTGTATCACTTTTTTCTGCTACTTATAAACTCACTTTCTGGATTCATACCTCCCTACTGAAATTTTTCTCAGCATTATTTGATTTTAGCCATTTTAGAGGACAGACATAGAAAAAAATTGGAAAATTATGGTGACACATTAAAATTTCCCAACCTATCTAATGGGGGATAAGGTTCTACTTTCTTCTGCAGTTTTCTGGTCTCTGAAGATAATGCTTTAAAACCATAAGAAATCAAAATGTCCTGTTGATGCTCATGACAATGAAATAACTAGTCACTCCAATATTAAGACACTGTTCCCTGAAGAAAAATAATGAATGCATTGAGAATAAATAGGCATTCTAAAGCCTTTCTTATGTATCAGAGAACTGGCATAAGTTTAAAATGCAGCATTAGTTAAGATGAGATTTTGCTGTAAGAAAACACTGAGTAATTCTTGTGTAGGAGAGGAACATTTTCTTTGTTGAAATGTAAGGTCTTTCTCCTTCAAAACATCACTCCCGCTTTCAATGTCTTATATTTTGGTGGTTGCAAATCTTATCTGCACCCTAAGCCTGGTGTTCAGAGGAATCTGGTACTTGTCTAGGAAGCACGGTTTGCTAAGAGAATATTTGTCTTTGGGAATGTGTTCTTGTGTCACATAATGAGGAATGGTACCATTTGCCCTCTCATTCCCTGTTTCCAGTTGTCCTCAATTCTGTTCATCATCTATCTAAAATTCAAAGAACTTCTTTGTGTTTAAAGAATGAATACAGAAATTTCTAAAAGGCTATTAAAATTATCTCTGTACTCCTCAAATAATGCAGTCAAATGAAAACGAGCTATCACAATAATAATCTTTGCACAAAACCACTGGAAAAATTCCATTAGCCCCCTCAAGAGAAAATATGACACTAAGAGATATAGTGGTGTAAGATATATTAAAATAAAATGCATTCTCAGAAATTCACTTTTATCTGTACTGGTTCATACCTTCCAGATGTTCTTCAGCATAGTGTCAATAATCTCAGATATTTATGATAATTGACAATAGATTATATTCTTCTATTCTACTCCTTATGCATAAAATTGGAATAAATTTAAAGAACTTTTAAAACACCTCTCTGGTAAACTCTGTTAATACTTCTGAACAAATCTGCCTCTAATATACAGTCCATCAGCACTTTAAGAGTACATTGGTATTAACTTTAAGAAAATAAACATTTGGAGAAAAAGTGCAAGAAATTTATCTACTCCAGCTACTAATGCAATTAAATATTAAGCAGGATAAATGTATTATAATGATCAAATCTTAAAATGAAGGGAGAAGAAAATTTGAAAAAAACTCAGATAAATAATCCAAATAAAGATCAGTCTTATGAATCTTTGATTAAAAGAATATCTAGTCCACGTCTTATCTCTCAACAAAAAATAAAAGTTAAATAAAATTTATTAGATCTGTTTTTATTTGCAGGATCCTTCGCTATGCAATTTTCTTTCTTTAAAATTTATCTAATGCAGGAGCAACCGATTTAAAAGCCAGTATTGGAGGCTGGATTTAGTGAAACTGCTTTTGGCTTAACTCATCCTCCCTTCAGGATCCTGAGATACACCTGAACTTCTCTGATTCCCAAATATAACAAAGAAGACAAATTTGAAAACCGCTTTTATTTTTCAGATGTTTTCCATGTTCTAACAGATATGATAATTGTGGAGTTTTTTTAACACCATTGCTTTTCAGCATGAAGTTGTCCTCAAGAACAGTGGGGACATTTGAGGTCTACCATACTGTTTTATAGTGTGTACTGGATCCTTTTGTCTTTCAGTGGCACCCGTGAAACCCCAAAATGCCAAACAGCAGAGGATGAATTTTTGGTAGCATCTGGCATCTTGACTCACTCCCCAGATAATACTGGCAGTTTTGTGTTTGTTCTCAGAGCTGTCATGCATTTGACTTCCTGATAGACTATTAGCGTTACCTTGGCCTTTAAGATGTGATCCTTTGACTTACCCTTGTTTCAAACAACTTTTTTTATCAGCAGCTTAAAAAATTCAACACAAATACATCCAAAATCATGTGAAGAAGCAGTCCAAATTGCTATTTGTACAATGAAACATTTCATTTTCTTAAAATAAAGATGTGCACGTGAAATGGATCCATTGCTTCATGTTGTGTGGCTTCATTTTGCCATTAGAAACCAAGTTTCAAAATTCTTTTGCAAAAACACAGATTGAAACTACTCTATGTTATTTACATCAAAGATTTAGGAAATGACACGAAGGCGAATCCCATAGTAGATGACAGGAAACCCACTAAGTCAATCACATGTCCACTTTATTCTAAGTTCATGCAGAAATTGGATCAAAAGAACACTTCACTATCCTTTGGGCAAAGGCTTGGCACTTAGCTGCAGCCCTGCTCAGGGTCCCTGTAGGCTCTGCTTCTCTGCTGGAACCACTGAACCTGGAAAGGATCCAGGCAGTGGCACTTTGAAGGAAGCATATTTGCTCAGCCTGTGATCACATCATAAACAGAATAGGCTGTGAATGCCAGCATACCAGAATGTTGTTGGAGAGAAGCATATGGGTGGAAGTACTAATTCACTAATGTCAAAATTTACTGCTCTCACATTTTTAGAATAAAGTAATTCTCTTTTTCATGGTTGATCATTCAATTTATACTGGGGTTTTGGGTATATATACTTCCTCCCCCCCCCCCACAGTTAGATTTCTAATTTCATTATCAAAAAATCATTGGAAGAAACAAATAAAATAAAACAATAGCAGTGAAATCCTCTGGTTCCAACTAAGTAGTAGAAAAATAAATAATTCTAAATAATTTTAAAATTAATCTATTTAAAGGAGATCCCTCATGTTTTCCCTTTTGTTGTTGCGGAATTAGATCACAATCTAAGTTTTTATGAAATACAATTACATAGTTAAAACTGCAAACCTAAACTAAATAACATGAAAAAGGAGTAAAACTTTATTAGAATTTTAGAACTACTCAGAAGTAGCTTCTTTCAGTGAAGTGGAGTAGCTACTAGGTAGCTTTCAAAAAGGAAGAAATTTTCAAATATGGTTTTAAAAATAGGGCATATTATCTTTAACTGAAAGATCAGTTCTTCTATTTTTCTGAATGACTGAAGATTTGGCACTGCTGAAGTCTTTTTTTTCTTTCTTTCTTAGCCATTTTTCACAAATGTGCTTAAGTAATGCTAGTAACCAAGCAATAGTGTTTTCTCATTTCAGCACCTGGTTTAAAATTCTTACTGTTGGGACAATGCCTTCAACATAAGGGAACAATTTATCCTTTATCTCTGCAGCAGTCTATTGACTCAATATACGAACATTTAAAATTATCAAAAAATAAATTTGAAATGTTGTCCTTAATAGCTCATTATCCCAATCTAATGATCTTAAAATGATTCATACCTTGTAAATTTGAGAATTCACTTGATGCATTTGGCTATTCAGTGCCATGCTACTCAATTAAGATGTAGTGACACTTTATATATATTCCAGAATAATAATTGTATGCTTTTAATAACACTTTTTTTTTCTGCAGCTCTTTGGAAACCTGTCAGTAACTTACCTTACCAACTTTGCCTTTGTTTTATGGTATAACGTTTAACTAATGTGAAGTGAAACTAACTTTGGCATAGTCCAACAACCTGTGCCTCTAGAATTTGTCTTGTAGCTAAATTGGGAAACCACAGCACTCCACATGTCAACAATTTTGCTCTCTGGTGAAAAGGACACAAAATCTACTCCTGCCTGCAAGCTGGACCTAAAGCTCTGGACCTTAGCTTTTACTGTAAAGCATTTTGTGAGTGATTTCTTTTCTGAAAGAAGACTTGTAAAAATTTGAGTTGGTTCTTACTGTAATTGCCTGCTCTGAATTCAACTGACAACCAAAATAGAAGTTTGTGGTATCTTAAGGAAAACCTCAACATAAGATCAAATATCCATTCAGAAAAACATTGTCATCTACAGGACAAAGTTACTGAAATGACTTTGAGTAATTACTGAAGCAATCAGCATGAACTAAATACACCCCTGGAGAGAATGTGCTGGTGATATCACTCACCAATGTTTATCAAAGATAACTTTAGTTATCTAAAGTTATCTGTAGTTAAACAGATAACTGGAGTTCAATCAAACCTTCACTATTTGATACAGGAGAATAAAGAATAAATAGTTTTTCTTGAGATTGAAAACAGTTAAATTTAATGGTTATTTCTCTCACCTACTTATTGTCAATTTTGACTTAACAATTTAGGATGAAATTGCAATTATTTAACTCTAAATTGAAGTTTCTTGAGATACTAATTTTGATTTGTATCCTTAATTTCTTGGATGACCTGCAAAAGTTCCAGCCTCAAAACATCTTACAGAGAAAGATGTGAAGGCATAGATGGAAAAAACTGTTTTAGTTTCTTGTAATTTTAAGTTAAGTATTCAAATTACCAAGCATTATTTTTTCTCAAAAATTCCAAGAGTCTATGCAAATCTAGATGCATAATCAGAAATAAGAGAGAGGTGGATCACGTTGTTAAGTTCTTCCCTGAAACTCTTATTCCTCAGCTAGTAATTGAGGCTGGATAAACAAGAAAAAAATCAGATATTCTTTTATTATAATTTTTTCAAATTTTTGTTTGTCCTCCCTAGATTGTGTGCAATATTACAAGACATCAGCAGTGAAAAGTCAGAGTTTGATAAATGCTATCCCCATGAATTCTGAGATGCCATAGTATTTTCCTCTAATAAAAGACATTCATTTATGTTGTGGAGTCACTGTAATGCAGCTGCTGTTGATAAATGCTAATTTCTTAATGGAGACCACCATCTTTGACCACCATATGTGTGTTATATAATGGTAAAGCACCTAATTTTAAGTTTTAATTGATATATAAAACCAGCTAATATTCTAAACTATGAATTTGTCATTAATATGACCAATCCTTTTTCGTTCCACTTGGGATACAAAACATATACACAAGATGTAGCAACATTTAATATACTTTAGAAGTTCTATACAAAAAAAAAAGAAAAAAAACATAAGGCTGCAGTAGTCATAAAGCTCAAGTGACAATTGTATGCAACCTTTCCCAGATGTACTTCAGCAAAAAAGGCATTCAGAAAACTAATATATATCAACCCACAGAGTGCCACTGGATAGAATGTATTTTCAGAGAAACCATCAGACTTTTCTTGCCTATTAACTCATTTTCAGTGTCAGCTTTCACCCCTGAGATTTTTTCAGCTGTGTTGTTAAATACTGAGTGCAGGAGCTTAACATGGAAATATTAACAGATATTAGCTACAGTGCTGCTGGTGGGTGACGCTCCACTATGCGTTAAAAAAACCACCTGAGACAAGCAAAGTTGTGATACCAGCCACTTACAGTGCAGTCTAACAGCATAAAATGAAATGAAAAACCTTTGAAAGCGGAATAAAAACGCACAGTTCTGAATGCTAAATAGTCCTCATGGGATACAGAAGTAATGCAGGTTTTTGCATTGATAGCAAACAGCAGGAGACTGCCAAGACTTAGGTGCCCGAGGGCCAGAAAAGCTTAACTATAACTTTATCCAGATTAACTCCCCAAGATTTCTGTATTTGTGTATTTGTGATTAAATCCCCAAGATTTCCAATCCATAAAATGGATTGGAAAAATATATTGGAAAAATTGTTGGAAAACAGTGAAGATCATAATTTTGTGAAGTGAGGAAAAGCTGAACTTTTTTTTTTTTTTTTTTTTTTTTTTTTTTTTTTTTTTTAATTTCAGGATTATCTATCCACTGTCTTGCTTGCTTTTATTTTTCTCTTTGTTCTGCTAAAATATGTGCACTTGCATCTACTGGAGGGTTTGTGCTGCCTGGAGACTACAATGGAACCAAATCCTTGACTTGGAATGGTAGAGAATCTTGCTTTCAGCTGCAATCTGGGAATAGACATTATTAGGCTCTAAAAATTCTGAAATATGTGTAGATAATGGAAATATTTTACAAGTTATAGAGTTCTACATTCTTCCAATATGCATTCTCCATTATCCTTAAATTTGAATATAATAATTTTATCGAAACCTGAGGTAAACGTTTCACAAAATTGACATATAATGACACTTCATATTATTCAGCTAGACCAAGATGTGTTTTTCAAATAATATAACTTCCAACAGACATCAGAACTCGAAATAAATATTGTTTCAATCCAAAAAAAATTATTTTGATTTTTTCAAACTAATAATTTAAGTGTATCAGATAATAAAAAAGCAGCTACTTGTTTGCTGAAGTGCTGCAACACAATATTCTTAATGCAGTCCATTCGTTGTGCTCTTGGTTTTCTTCTTTGTCTTCATAGTTAAGTCAGTCAGGTATAGTTGTAGCAAAATGTAAAGTTTACAAGAGGAAAGAATAGTACTCTTAAGTATTCATAATTATTTGAGATTTTGCCCCATTTTTGTATTCCTTCTTTTTTGTTCACATTAGTTACTTTGGTAGAAAAATCTGTACAGAAAATTTTATTAAGTACTTGTGCATTCTTCTAGCAACAAAGCTTTTGCATTTAAATTTTTCAAAGCTTTGCATGATAGTTCAGAGTGACTATTTATTTATATGTCTAGTCTGTAAATGCAGGACAAATACTTGAAAAAAACCCACATTCTGTAGAAAAATATATATGGTCACTGTAGGAAATCAGGCAATGTCTTCTGTGGATTGGGCCTTTATAATAACAAGTCTTCAAGGAAATTTTTATAGTAAAAAAACAATATGAGAAATGATTCCTGACTTACTCATGTAAAAGTTTACATTTCTTCTCATATTTATGGATACTTAATTCTAGTTTTGGTCTGAACTAGAAGGCAATATTCTTTGAGATAAATTTTAACTTAATGATCATTAAAATTTCCTTTTTCAAATGAATAAAAATTTGTGGCAGAGGTAAAATTTTATGGGTTAAATAACAAGCAAATAAGCCATTTTCCAGTCTTCAAGATAAGTAGATGCAGGAGACAATTACCTGAAATTTAATTCCATCATCCTAATCTGATAAATGAAGGGAAACATGGTTGAATTATTATTTTAATGATGCCTCTGATATTATTACATTTTATTATCCACATCCTTACTGAGACAGTTTTCAAGGCCCGTTGACAGGAGCG
Organism: Prinia subflava; assembly: GCF_021018805.1. Classification (NCBI taxonomy): domain Eukaryota; kingdom Metazoa; phylum Chordata; class Aves; order Passeriformes; family Cisticolidae; genus Prinia; species Prinia subflava. The sequence continues at coordinate 127,500,670 of NC_086247.1, forward strand.
GCATCAATTATGTCCCTCCAAGGTACATAACGAACCATGAACGATATACGGTGTTAATATGTAAGAAGAGAGGAAGAAATTTTCCTGTTGGCTCACAGTTATGGATGAGATTTCCTTCATGGACAATCTGAATTTATATTAAAATCAGAATTGGAGAAATACTACAACAAATGAACACAATGTCATGCAATTATTATAGTTTTTCTATTGAGTTATCCAAACACATTATTTCTTTCATGGCGTCACTTCCTCTTTATTTAAAAGGTTACTTCATGGTCTTCTCTTCAATCTCAACTCTAAGAATTCACTTTATAATGCTGCCTACAATATACTGATAACAGGTAAACCATCAGGTATTTCGTGGACTACTACCCCTTCAGTATGCCCCTGTATTGATTCTCGTGCCTTATCTCATCTCATCTCATCTCATAGGTTGCTTTAGAAAGTAATAAAAGGTTTGGGTTTTCTCTGTACTGGTGAGTATCTGACATGTTCCTGCTTCCCACCCATAGCATGCTGAGATACTATGCAGTAAAACCCTCAATAACAGACAGAGAATGAATTCACACGCTACAGCTATCAAAGAACAGTGCTAAGCTGACTATGAGCCAGAAAGAGTTAAAGTGACAAAAATTTGTCTACTCCGGGTTTGTCAATCATTTTTTTCCTAATATCCTTCCCAGCCAGTATGTTTTAATGCTGTCTCATACAAGAGTATGATTCAGCTGTAAGCTGAATTAGACACAAATGGAGGAATAAATATTCACACATTCACTTTCTGTAAACAATTTAAATAGTCAAGGAAGAAATTAGTAAAGTTTTGATTTAATTTATGAAGGAAGTTTTTTTTCAAAAATAGGAGATATAAAACTAAACGTTAGAGATAATGAGGCTCACCAACAAATTTAACCAATACTATTTGACCAATGAAGTGAACAGTGGAAATCCAATTCATTCCCTTTCAGAGCTGAAAACCAACCAACATCCTACATGTTCATTTGCACTGCTGATTATATCTTGATTTTAAGCATGGAATATATTCTGATGTGATATTGTTAATAAATTTTCCTTAATTGATAAGAAACATTCAGACTGCCTTAATTATCTGCTAAACGGATGGGTGTAAAAGCAGTGATGTGGAATCTCAGAATCCTATTTTTTCTTAGCTGCAGAACCAATGGTCTAGATTCTATGTTTTAGAATCTAATTGCCTCATTGCAGCCTTTGGGCTAGTGGAGCAAACATTTTGATGCAATACAAATATGAAGAAAGTACTTATCAGTCTATGAGATCCAGACTATGTCACAGCTTACAGACTTCCAATTTTACAAAACCATAAGTATACCAATATACAAAAGTGAAAGAAGAACATTTTACTCAATTCTGATACTGAAATATCTCAAAACTATCATATTTAATGTAATTTTAATTAAGCAACACACATTGAGGCACTTTGGGGAGATTAATGAATTCCTGGGAGTGGCATATCACTCAAAATTGTATTTTGGGTTATAAACCCTATCAGTAATTAAGCCCCAGTACTCTGAGACTAACATTATTTTAGGGAAATTAACTGAGAAGAAGTCTTAAACATTTGTGACATTCTTAACAGAATCTTTACAGAAATAATTGCAGTTCTTCCATCCACAGGCTTTTTGTAAGCCTTAATATCCTTCATGCATTCAACAAGACCCTGATCTGTTGTGTAACCATCCAGTGTAAGTTCTTATGTATACGTGCGTTATACACATACACACACACATACACACACATGTAATGTATAGTACTTCTTCCAGACACAAAGCCTCTCAGGTTTAAAAAGCAGTATTTCCTCTCCAGATTAAATACCTGAATGCTCACTCCAGACACAGCTGAATACCTGTCTCCATTGTACACTATTTTATTCATCTTAACTGCTAAGAGTTCAGGGATGAGGTCCTACAAGGCAACTTCTTTTTGTTTTACACTTCCCGACTCATTTTTTATCAATTTGTGCATGACCATTTTTTGGAGTTTGCTCAGACAAATGACAGAACACCAAGCTCTGTAGCTTTAATTCACACAAGGTAACAACAGATTTCCACAAAGCCTAATTAGGAATCTGTAAACAATAATCCTATTTAAAGCAAAAAGCATTAGCCTGCAGGAACAAAAATAGGAAAAATCTTCTCTCCATTGTCTACATTGTGCCTCGATAAATTAACATAAAGGCAGCTTTTCTGTGAATACTGAAAGATACAATTAAAAAAAATAATATATATACCTATATATACACTGTGGTAAGCGATTTGCCCTGGATGTTGTTTTCTATTAAATTTGTGGTCATGAACAGGCTTGAAAAATGGTAATTGAAAGCAAAGAGAGGAGGCACAAGGACAACCAATACAAATTCAAATCTAATAAAAATACTCAGAAAGTGCTTTTGTGGGATTTACCAAAGGAATTTTCAAAAGTCTTTATCAGAGAGACTGGAAGAAATGTAAGGAAAGAAAATTCTGTGGCATGTTAGGTTCTAATGAATATTCTTTTATTTTTTCAGATATGGTAAATCTGTTTCCAGCTCAGGCACCTGTATAATCAAGACACTTTTAAGTTTCTTTGAACTCCTCTAATTCAGGTTTCATGCATCACATTTGTTTAAAATGTTTAATAACTTATTCACTAATTGCTTGTTTAAACCTACTCTGGCTGCCAAGCATTCTGTTATAACCGATAAAATATAGATCACTCTGAATATTTATGTGTGATTTTTGTGCAAGTGACATTTTTGATTAACGCAAACTTAATTTGGTAGTGGAATCAAATAAAAAATGTCTCTGTGTATTCTACTGGAATGATTAGCAGAGGCCATTAATCAAGAAGTCCCTTTTGTTCTTAATTTTATGCCACATGAATGAGTAAAGATACAAAGGAACTGAGTATTTCATCAAGCTCTGGCTTTCTTGATGTGAAATATTCAATTCTCTCACAAGAAACTTCCATATCTTTAATGTTTTTAATCACTGCTCTTTTGTGTGTGGCCCTTTTTGTGAAGTGAGACTTGCATATCATTCAGGCAAAAACACTCATGGAGCATAGCAGAGTCATGAATTTGATTCCAAACCTTTAATTCAAATCAGAGTCACATCTGAATGCTGAACAAGGCCCAAGCTGGCTCAAACTTCTATTTTTTAAGTCTGACAAGATTACAAATTAAATGAAGAAAGAATTTTGGGAGAATTTATTTGGGAGTTGTTGGGAATTTTCCTTTTGCCTCCTTAATTTGTTCCCTACATACTCCAAGTTGGGTGTCAAAATACTGATATGCTACAGATAGGGATGATCCTGTGAAAAACAAAGATAAAACCACAGTCTGAGTAGTCTCCTAATAATATCAGGCAATATTTCAAGATTTTTTTAAGATAACTTCTTTTTACAGTGTATAAAAGTACCTTCTGTCTGAGATAAAGAAGCGAAATTTTAAAAAGCTTTTAATTGTGGGCCACTATCACTAACTAAACCAGCTGGATACTGAACAGATGACTAAAGACTTTTTGCTCATTGTTGATTTGAGTGAGGATGAGTAATAAAAATGTGTGACCGGGGGTACATCAATATAGCAAAACATACTACCATGACTAACAGATACACAACAGGTTCAAATATGCCCAACAAAGAGTTATAAAAGTGAAGAAAAAACACTTTTTCTCCAGGATGGCAGTAGCCCACTCCAAAATTCATACATTTCTGTCATGTCTTAAATGAGGCTCATCAGAGCACATAAAAGCAACAGGAATATTTTCACAACCTTATGTATAAGCATAACTCCCAGGTCCTATCCTCCCAGGTAATTTTGTGTGGAAAGTGCTGATTTAATTGTTTTGCTCACATGATTTCAGAACTCAAAAAGGCAAATGTCTCAGATTTATTTAAACTGTTACAAAACAAATTGCAAAGCTAGAAATCTGTACATTTACTAGCTTACAAACAAACAGTTGTCAAAAACTGTGTGGAGTTTATGTTTGCAAATTTATACAGTCACAATTAGAAAATAACAAAACATCTGCAGTTGCCAGAAAGAGCAAACACAAGGCAAACACATTCAAATTCACATTTGAAGAGTGCATTGAAAGTTTTTATAGATACATAAATTTACCACTACAACTAATTACTATTGTTAAAACAATGTCTACCAGTTAAGATCGTAATTCTTATTGTTCATGTCACTCAGAGTGAAAGGAGTTTGTCTTTGCCTAAAGAAATACAAAAATTACACAAAATACTGAAGACCACACAGAAACTCAGTCATGGATTTTTTTACTACCTATGGTACTTGATTGAAGATGTACAATATAATAAAATTCTGTAAACTGTGTAGTGTAAGTAGTGTAAAACTGTGTGTAGACTATTTTACACAGCCAAGAGTTTACCTGAGGCACATGTAACCCAGATAACTTGAGTAGATCACTGCCACCGTGCACAATGCAGTGGAGGACAAAGCAAAGGAGAATTGTCCCTTTTGGCTACTTTAAGCAAAAATACATATTCTTTCCCTGATCTCATAAAAGATAAAATCAAAATCAACTCCTAAAATATGTCCTACATTCTTTAACTTGGCAACAGTACATATTAAATTATGTTCAGATAAGCAGTTATGTTCTTGATGAGAATACAGTAGCATATAAAATTTTTTACCTTTAATGTTTCCTGATCTGATTTAATAGATGTGGTTCATACCACAGCAGTTTAAGAAATTGTCTGATTTCAGATCTTCTTGTTTCTACAGAGTCCATGAAGAAATCAATGTATCTTTTTTACCTTAGAAATACAAAAACACAATTAACATTTGTTAATCTGTTGACTCAATAAACTTATCTGTTATAATTCCTAACATATCTTTTAAGAGGCCTTTTTGTTTCAAGATTTTTTTTTCATATTATTTTTTGTGCTTATATTTCTAGCGTTGTTTTGAAGGACTAATGGAGAACTTGAGTGTAAACTATTTTTCTTCACATCTGAGGCTTGTAGTAAAAACTCATAACTCTTACTGACTGATGTCTATTTTTTGCTAAATCTTCATCTCCCTTGTAGTTTTGACAAAGAAAAAAAGGAATCATAAAATGTATTCTTCTTCACAACAGTAGTATCTGATTCTCAGTTGTGGCTTCTCTGCTTGTTTCCCAAGGCAATAGGCACCCAAAGTAATTTCCACTAAAAGAAGTGTACTGCCCATTACTTAAATGACAGTGCTTTTACCCAGTTTGAACATGAGAACCTTGTACAAGACTTCCTGTAGAGAAAAATAGAGTTTTGGAACTGATGTCAATGCTTACTTGACTTCAGTTTTAACCACCTAAAAAAGCAAATGTCAAATGACCAGGATAAGAAAATTGCAGAGGTTCCTAACCAAGGTCATTTTCTTAGTGGGTATAAAATAGTAAGTCACCTTGAATAGAGTGTATTGAGTATTAGAGCTGAATAAACTTCCAGGAACTCTGCTAAGTTTGGTGTGGTTGAAAACGATTTATGTGATATGAGCTTCTTGACTTGAAATCATCATTGATAATTACAAGCAACACAAAAAAACAAAACAAAACAAAAAACCCAACAACAACAACAACAAAACCCACCAAAAAAAACCAAACAAACAAACACAGCCACAAAAACAACAAGAAAAAAAACCAAACATACAAAAAGCTGACATGAGACTGAAGGCAAATATCCATTACTGAACCTAAATAAATCATCATAAATCACCATTCAGGCCAATTCTTCCTGAAAAAGGTCACTGAGTGTTTCTAGTCAGCCTCTGTAATGTATTTTTACAGATTAGCATGCTCCAGGTGAAAGTCATCTCCAACTATGAGCATGAAAGTTTTTGCTGTGGATGTTGAAATACTAAAAGCAACTTTATATCAGCAACACATGCAGGTAGAAATACCACACTCAGGTTCCATGGGAAAAAAGGTGCAGATGAGCTGAGGAATGAAGTACAACCCCAAGTCTGGGAGTGAGCCCCAAACCCAGATGTCCATTCAAATCTGGGGCCTCTGTTCAAGGTTCTAATTTGCTTTTTTTCATAAGCTTTACAGAGGTAGAGTGGAGTTGTGCTTTTCTCTGTGTCTCCTCAGCAAGCTCGGCACAGAGCAGCTGCTCTGCTCTGTAATTCTGCTATTCACTACAGTTTTACAGTAAAGGAGCTTTGACATTTTGCTTTGATGCAGTAAATATATAATAGCCACAAGTGAGTAAAATCAGTTATATTGCTTTCTTGGTAACAGTCCCAGATGACTGCCTGAGCACTTGCACTGCTAAAGCACTTATTGGGTTCAGTTTGGTAAGCCCTATGTTTTTCATACAGCATCTGTCCTTTTTATTGTGTGTATGTGTAGTCTCAAACCTAATCAGACCTTATGTTAGAATAAAGCCCCCAGGTAGTACTATACTGCTAACAATGGTTGGTATTTTAAAAATAATAAAAGCTGTTAATAACAAAAATCCCTCTTAATGAGATGGCACTGAATGCACATGCTTTTGAGTTTCTTCTTACTGCACTTGTCCTTTGGGCTTTCACATGCAATATTCCCCACACAGTAACAGTCCAGTCTCAGTTTCTTTAAGAATTTTAAGCTGACATGCAGTAACAGTATGAGGATTTTCTTCCCTAGGTCCCCTTTTTTCTTCATTAACACAAACACTTCCCTTGCTGATGGTGTCACTTTGTAAGCATTCATTACCTATTGATTGGGCAGTGTAGAGTGCACAGATGGATTGGCAAACCCTCACAGAGGCCTCTTCATTTCAATGAGCTTCTGACATACCATGCTACAGGATTTCTTAAAAGAATATTGACAAGCTCTGGCAGATTCTCCATTTTATGGACCAAATATCGTACTTTGTGTTTGTTTTGTCTGATTTTCCGTGATTTTATTGTCACTCATTATTCTTGAGTTTCTTTATTTATCATGTGAGTATTCATGTGGCATCAATATAAATCAGATTAAAATCAAATTAAAATTAGACAACAGGATGTCATCAATAGATTTTTTGTAGACATCTATATTTATGGATTATGTATGTGCCTAAATAAGTACAGATCTGTGATACATGGGCATGTACATGTGCATTTAAAGATCTGTGATTGGCATGCTCTACCAACAGTCATCCCCAAGATCCCCAGGATTGTGTGCTCTTATGCTGAGAGAGAGAAAGGTGCTTCTTCTTGTCCTGTCATTCTCTAAATAAGTTGTCTTGCTCTTGAGCTTGCAATTGAATCATGTCTTGGTATTATGAAAATGGTAAAAAAGCACCTCATAATGATGTGGGGAGATGTCAGGGCTACAGAGACTGACAATGCTCACAATGCAAAAGAGAAAGAGAGGAAAGAAGAATTACCAAGAAATCATAGAAATACATATCTGTCTATATTGTATATATCAGTATGTTTGGACTGGGAAGATGACATAAACTTCAGCAAAAACAAAAGATAAACAAAAGATAAACAAAAGACATATTTGGGGGCTGTATCAGTAAAGGTGAAGAAATGTGAAGGAAACAAAGAATAAGAAAAAAAAAGAAGGGAGAAGAGATGTAACACAGCCAAGGAGAATCCCTGTGTAACTTTGGTTAAAGATCGTGCTATGCTATCAAGAAGATAATTCTCATAATCATAAAAACAAGCTGTTTTAATAAATACATACAATCAAAATAGGAGGTAATTCCCTTTGGCACTATAAAAATAATAAAACTGGTGGTGTTATTTTGAAAAAATACATGCAAGAATGGCTGAAAATACATTTAAATTTGTCCTGAAGGAGAAAATATAATAAGGTGGAAACATTTTGTCACTGAATCGGTTTTTGCCCTACCTAATATATAAACTATTACACAAGCTATGTTTATAAGACAAATAATTTTTCTTTTGGCAGTAATTTGTCTCTTAACAATATCAATATTTTATTACTCATAAGCCATTACAATATTAAATTCAGTGGCCTGCAGTAAGTAGCACAGGTGGTTGGGTACCCAGCAGTAGGTTTTTATTATTACTCAAATATTCCAGTGATTTCAAGTTGTATTTTAAAAAGAACAATTATTTTCATACACGTATATAAAAATGAGCTAAAAAACCCAAAGGAAAATCTAAAGATGTCAGCCTTTTAAAAGCATTAAAAAAGACTGCAATAATTTTTAAATGTATTTATTATATAATGCATAAAAAATACAATGTCTGTATGTCCATTTAAGGTAAATGATAGTTATTTTCATTTAATCCACATAAATAATGTCATATAAACTATTACAGAGGCTTCTTAAAGTGCATGTCATTCTCTGTCTCTGTATGAACCTGTTTGAATGCCTGCTGTCATCAGTGACAAATTTGTCATTCACTGTAATAAAGAACACTATGAAGACATCCTCTCAAAGACTGCTCAAGTGTTTCCATACCTGTACACACAATAGTTTTATAAAGGATAAGAGAGCCTTCATTAAAAATCACATAATTTATGTTTACAGTTTCTGTGTCAGTTGCTGCTGGAGATACAGAAACATCTGCAATCTTGAGCCATTTCATGAAATTTGTTTGAATCGCTCTGGTTTTGAGATGAGATCCCTGCATTTCTTCTATAACAATATATCTGGAGTTCCAGCACATCCCCTCTCCTGTGATTTTGAAAAATCATGTAAATGTGAAATCTACCAGTGGCCAAAAGTTATTATTCACAGGATTACTAAGTTTTGAGGTTTTTATGGGAAGAGTGGTTCTAGATTCTTCTTAGGCTTAGAAGGGCTTTTAGCTTGATTCAGGATGGATATTTTTACTTAGAAAATTTGGAGATTGAAGATAATATCGACAGTCTTCAGCTTACTGTATTGAGTTCATGAATTACCCAGGTTTCCACATCATCTACACATTAGCTGTCATGTTGAGTCTAAACTGATGTGAATCATCTGTCTCTCCAGTTCAGGAAACCAGGCAAAGGACTCAGTGGTTCCCACTGATTTCTACTCCAAAGGATTGCAGGGATTCAGTCACCTGGAGTCACTCAGTCTGAGAGGTTCAGCTTGACCATAGGTGCAGTTCTCAGGCTGTGACCATATTTACCCACCTAGGAGCAGTGAGGCTTAGAGCAAATAATGTGAGTAACTTTGTCTAGTTTCTCCTTCCTTCTTCATCTGTAAGGAAAAATGCTATTTATTATTGCCAATCCTTGCAGGCTATGGAGATTTGTGAGTTAGGAATGTGAAGGATCATTTGTATTCACATTGAAGTTTACTGTCTGGAGACTGTGGAGTAAATGTGTGAGTTCAAACAGCTGTAGCTGAACTAACACCTCATGAAAAGTTATGGAGGACAATGAATATGAAGATTTTCCAGACATTAAAATAAGGATTTCTTATATATACATAAAGTGTTGTGGTTTATATCTCTATCACACTCTTGCCAAGGTGGCTTCTGCTCACTTAATGAATTTCACTAATTTTGTAGCTATTATTCATACATTTTTTTGCCTTTTTATGCTTAATGATATCTCTTTTTGACCCAAACTACACAAAAAATAAAAAAGCATACAATCAGAATGGAGAATATATTGCTGTTTAAATGCAAATATTTTATTAGAAATCCTGCATATTTGCCATCATTTGGTTTCTTTCCAGCAGAATACTTTTCTGATCAGCCTCAGAAAATGAAAATGGAAACATTTCATTAATATAATAAAAAAGGAGAGGGCTGAGTGACATCATAGTTTGTTTGTATTTTTCCCCTGTTCATTTGTGCAGGTACAATTACAGATTCTTTGTGGAACGTTCATGTAAATCATTATTAATCTCTAATTTCTAATCACAGGCATAAGTAGGTTTAAATTTCATTGGAAACCTTTTGAGAGTTCTGCAGGTTTTGAGAGAGAAATTAAATGTTTCTGATCCCCATAATGTTTTCTGGAGGTCTTTGTCAGTAACTTTTCCAAAGGGAAAGGTATCAGAAAGAGGAACAAGCGGAAGAAAAAATGAAAAGGAAAGGACCAATATTCTTTCTAGGCAGAAAGTTATGTTCCAGGATTTTTAAGACTTCATAATTATGGCTAGATTTATTGGTGGGTGTGACAGTTCTTGGTTGCACTGCTTCAGTGAAAAGGAAGATAAATAAGGCAACAGCACCTGGGAGACATGTAGGCAAGATTAGATGAGAATTAAGAAACTCATCTGAGATTCAGAAACCCATGAAAAATCTGGCAGAGCTGAATTTGGAAGTTTGAGCAACAAGAAACAAATTGCTTGGAAACTAAATTAAAGAATGGTATTTTTAGGTTGTCACTTTATTTGAAATCAATCAGTTGCAGTGAGGCTAGCAAAAAGGAACCAAACAAAATTTAACTTTAAAAAAGCAAGTGCCAATCATATATTCCTTAATACACTATGTTTTCCAATATTTTTGGGTTGCAGCCATTTCTGGCAGTAGTTCAGTAGCTATTCCTTATATATATGAAAATATACTGTAGTCATAACTTAAGTTTTCCAATACTGCAAATTTTCTAGCATCTTTTTTGTTCACTGTAGCAGTCCTACTTACCTGTATGTTAAATCTGACTTGCAGAACTGGAGCATTGCAGGGTGAAGTAAGTCAGCCTCAACTTCACTCAGTGTGCTCAAGATAAAAAAAACCCTGAGTTTCTTATTAAAATATAAGGGACTGATTCCAAGTAATTTACAGTTTCAATGATTTCTCTATCTTTTGTTTGGGTTTTAATAACATCTTTCACAAATGACCTTTAAAACAAAGACAAACTGCACAAATTACTATGAACCAAGACTATTTGTTAGTGGGGCCTGGAGAAGTCTAAAATTAGATGGATGCCCTGGAAAAATTAGAGTGCACAGTGTACTGTTCCTTACTGATTTCCACACCAAAAAAATCCATCTCACTGCTCACTAGTAGTTTAAAAATAATAATAGTTTGGGTCATAGGGAAAAAGTGGAGAAAAAAAAATCAAACCACGACTCTCCTGTAAGCATTCAAACATTCTCAACACATTGAAACAATTGTCCCCCAACTAAAAAAAAACCAAACAACCCAACAAAAAAAAAACCCTGCAAAAGGTGAAAGGAAAGTCAACAAAGGTAATTAAGTGATGAGATTGATTTAATCTCTCTCCATGAGTGGAGAGGTTAACTGACCTATCATCTTTGAACAACAGACAGCTGAGGGGAATATGAAACAAGTTGTAATACAGGGAGGAAAGTGAAAAAGATTAGGAAGGGAAACAATTTAAGAAATAAAGGGCATTGGATGGACTTATTAGATTTAATGTACACCTAATCAGTAAGTCAAGCTATAGAAGTCATTGAGTTGAAGCTGAAGAGATAAATTGTGCACACTGTTTCTCCACTTTGTTCTCATAGTTCTTTGTAGTTGGCCACAGTCAGGTGTAGGATGGTAAGTTAGCCTTTGTTCTGAATAAATGTAGTTATATCTATGGTCTTATAAAATCTTTTTTGCAATTGTAAAATTATAAAAAGATTATAAAATAATTTTTACAAAATAATTAAAAAATGAGTAAACATATTTCAGACAAAAGACCGACAAGAGAATATTACTCTGTCTAACTGAAAAAAAAAAGTGGAATAGAGAAATTCAGGAAAGATAACCAGTTGATGCACAAGTGGAAGAATTTGGGAAAAAAGAATTTAACAGGCTGTCCAAAAATTTTCCCAAGCCACCCACCTAAGAGGAAAGCAGAAGGTAAGAAAATCAGTGGAAGAGTAAGTTACCAAAATGTGACTAAAAAGCATACCAAGCAAATCTGTGGGACTTGGCCAAATAGCATGCAATTACTGCTTTAGCTAGGAATTAAATGAAATAGATAGAGCTTTCACAGATTTTGCCCAAACACTTCAAATGCAGATTCTGTTATAGTGTCTATCCAATAGGTAATGCCTTTGTTTCATGATCAAAATGGAACACAGTTTAGCACTTTTTAAGTTATCTTATTTCTTAGTACAATGAAGAGTGAGTATAAAGATAATCATTTCTTGAGATGAAAATATGTAAAATATTGTCATGGTATGCTGCAACTGAAGTGTTCTAAAATCTAATGATGACAACTTGCACTTGAATTCCCACTAATACATCGTAATGGGAAATAACCAAAGTAAGTTGACAGAGTACAAACTTAACTTTATGACACTTTCATGTCCTTTTATGTCTTCTTGATATGGGAAGTCGGCACGTGAGCTATTTTGGGGACAGTTAAACATGATCTTCAAGATACTTCTACTTTTTTTAAAGATCTTTCTAAGTCCAGACTATGTTAGATTTAAACAGGGACCAGTTCTCTTTTCACAGCTCCAATTTGCTTTTCACTTAGGACTTGGCCCAAATGCTCACTTTCTTCCAGATTTAGGATGACATCTTCAATAGTCTTCTGTCACCACCCTTACAGATTTCATTCTTCATGTTTCTTGTATTCCCTGTCTTGTTATACACATGACTTCAGTTGCAGTAGTTTTCAGAGCTACCACTTCCAGATTTTTCTCTTCTTTTTAACATCCCCTGCCTCAGAGAAATTCTGACCTGGTAAATATACATACCTGTCCCAATTTATCTTTCCACTAATCATAAAGTGCAAATTTTAACTTTCTAGCACTACCCCCATTTACCTGCAACAAAAATGCAAAAGTTCAGGCTCCTGTTTCCAAACAACTGGGAAAAAAATGATGTAAATTCTTGATTTGCAACATGTTTGCACTTCCCAATCTGCTCTGTATAGAACCAACTCAATGTACCAAATGCTATTATTCTTGGAACTAAATTTATCTTATAAAGTTGTAACTGGATAAATTCCACAAGAAATAAAGCAAAAACTCTTCTGTTGCTCTGTCAAAGGATGATTAATCCTGAAAAAAATACCGATAAGAAAAAGAAATCAGCTAAAAAATATTATCCAGAGGAATAAATTAAAGAGTTGATATTTATTTTAAAATCTGAAAAATACAGCTATCTGAAAAATGTATATGAAGACAGGGTGAATATTATCCTTTTTTCCCTTTCTTACCTATGTCTGTACAGCTTTCCCTTTGAGAAAAGAATTACATTTTCATGTGTGATCATAACATGTCTATTATGAGAAATCTCTGATCCTAATCTAGGCCTCTGGTCACAAAGTCAAGATTAAAATAATACTCAATAAACTAATCTGTAGAAATCCTTCGGAAAAATGTGTACAGTACAACCAAGGCAAGAATAATACTAAAACAAATAATTATAATAATCTTCTCATTATATTATTCCAAATTTTGCAATAAAGTAATTTTGCCTTAATTAAGACAAATATTAGATATGTTTACAAAGAAATGGGATTGAATTTATGAATCTTGAAATTTTAACAAGTGAAAAATGAATTAGTTCCAGATACTAGTGATAACATAGTCAGTTTATGCCATGTCTGTTGATAGCGATTAGACTTAACACCAGACAGCATCTCTGATCCTGGTCAAAAGACACACAGTGAAGTGAAAAGTCCTTACAATCAACCATGAGAGAGTCGTGCTAACCTTGTCTTAGTCAGAAGTCGCTTCTTGCATATCTTAAGTGGGTCACATTGCCCCATGTCTTTATTTTATAAGGATCAGATCTTTCCTTTCCCTCTAGTGAGGAGGACAGGAAGGCTGAAATACAGAAGTGGTTTGTAAAGTGCTTTCAAAGGTACTGTCAAAACTTGACATGAAGAGCTTTTAAACTGAAAACAGCAAGCAAATGAGTTACTAATCTCAAATGCCTGTGTGTATAAGCTGACAGCTTCTGTCTGCCCCTTGCCTTTGCATCCAAAACGCTTGCCTGATGTAGATGGCAAGAACTTTTGCAATCATGCTCTTTGGCTGTTCCTTCTGAAGCTGTCAGGCCCATCGCATTTCAGTGACTTTCCTCTGCTTTCCTTACACTGTGCAAGTGTCAGCTCGCTATGGGGAATCAGAGCAGAGGCAGCTGTGCAGCAGAACATGCCAGCTGCATCCAGAATAAGAGAGAGAAGGTCAGGAAAGAAACTCTGGAGGATCTTACAGTCCAGATCTCATCACAGGGACTGAGAGACCAGACCAAATGTTGTGAAGACCAGCCAGCTCCAGGGTGGCTCTGAGGATGTTCTTTTGGGCTACTTCCAAGTTTTACAAACACGGCTTTCATGTTTTCTTTTTTTCAAATAACTTTATTACTAAGTACCTAAATCTGAGCTGTCTTACATCATTCATGACACACATTAATTTTTCAGGGGAAAAGACATGAACAAAATAATTTTGGGATTTCTCTTAGACTCACTGTGTTGAAGACCACAGCTACTAATGCCTTTCAGCATGAAACAGTCTCCTAATTTGAAAAAAACTTCTTCCATCAGCTATTTTATCAAGGGGTATTCAATACAACTCTTAAAAAAAATCGGTAAAGCCTACTAATATGTAATTTATTCCAAGCAAAATTGCTAGTCTCTATATTGTTATGGTTCTGATCTGCATCCCCTAAAAAAGTTCTTGTCCAGTGGGGCAAGTGAAGAGAAACCTGTTCCTTGAGATAGATACATTAGAATTCTAATTCTGCACACAACAGAAAAATCACCTTTTGAGGCATAACTGCTATGAAAGCGGTAACATATGCCCTCCAAATTTGATATTGATTCATTGTGTGTTATGCAAATATGGATGCAGGATTCTTTTTGTTCCTATGAATGAAGTAACTGATCTCTACCGCAAATCAAAATTGGGTTTATTAGCTCTGACTGCAAATACAACAAACAAAAAATATTGTCAGTCCAGAAGAGATTAACTTTCTCACACATAATATCTGACATCTTTGCTGGAATTAATCCCATTTTTCTTATAGTTTTTATTTGCTTCTGCTATAATTTTGTAGCTTAGGAAACCTTCCATTTCAACACTAAGAAGTTCTCCAGGTCAGTTTTCAAGTTATAGGGAATGACTTTTTCTCTTTTGTATTGTAGCTCTGCACTTGGCAAGTTACCTTTACATATAAAAGCATTCTGAAAAAAAGATTTAATCCAATATTAATGTAAATTTGTTTTTCAGTTCTGTACTTTGTAATAACTGTTCTTACGTATGCAAATCTATTACATCTATTAAATATTCTAGTTCTGCATATTTCCTTAAATGAGCCACTGGATGAGATTTACAATCAATGTCTTGGAAATGCAGCAAAAGTTCAATGACACATTAGGAAGGGAATAATTCAGAAAACTCATTCTTGCTTAAACTGGCATTTTAAATGTAATTTCAGCCATCTTATATATAGGATGCTTGAAAAGCATCCTCCTTAAATCCTCTATTTACAAGGGCACATTTCAATCATGACCTGTATGGCAAGGTGGGAGACTGCACCAGTGTTAGGCCGTTCTAATTTCCTCTAAGACATGTTCTTCACCCCACAGGGAGCACGAGTTATCATAAATGGCAATGTGCATGTGTATTCAGTACTGCAAGAATATTTCTCCCACTGATTTCCTTCCATGTGTGAGTGTGAGAGAGAGGAGGAGGTGTTGTGGCAGTACTTCAGCTCTTCACACACTACATAACATTCCCAGTTCCAGAATTAAATTACAGAGAGAGATCCATAATATTCATTCAGTCACTACAATGGCTCCCTTAGTGCTCTTGTTGCTAATGGCATAGACTCATTTGTGAAGATTTTCATGCAGTTTGCTTGAAAGGGACTCAGCAATCCCCCACTTCTGAACAAATAACAGACCAATAATATGCTCACCAGAGGGGTCGCCTGGCATGAAACAGGTTATTTAGCTCTATGTGGCTAGGAAAGAGTACACCAACAGAGGAGAGGAGAGTAGGAAAAGGGGTAAGGTAGTAATCTGCAAACAGCATGGAGGGGTGAAGTAAGCAATAACATAAAAGAGCTATTTACACTTTTTAACTATGAAAATAAAGCCTCTGCAATTAACAGAAGGCTTTCTTCTGGAATAAACCTGTTTATGTTAAGTGTATGTGGCTTTAAAATACTTTTGGAGGAAAGAGGTTTTTAAAATCAAGGGCTTCATTCTGTCCATGAAGACCATGAAGTCTGTGAATTGTAAATCATGGTGTGCTCTTTCCCCAGGCAACTGACAGCAGATTAGAGAGGATGTATTGGGTGTTCCTTTATGATTGCCTCACCAAAACGCAATAAAGCTCCTGCAGTATGTTGAATCACAAAAGGAAAATACATGTTTCAGCATCTTAGCAGCAATCTTGGATCTTCTTTCCTGGCCAGATTCATCCTGCCATGATTGCTTCTTTACCTCAGGCTCTCTGCAAGGAAAGTCATTAAGGCTTGTACTGTCCAGCTTCAGTAAGGGTCTTGAGATATCTCACTTTTTTCTTTTGTACACTGTCTCAGAAACATTTGCTTTCATTTAGTTTCCCTGTTGTATCCTGTGATGTCAAAGGTTTTAGACAGAGGACCAAAAATATTTTCCTCCACTTGTTTGCTGTGGGCTTTGATGACAAGGCTGTCTTCTCTTAGGAAGGTCATGATGGGGAGAAGTAAGGGCAGTAGAAAACTTTGGTCGTTTCATCAGAAACAAAGGCCAACTGACAGAGAGATTTCAATTTGCTGTTAAGACTCCCTCTTGGCTCCTAAACAAAAATTATATTCTTATTTGGATAACGGATTTAATATCTGGTCTTTTATGTCAGTGCCTTGGGCTTCTTTATTTATTTTTTAGCTATTAACAGAAAGATTAAAAGTTTATTTATTCATCAGGCTCAACAGTCACAGACACTTAAAATCCTTTATTGGTCTTCTCAGATTATATCCCATGAGTGCTCAGCATTCCACAGAGATGAACAATCTATTGAGAACAGCTAATTCTCTTGTTACTGGAATATCAGATGTTCAGTCAGAGTTCCTTTAAATTCTTTTTTCATCTACCAGACTGCTGCAGATGGTGAATACACAGAGGTGAGAAATTATGTCAGTATTGAAGTGTAGACTCTATCTCTAGGTACATGCTTAGTCCATGCACACTGAAAGATATGACTATATTTATTTTCTGAAGGTTCATGTTGTCATTCCTTCTTTTGTTCCCATACAGAATTTAAACATGTTTAAGATCTTTTGCCTGTATATCTAGATATTGGACCTTGACCCAACAAAGCACTTATGCATCTGTTTAACCACGAGGGCAGTCCTATTAGTGTTGTGAGTGCCTGCACAGATATTTGCCTGCATAAGGCACAACACAAATAAATGTAGGCCACCTCTGAAATCAAGCCCTTTATGTTAAAATAGATTTTATTAAAGCAATTATCAGTGAAATCTGACTTACAGAACCACTCAAGGGAGCTACAAAAACATTGACTGCCAACATATGTTCCCTGTTAATGAAGACAGAGCAGTACTGTACTAAGCCTTTTGGAGATAGTTTTGGACAGTGAATTTAAACAGGAGGTAGATTATTAAAGGTGGCTTCTTTTAAAACTGATTGGAACAATTTATACCAATTAAGTTCATTAAATATCCCATGAATTTCACTGCTATTTAACTTTTCAATAACTTCTTAGTAAAATTTTTGGGTATAGAGAGAAACAGCAAATCCTACAAGCTACATAGTCTGCATAGACTATGGGGTTGAAGTGTAGAAGGGTCAGGTTCGAGAAATGTCTCTGCCTAATCAGAAAGGTGGCTCTTCACAGAGAACAGGGACCTTTGACACCCACATTCCAGATTTAAATCACACAGATAATCTGTACCATTCAGATCTTTCATCTCCTCTTTTCAGACTGAAAATGGATATTTTAATTTTAATGCAGTACAACAAATACATTTAAACCTTTTAAAGTTGCTGTAAAATTGAAGTGGCATCCTCCAGGCAGTACTGAACTCTTGCAAAAATTTTATTCAGTAATGCAATAAACATAATGGTGCCTTATGAAGGACAAGTGCATATTTAGGTAATGTGTATGTGGTACTTTGTAGGCAGAGGCAAATGACCTCTGCCTGCACTTCGTGTTGGCCAGAAGCCAGGAGGATGTGATTAGCATAGTGTTGAGCCAGAACCTACACTAATAAAGCTCCCTGATTGTAGGGGCTGCTACTTGGGCAAAGTTCCACACTAATGATGCTTGCATAGCTTCTGGTTACATCTGTGTTAGTGTGTTAGGTCACAGTATGCGTGTCCTTCCGAAATGGATGTCCTAATACCTCTGCTCACTGTATTTTTGGGAGCATAAATGGGGTTCCTTTTCAGATGAGAAGAAATGGGAAGGTCTATTCTCAAGGTGCACTGAAAGCAGTGCAACTACTAAGGAGCATTCAGTTTACAAGGTCAGACCAGAAGCAGTCGGAAGTAAAATCCCCTAAAATTTCTACAGCATAGACATTGAATCCTCAACATGAAGCATTTTGCTCTGTGTGTTTATTTTCAGCCTCTCTGTTAACAGAGTGGAGTGGCTCAGTCCTCATAGCCCAGAATACTCAGTCTGCTGTGTTCCATGGAAAGAGAAGAAAATCAGTGTACATCATCATCCTATTATAGTTACAAACTAATTATGAAACAGAAAGTTTAGAAACATTAGTGTAAGACTTATAGAAACATTCATCAAAAAGTATATTTTAGGTACCTAGTAAAGATATTTAAAGGTTTGTCTTCACTACCTAAGAATATTTATAAATAGTGGGTGGATAAATGTTGCTTGCTAGGGAAAAATCTATTCCACAGTCATAAGAGCCTGATTCAGGCTTTGACTTCAAGCAGAACAACACTCAGTCAAGGTTTGAATATAAATAAGATTGGAGTTCTCTATGTAAGCTCTTCTTAATTTATATTTTTAATTTTAATAGCTATTATCAAAGGTTTTTTCTTATTTGACTGCAAATTTTGAAATGCCTCTGAAAGGAAAAGATTTCTGTAATGAAGGCAAAGTTTTACATTTTTTATTTTCAAGGATTTTATACAGTCTTGTTGTTCCAACACTTAGGAATGTTAATGGAATGATTTCCAGAGATTCTAGGGCTGCTAAGCATTGTACAGAAAACCATAAAGTTTTTTAAAAAAACATTAGGACTTTTGGGATTTCAAAAATCTGAAACTCTATAAATATCAAAATTAAGGCTTTTCTACATCTTTAATTCACTCTTTATCTTTAAATATTTACCTAAAACCTCCTGCATCACAAATAGATATTCTGCAAGCCTTTTTCACTTCACAAAAATTGTGCCAGCCCAGCACTGAATCTTTATGAGCTTAATTATTGTTATTACAGTAGTAACTCATAATTCAGCTAATGCTGAACAAACACTCTAGATTTTACCTTCAAAAAGCTCTTTCTTTTCCTGTTGGGTACATATACAAGAAGGGGAATAAAAAATTATTCACAAATGAGAAAAATGAGGCACAGAATTTGGGCTGTTTCCCTTTTGTTCTGCTTTGCTCTGTTGTACAATTTGTACTTCTCACTCTGTGTTCATGTAGGGAATTCTCACCCTGCCCTGCGATGCTTACCTGTCCAGGGACTTGTGCTTGATACCTCACAACCAGCAGTAACATTCTCTCCTCCAGATTGCCTACACTGAAGAGTAAAGATGCTTAGAAAAGGTGGCAAAAAGGATGGGGAGAAAGTAAACACTGAATCTTGTGTATTTGGGTATAATGCCCAAATACTTGGCACCGCAGTGGCTCCTGCTTGAGCACTTACAGATGGAGTAGTGGCTCATGAGACACAAGATAAAGTGGGTCCGGTTGCTCTGTAAAGGATTGTTGTTTTTCTCTCATCCTGTTTTTCTACTGTTTTTTGTTTTAGGGTGGCTTTTTTTTCTATATTGAATATATTTGTCAAATTTCAATGAGAAAAATTAAGCTGGAAGATTTGGGTTTTTTATTAAAAGAAAAATAAATCAAAACCAGCCAGTTTAAAAAAAGAAGCCCTCACTCCAACAGCTGTACAGCCACAAAAACCCAGGAGAAAGGAAAATTAAAAATAGTTTTTTAAAGAACATCTCACAGCACTGAAAAAAAAAATTATGAAATTTCCATTATATCAAGTACAAAACTACATGAAAGTTCTTTCCTCTAGAGAGCTGATCCAATCATTAGCAAACAACTGTTTTAAAATGGTTTAAAACACACCAGTTTATAAAAAGTTTCTTGGAAATAAAAGCAGAATGTCCTCTTGTAGTATAAAACAAAAAAAACCCTTAATTTTCATATCCTTATTAAACAGGTAGAGACATTTTTGACAAGGCATTACACTGAACAGATTAGAATGCTTTTAGGCTGATTAAAGCATAGTTTGAATGAGAGCAGTCAAATTTATCCACAGCTTTCTACCCATTTTAACTACCCTAATGAGATATCAGACTTTCTCAAATACCGTGAATTGTAGTTATGTCAAAAATGACATGGTTAGTCCTTCTTTTATATGAAGATTTTTTAACTTAGCCTTTTCCTGAAATCAAGAAGTAATTGTCCATCAGATCCCAGTAGAAATTAATTAACATTGATTTAAACCACCTTCCACTGGTTACCAAAATAATCTTTATACCCGTGTTGTATAGCTTGGTAAATATCAACTATCAGTAAAACTGAAGTAGAGAGCTTGATTTCCTCTTTGAGTCAATTTCTTTGAAAATAATTTAAGCAACCACTTTAAAAGCGTGCAAAAATGCCAAATTGATGGGATGTCTTCCTTAATAAGTCAAGTGCATAATTATGTCATGTTGTACATTTGTATAGAACAAAACTGAAATATTATCTTCCTTTTCTCTAACTCCAACATAGACTCATCAAGTTGTTACCATCTGCTTGAAACCCGAGATTTTGGAATAATCTTAACTAAGACAAGATTTGTGATTCTGCCACCAGACTGATAAATTAGAACTGTTTTATTGAAGGGAATACAGAGCAATTCAGAACCACATCACTTCCTGCTACTAATGTGTATGCATTGCCTGCATCAACAACCAAGTGACAAGGCAGGACAATTACTTTACTCCAGCTGTCCTATAGGTCTTTTTCTTTCTGTCTAATTAGAAGCTTTTTTCTACATGGAATTCTAAATACTCCATAAAATCTTTTGTTACTAGGGAATGTACTCTCAGCTCTCTGTCCAGCTTAGGGCTCTGGTTTGTTATGAACAGTGTTGTTTCTAGAAAGTCAGTAAGATTTTTCTCCTCGGAAGTCTTCTCATTATGACACTTTAGTTGAAGATCATTCTTATGGCACAGGTACATTTGATTGCAAACCCAGAGAAATTCCAGGCCCTCTGGAATAGTTTCTGCTGAGGAGAATTATGCCACAGCCCAAGAGCAATTGATAAAATAGCAGAAGGTGAAGCAGATGCAATGGAAGAAAAATGAACAGGTGTCTGGCACTAAGAGAAGCTGAAGCTAGTTTTCCTCTCTGTCTGGTGTCTAGAAGAGATAATGGTAATACACAGCCTTGCCAAGAATTAGTTGTTTGCACAGTGTTTGTACACCCACCTGTTCCATCTGAAAATGAGCTTGTGAAACTTGTGAGCTCACCTGACTGAAAAAGACAGAAAAAAAGAGAGTGATGTGTTTTTGTATTGTCCCTGTTGAACTGGCAGAAGACACTGAAAGCTAATAATATCTGTCTGAGGGAATATCAATGCCTTTACAGTTTTAATGAGATTTTTTTTGGTTGTTAATTTTCTCTCTTGCATTCTTTCATTTGGATGTAGATGTGAATATGTGTATCTGATACACCTCTTATAAAGACTACCTTTATTCTCACACTTCCTTTATTCTGTGAAGAAGGTGTTAAAATCAGCAATGACAAAACTAAGAAACATACATTTGATGTATTTCATGTTATGAGACATGAAATAGAGAAACTCACTTACGTTGCAGTGAGATATTCCCAGACCACCACTCAAGCATCTGAATAAAATCATCTGCTAAAAGTAGACTATAGAGTAAAGACTAGGTGCAAAGTTGATCAGCAGTTGATCTGTAGGTTAACAGAGTGAGATATGGTTTCTTTATTACAAAAAAATTTGAATGGTTCAAAAATTGTAGGTACCCAGAAGTGTGACCATAAAACTAGGGCAGAAGGGAGTAAGAAGCCACTTTCACAACTCACACCCCAAGCAGATGAAGAGTGCTTTTTTCCCACTTCATAAGTATCCCCTCAATAGCTGGATGTGTGCACACACTTTGGGTCTTGAGCTCGTAGCTTGTCCTGCCACAGTTCCAGTCCTTTATAGATATCATCTTTTTCATTTAATCAGTTGTCATCAAAATCTCCCTGCTCTGTTGATTAGCATGTGAACTGCATCTCCCCTTGCTGTATTACCCAAATTTTCCTGTCATTAAGCTTAGTCTAAATTTAAATTCACTAGCAGTGGCTATGGATTTATAATAGCTTAAATGAGGCTATAATTTGGTCTATTAACTCTGTACAGCTGACTACCAAGATATTTTTCTTTTCTGAGTAAAAATTCATGCTACTCTTCTGAATGAAATTTCAGCATCTGCCAACTATTTTTTTTAAGTACATACTGAAGTATATTTAACACATCACATGCTGCATTTTGTTAAACTCTTTTGCAGAAGCAACACAGACTTGTGCCTCCAGAAAGGAAGCACTGAGAAATGATAATGTTTATTATTTCATATTTTCCCTCATCAGAAAAATATACAAAACAATACCAATATCCTGAGTAACTGGAGTGGACCTGAAATTGTTCAATGAACTACTTTTTAGAGGGAAATAGCGCAGTGGAACAAATTTGTTATTGAAAAAGTCAATATAGAAAGGCAGTACCCAGAATGACCAAAGGAGAGATATTATTTAAAATACATATGGTATAGCAATATATTTTCCTTCAGCATTTTAATAATCCAAAGTAAAGAAAACCTGAACCTTGCACAGTACCAGCAAATTGAACACATTACCCTTTTGTTAACCTAGATTATTTTTTCACTATTTTTCTAGGCATTTTTGGAGGGAGGCAATGGGAAAAGCACTTCCTGTTGATAAAGTTCAGCAGATCATTTTGTTCCTTTCCATTTCTTTTCTTCTGGAAGGGTCTGGAGATTCGACCTATTTTTATCCTTTAAAAAATAAAAGAGCAGCCACAGAAGAGGATATATTTTCACATTTCACATCATCACGAAGAAATACAGAGCTCTGACAAGCAAGATAAATGAACAACAAACCAAAAAGCACTGGAGAAGGGTCAAATCCATTTGACTTATAGGCCATTGTAGAGAACAGTGGGTCATACAATCTTTTCTTTTGTTTGTGAAGCTACCAAGTAGAAAATATATAGGATAAATGCTTCCCTGATTTCAAAGTAAAGAAAAAGAAAGGTAAATTACAAACTAAGGGCTTGCTATGCCAGGTACCTGCATCTATTGTTAACACTTGTTAGTACTTAACCTTGACTCATTTGCTTAGTATAGGTTTAGGATAAGTGGCAGGTAGTCAGAACTTATTTTTGATGTCAAATAATTTCTTCATTTATGATCAAATACTGATTTCCTTAGTTCCATCAAATTTTATTTGGCTGAAAGGCTCATTGCAGAAAGCAAGACTGGGAAAAGGGGATTTGGTCTTTTATATTCTTAGCTGTGTTAAAGCTGAGAATATTCATGTTCAAGGCTTGCTCTTTTCCTATCCTACTTCACTTATGTCTCCTTTGTCTCTTTCTCAAAAAATATAATAACAGTGCAAAAAATTTCACTTCGACTTTGTTAACACATTTAGGAAAAATACTTTCTTCTCTTCTCTTTTCCCAAATGAGAATTTATATTTTCCTGACTGTGCAGAAAGTTGACAGTTGTCATATAATGGGAAACAGGAAGCTGTAGTCAAATGATAATACCAATTTACTGCATCCGCTAGTCAGGAACATGATCATGAAGTCTTGGTCTCAGAATAGGAAAGATCAGAGGAGGAAAAAGCTGCTGTCAGACAAGTGGGTAAATTAGTATGGAAGATTAGTCAGTGATTAATATGTTTCAAGGGTTGTTTTTATACTGTTACAATTATAGATATATACTTATCTCCCCTTCCTGGCTTGCCTCTATTTATGGACAGTAAAAAGATGAAAGGGAATGGAGAGAGAAAACGGGATTTTTCAGAATTGCTGATTGTGCAATCAAGCTAAATACATGGAGAAGATTCAAACATCAGGAAAAAAAAGGAGGAAAGGAAGAAGTGAGAAATGTACAAAAGTCAGATGCATCATCAGATATTAGTCTCCACCATGTTGCTTAGTTATATTTTTCTAACTTCAGCTATTTCTCTCTCTGAAGCATGAAATACAATTACAACAGTAAAAAAGTTTTCTCTGAAGTATCATGCTAGGTTCTGACATTACTGATGGATGTTATCTTCGTTCTTTACACCATCACCAGACCACCTCTGCCATTGCTTTAATAAGACATGAAAGGGTCTCACTTTTTCTCCAAAAATCTTCTTCATGTTCCCAGGCAGTGATCCAGTCCATGCAAATAACCTGGCTGCACACTTATGGATTTTCATCTTGGTTTGTCTTCAGCTTGCTTGATCTGGCTCATTAGATAACAACACAAACATTGTCATGACACATGTGAACAGGTAGGACTGAGCCACTGAGAGAAAAACTGTTCAGAGCTACGACATGATTACAAAATGACTACCATAAGAGGATGTTAGGTTGGATTAGGAAAATATATACATTATGGACAAAACTGTACCAGTTTTTCCTGTGAATGTATTGATGAGTATACTGCATCCAAACCAGATTATTCTGTTCCAGAAAGACCACAGTAGAAATAAATAATTTTCATATATGGAAAAATACCTATAATCAACCAATTAGATTCAAATTATGCTTCTCTTTTCCTGTCCCTGTACTTTCCCTTTAGCAGAGTGAATGCAGTAATAATTCTATATTGGACACTGCTGTGAATGTGACCTTATCTCCACTTCACTGAAATTCATCCTTCAGTCAAATGAATAGAAAAAGCTGTGAATATTTCCTAGCATTGCAGAATAGCTAAACAGAGAATTACTCTTACCTGAATCAAAGTCTCATAAAACAATTTTGATTGGGAGGGACATATGAGAGTCATTTAGTACACTGACCTGCTAAGAGAAGGACCAGGTAGATTACTTTTCTCAGTGTTGTGTTTAGAACATATCTCCAAGGATGCAGATTATACAATCTCTCTGGGGAACATGTTCCAATAATTTAAAAGTTTTTCTTAACATTTGCCTGGAATTTCCTCCAGTAGGTGTTGTGTCCACAGTCTTTTGTCTTCTCACCATGAACCTTCAAGAAAAGTCTGTTTTCATTCTCTCAGTGTTTTCACATAGATAGTAACCAGATAGTAGACATTGATAGTAACCAGATCTCTTTTCATCCTCTCTTTTTTAGGCTGAATAAACCAAGTTATCCCAGCCTCTCCTCACATGCTATATGCTGCAGTGCCTTTGTCATCTTGGTGAATCAGACCTTTGCTGGACTCACACCTCACCATGTCAATGTATTCTACTGAGGAGGACCTAACTGGACAAAGGAGGCCAGATAAAGAACAATGATCCTCAGATTTCTCTGTATACTTGGTGTTACTTTCCAAATAGGCTATTTCCATGTACGAGATCTTGGCATCACTGTGGGAATTCTCTGAAATGCATACGAAGAGTGATAAATTTTGTCAACATAAACCAAAGCCAAAATTTAAACCAGAAAAACATTACTGTGACACAGCATTACTCATTACAGTGAGTATGTAGGTTGAATGTATATACTGAATCTTCCACTCTGTTGTCATTACTGCCATTTCAGGAGGGTCATGATGAAACATTAAAAAGCATAGAAGAGAACAGTAAGTCAAAAAAAGTGTGTTTCAGCTCTAAAAACCCATGGCATCTGGGACCCATACAAATATTTTATTTCCTTGTTTTTGTACAAATTCTACACTTTTTGTGTGTATGTACATCCAGCTCATTTTAAGAGCATGCAGGTTTTCCTACAGTCACATGTGGGTTTTTGCTTTTCGGGGAGTTTGGTTTGGGGTTTTTTGTAGGTTTTTTTGTTTGGTTTGGGGTTTTTTTGGGTGGTTGGGATTTTTTGCTTTAGGGGGTGGATTTGCAGCATCTCAGTAGGAACTTGTACTCCAGCACTGGGTTTCCTGATGTGTCCTCTGCTGACACTGCCAGGCTGCTTTGACCTGAGTGCACAGTAGGTACACCAATGCAGTGTGACTGAACCTGGGGCCAGGCTTTTGAGAATTGTTTCCTTCTCTGTAGCTTTTGTTTTCATGTGGCATGACAATGCATAGCGATACAGAGAGAGAAAGGACATAGCTGTTCACTTTTGCTGTCACCAGGTGCTGTAAATCAATCTTAAATCATTGCTTTGAGTTCTGCAGGCATGAATCTTCTTTCTGGTAGTTTAGTTTAATTTCACTTCTGCTTTTTATAAATAGTCTGTGAATGAAGCCTAATATTTTTCATGGATGCTTGAGTCAAATTTAAATAGAGGAATACTAAAATGAGTACCTCCTCTTCCACCCAGTTTGACTTTTCTACAGCTGGTGAAAAGCTGGTTTGGTCTGGAATAAATTATTTTCATCTGTTTCAAAGCATCTGTGGTGAAAGAAGTATCAAAATTAAGCAAACCAAAACAAACCTAAACCCCAGCTGCAAATTTTCAGATAGTTCTTTTTCTGTAGAGTGTCAAATTTGCTACCTCAAAGTCTAATTAGAGTTCATTTTCTATCCAGTCCTGCAGCTGGCAGAAGTTGAGTGAATTTGCCAAACAGCTAATGAAGATTTTCACTGAAATAAATGTTATCTAAACAGACACAGTTAAACAACTTTAAATCCTATTGTAAAAATAGGTAAGGACTCCAGCTTTTATAGTTTTAGTAGTTACTTGCTCTAGGGCCTTTTCTAGGTGTTTGAAAGGTTTGGTTGGCTCCGGAAGGAGTGCTATTTTTGAGTGGCTGTACAGTTTTTCTGAGAGGATTTAAACTCCTACAGAAAGTCACTATGAGACCAGACAAAAGTCAGAAATTATGAGATTAGTGGTATGTGAAATGTGTGCTGGAAAAAAGATGAGAGCACAGAAGGCACAGTATCACCTGAAGAGGCATTTTACTTTCATTTCAGGCAAACTGAAAGGTTTGAACCACTAAGGTACAATAAGTTTTCACTGAGGCACATAAAACACCCAGATGTGTCTGTGATAAGGAGAGAAGTGTAAGTGGCTGTGAGGCACTGAGGATCATGTCTGCACTTTATGTATTTCTTGCATATAAGCAGAGAAAGATTTTCCTTTGCCCTCACAGTTGATCAAATGTTCTGTTTTGATTTTTAGGTATAAATACACAACCAAGTGAGTGTATAGATTATAAATATAGACTGTCCCTGATATACCTGCCCCTCTATGGGTACAGAAATTACTAAATTGTCATATAAAAACAATGAATTTTTAATGAGAAAAAGCTATTTTCTCACCATTTTAATGTAAGATTGCTTCTTCTGATGACTTTTTCTGTCTGAAATCAGGGATGGTCAGACCAGACACCAACTCAAATTAAGTTGGTCATTTCTGAGATGACTTTAAATCTAAAATATTCCAAGGGAAATTAGTTTAGAAAGTCTAGTAAGGAATGATCTTGTTCTGCCAAAGTTGGGAATACAATCACTACTTCAAAAGGATTTCATAGCCTTGAAAAAATAATAGGATATTTAATCTAATAAGGATCCTCCTATTTATATCTTGTAGAGACCATTAGAATTTTGACATCCCTCATCCTTCCTATCTTCTGTTGTCTTGTTTATTTTTATGCTGGGTTTTATTTTTGAAGGTAATGCCTCATCTTCTGTATATTGTCACATATCATGAGGTCAGGAATAAAGAAAGGAGAGAGAAGCATTATCTAAACTCAGTGATGTTAATATGTATCTTCTGTTGATATTTTTGCACATTTTAGGTCCTGTGTCCCTGTTCAAAGACTTGTATTTGTCTGATCTTGAAGTCCAAACTACTACAAGCCTGCATTAGATAGGAAACCAATTTAGAAATCCCATTTCCTGTAAGCATAAGCCAAAGAGCTGGATGTCTGATGAATTTTAATCACAGAAATAAGACCTGAGAGACTCAGTGTGACTTCTGAACTGTTGAATAGGAAAAAAAAAAAAGAAAAAGTGTGCTTAGTTAAAACCACTGGTTTTGATTCGAGTTCACTTGCTCAAAATTCACCTGTTGTTTTTCAAAGAAAACATAATGCATTATTGATTTAGTGACTAATACTTTTAAGAGTCCATTTTGTGATATCCCAGGTCTTTCTGCAATCATTCTGCATCATCCTCCCATGTGTATATTCTTCTTGTAGTTCTATTCTCATTTATGTGTGGACGTAACTAATTTTATTTATTACTCATGATAGTAGAACAGTCTTCACTAGCACGTTGAATATGTGTAAAAAAGCAGCCACTCAGAGAGAAAAAAACAATCTTGTGGCAGTAAGTAGTACCCATATTAAAAAAAAAATCTGAAAATTCATAAACTCAGAGAAAAATTATTTAAATAGAAAAATAAAGGTTACAAAAAATATTATAATACTGCAAGTTACTTCACAGAAATGCATTAATCTCACTTAAATAATTGTTATTTTTGAATTTTGCCCTGTCTGCTGCAGGCAGTGGTACAAAGTGGTTGATAGCTACAGTTTGAGATATAGACTGACACTTCCTTCTGCAGCAGTCATGACTGAGTTATTCCAATCTGTGCTACCACAGCTGGAAAATTTACCTTCACACGGCTGGAATTCCATTTCAGCCTGTCATGATACACTACACTGCGTCTGTTCCTTCATGAGCTACAGCACTGGTGCAATGTGTTCTCTAAGGTTTCTGCCATCACAAATACAGTCACTAAAGCCATCTATTAAAAGTAAGTTGAGATTGAAGGGCTTTGATTTCAAAAAATAAATTATTCTGTAAAGAGTCAGCTCTCTCAGGGGTAGAAAAACTTACATAATACCATGATTTAATTTCCCTTTTCTTTCAAGTTTTTACAATTGCCTTTTTGCTGTTAATTTATGTTCCTAGACCAGGTGTATTTTAAGATTCTCTTTCTGAGTACTTCACAATGGGTGGACTGCCTTAGCTTTTATTTTCTTCATTTCAAGAGAAACGAAGGGGACTATAACTTAGCCTGACAATTGGTTTACCTGAGGGATATAAATATGAAATAATTAATATGGGTTATTCCTTCAAGAAGTCAGCAGCAAAGAAAAAGTGAGGCCTGGAAACTGGACCAAGTGCAAGGCCAGTGAGAAAGTTAAGTTTTCAGTAATTATCTTGGCTTCTAATATGAAACATAATTTCATTTGAACACTACCATTTCTTAAATACATGGAGAATTGCCATTAACAATGTAAATTAAAGTGGTTCCTTTCTTTTTTTACTGCAAAAATTTAAAATGTTAGTTGAAGCTAAATCTATCTTCAGTATTGGAGTTGATACTCAAGCATCAAAAATAATTATTTCATTTTACCCCTCTCTCTTTTAAATGCTAAGCAGCAGAGGTGGTTGCTTTGTCTGATCTTGTAACCTTCATCTCACTTCCTCTACCAAACCACTTAGAATTTTTTCTTCTAGAATTACCTGTGATTGGTGCTGTGAAACATGTTCTATATTAAACCATAGGTGTTCACAGCAGATCTAAGTGAAAGGCACAGCTTGCAACTTGTGTGCCTTCAGATCAAGTCTCCTCTGGCCAAAATCAGTATTTGGTCACAGTGCTGTCTTTGTAATGCAGGTAGAAGCAGGAAGCATAGCAAGGAGGAGAAATAAGAGCACGGCCAATTTTTTACATTTAGTGAAGCTAAAGCAAGGCCTGTAATATCAGCTTTTTTACCTCTTTAATGGTGATTCTTGTTGTATGTGGCAGACTGCAGACATGACTAACAGCTCTTATGTATTTATTGACCTTTTTCTACTTTAAATGGACTAGCCACACATTCTGTTTGTTCATTATTAACTAGGAAGAGGGTGTTGAAATGTTATTTACAATGTCCTTCTCTGTGCCTCAAGAAATGAGCTACACCATGGTGAGCACAAAGAAATAAGCTTTCACCTGTGTAGGAGGGTTATGGTAAGCACTGTAGAATTTTTAGAGTTTATAAATAGGAAAATGTATTATCCTGCTGTGGAAAATGCAAACACATTCAATAGAAGAACCATCATTTAAGTTTTCAGAATTTAGAATGCTGAGGAGTGACCAGCCCTACAGTAGGAAGTCTGGTTTTTGCAGTTTGCATCAGAGGTATTTAAAAACAAGATTTTAAAGTTCTGAGTCCATGAAAAATTTAGAACGTACAAAATAAATTACCTCCAACTCACTGTGTTTTACTGTAATAAACTAATATCCTTTCAAGAATCAGTTTTATAATTAATTTATAATTAAGTGAAAGGACCAGTGCTGTGGAATACTGACTCCAAAGTCTATCAACAGAGTGACACTTTTAATGGACATTTTGGGGATATGTTAGAGGAGACATTTCAAAATTTTGAGAAAACGGAGATGATGTTTACCTTACTTAAGTATAGGTACCTAAATTATAGAACTGTAATCTGTGAAATCCCTCTGGGAAGAGAGCATCTCCAGAGAGGAATCTGAAATTCCTTTTGCCTCCATTTTTAAGGATTTTTTTTTCCATTCAAAAATCTATGGCAATAGCTCTTCTTAATTGTTTCTACACTGTCTATGCAGACATCCTAGGCCTCAAGCTTAGTCTAGACAATCAAATTGTAGATAGCTGTATCTTGAAGATCTTCCAGAGCATGTGCTTCAATAATTAAATTCTGGTCTGCCTTTTTAAAAATGAGTCCATGAAGCCTCTCTTATGGAAAGTTTATCCTCTGAAGGCCTATAACACATTGCCTTCTTAGTCAACAGGCTGCTGTATCTTCAGCATCTATCTGGTTTTTGTTTAGAGCTAGTATTGGTGGAAAAACGCCAAACTCCTTTAGAAAAAAGTGTGACTGTAAGTTTGAAAGTCTGTACATCCATCAGTGTATAAAGAATACTAAGGTTTAAAACCACTCCTTTGTTTTGCAAGGGATATTTTACACAAATGGTAAATCAATAAAATCTACAGGTAAGTATTATGTCAATTGCTAGAGATTGCGTAGGGGTTAAGTGAATTCACCTCAGGGATATCTGCACACAGGTGAGGCAAATTTCTGCCTTTTTGAAGAAGGATTTCTAAAATTATCTATTCATTTCCAAAATTCTAAATTACAGGAAGCTTTATGCACAGATTTGGTTATGAATAGAACCCCTGAAAAAGTATATAGAAATAAGGACACAGTGGAAGAAAAAAAACCCAACCAACTTTAAGGACTTTAAGATGTGCTGATGAAAAGCACCGTAGAGGAGGTATGTGCTATCTTTCTCCATTGAATATGTAGGCAGCTTGTATCTTCTAATTGAAATCACTCTTTACACCTGCTAAACTTTCAGAGGAAGACTTCAAAGTCGATGGGCACCATAAGTGCAGTGCATCCTTGAGTACTGTGATATATTCAATTGGCCACTGAAGTCAGACCTATGGATCACTCAGCAACAGAGGTGGGGGTGATGACATTTCCTCTGTACGTGTGCTCCAAGTCTTCTCCTTGACCTGTGTTCATCATGGCTGAATGAGGAATGCCTGACCTGAGTCACACTATTCTTGTTCAAAACATGCTTATAAGAGAGTCTGTTCTGTAACAGGAGACTGCTGCCAACTTGAAAAACCACAGAAGGCACTGCAAATGTTTCCATGCTCTTCACTCCCCTTCTGACTCCGTGTTTCTGTGCCATGGTGAGGACAAGTGTTCATCTTTGTCTAGATATGTGACCTCATTAATTGGAATTGCCTTTTTTTTTTTTTTTTTTAATATACATTGTTTTACAGGGTCTATGTAGTATGCAACACATACTCTGAATCTCAGCAATAGTTTTCTGAAAATTTAAGTTTTGAGTATTGGACAATGAAGGAAGCAGACACTACATGTATACATGTAATTAAAAACATGTAAATGAGCAGTTTTGGATCTTCAACCCACCAGATTCTAGTTTATACCACTGCTTTTTGATTAAAAGTACAGATTTAAGTTACAGAAAATAAGTTAAATTATCAATTGCTTGATGAGGTATATTTAGATGGCAGAGTGCAAACAACTAAATTTCCTCACCCACAGTCTTTATGTAACATATAATAGAGTCTGGTCTAAATTACCTTTGTAATTGTATAGGTATTTAAGCACTAATTTGATGTGACCTTATGAAGCTAAATAAAATAGGGTCATATCAGTATTTATCAGAAAATCCACACCTGTCTGTGTGGGGTTATTAGGAGCTGATGTGGTTGTGCTGAGTCATTGTGAAGATCTTACATTCTACTCTTGGGTTGGACCAACAGGGTATAGAAGATCTCTAAAGCAGAGTTCTTGGCATGCTGGGGATATTAAGAATCTCTTGGCCCCCCTTTATCTAAGGACAGAATGTTACCATTTAAAAATATTCCAATACACATAATTTTGCTCTGTTTATTTTTACATTGCCTTGTTTGCCTTTTCATAACTAGTGGGTTATGAAACATGAGCTGTGAACTGCAGAAAATAAAGCTATCACAGTGTGGTAAAATCACCTCCAATGTTCCTTCCTTCCATGTCAGAAGAAATATCAAACTTTGTTGGTAAAATGTTTTCCAGATCTCCATCAAAAAGTGACAATAGACTTTGAGTGTATTATTCTCTCAACATACATGTGTGCTCTCAGTTTGGGAACACAGATACTTCATAAAATGCCAGCCTATTATCTTCAGATTGGCATGGATCAGTCAGCTGGGTTTAAATTGTAAGTTTTGGTCCTCAAGCTGAAAAACACTTCTCATTAGATCACTCTTATCAGAATTCAAAAAAATGTCCAGAATTTTTTTCTTTGAACAAAGATATGTGCAAATATTTTCTTTTATTTAAAAAAGGGAAAAGAATAATCCTCAGTTTTAGTTTTAAATAATAAAAAATCTGTAAAAATTCAGAGTAATCTAAGTTTACAATATTTCTAGGCATAAATGCTTTTCTGTTTTACATATTTGATACTGATTCTGTATGATACATTGATTTATTTCCAAAGACTCTGTGAATACAAAAGCTTAACAGTGCATTGTAATTATAGATCAATGTGATTTGCAATAAAGACTTGGCATTAGGATCTTGGCTAGCACATCGTAACACACAATTGTAACATGCACTTGTTATTCAGTTCAGTGTCTTTGTCATTTTGTGTTTCATACTCTAGAGAGATTTCAAAATTAAATCAAAAATGACACTAAACATGAGGTGCTTCAGCATACACTGTCATTATGAAACTATCTAAGCAGATGAACCAAAACCAAAAAGAATCGTCTTTACAGCATGAAGCCATTATCATTCCTTTTCTGAGTTCTACAATGAAAAGTCATGTAAGTAGCAGTAAATCCTACATGTTTGACTACACTAGCTAATTAGGAAATAATTATGCCATGGCATTTTGTCAAATTTGCTGGTGCTCCATTTAATGCGCATTTCAGATTTAGCACATAGAATGCTGAATTATTTCTTGTCATTTGTTGCTTTTGATATTTGATGTGGTTATTCTGTACAATAAATAAATAAGACCCAGTTGATAGATGATATAGAAAGTTTTTGTGTTTAATTAGCTCTGAAAAGGGCAGACAAATGAATTACCACAAAACTCTTTTCAGAGCTTATATTCTTTTGCTTTTGCAAAGCACTGAGAAATGGTTCAAGCTGAGAGAATTTCCTGATACTTATCAGCCACCCACAGTTTCTTCTGGCTGTATGAGAAACTGCAGGCTACATTTAAGTGTAAAAAGAAATGAGTGAATCCTTCTCTCTGGCTATTGATCCAGATTAAGCTTCCTCCAGCATCTGTAACCTTCCCTCCAGGGTTGGTATTATAGTAATTTATTTAATTTGAAATTTTCAGAAACAATTTGTCTGGCATTGCTTTACACAAACACAAATTCAGGGACAAATGGGCAATAGAAATAAATAACAGGAATTGTTAGTGAATCAGAGGAATCATTCCATCTACTGAATTTAACATTTCCTTATCAGAGTTTTTTTGGAATTGTTTCTGTCCTTCAGATGCTCCATCTCCATATAATAAGTAACACAGGGAATGTTGTAAAGTCATAAATTTATCTTTGTTTTTTTTCCCCTGTACTCCACTCTGATGAGACCCCACCTGGAGCACTGTGTCCAGCTCTGGAGCCTCTGACATAAGAAGGACACAGATCTATTGGAGCGAGTTCAGAGAAGGCCACCAACACGATCAGAGGGCTGGAGCACCTCTCCTATGAAGACAGGCTGGGAGACCTGGGATTGTTCAGCCTGAAGAAGGCTCCAGGAAGACCAAGTAGCAGACTTCCAATACCTAAAGCAGGCCTACAAGAAAGCTAGAGAGGGACTTTTTACAAAGGTGTGTAGTACCTGGAAACCTACTGGTCTTACTATAAACACTTAAGTAAAGGAATTAAGTGTCTCAAACTCTTCCTCATCCTTTGTCAATGTTTCCTTCCACATGCTCTAAAGATTCTCCTTAGAACTTCTTTGGTTGTTGAGATAGTTACAGAAACATTTTTATTGTCTTTCATGGCACTATTCAGGAAAAGTTCTAGTGGAACTTTGGCGCTTTTAATTTTCTTCCTGCATAACCTCACAACATCCTTGTAGTTCTTAGTTTCCTACCTGTTCTAGCAAATGTCACAAATTCTCTTTTTATTTTCAACAGAGACAAATTTCTCTGTTCAGTCAGGTTGACCGTCTTCACCATTGACTCATTTAACTTTGAAGAGCTGTATCCCAATAGCTTTCTGTTTTAAGCATTCTGCCAAAATAATTGACATATTTAAGACAAAGGCAATTAATTTTAAAGTTGCAAAGCAATGAAGGAACTTTTTAATAACTTTTCCTCTTTATTTAAATACTACCACAACATGTAAAACTTCCAGCAGGAAGTTTTAAATGAAATATTATTATGCATTAAGCAGCAGTTTAATTTTACAAGACAATTTCTAATTTAACATTTTAAAAAATCACTATAAGCTGTTATTTGAAATTATGGTCCAAGAAATTATAAATTTTTATGAGTTTTTATGAGCAGCTTTCCAATAAAATTTTAGCAAAGGTGGAGCCATAACATTTGAATAAGTTCTTATTATGTGTAGTTTGTACAGTGCTTGCCATTTAACATTAAGTAATACTTAATCTAAACTAAGTAGAAAGCATTATATATAAACATATAATTATACACACTTCCAATGTTTTATTATCTACCTTTTCAGTGTACAAATGTGTTTGTTTCTAATCCATTTTTCTAACAGTCATTTCTATCCATATGAACTATTTTTGCCAAATTTACAGCCAAATTATTACAATTAATCATGCTATTTCGGAATGCCAGAATTTAGGATGTATATTGTTTACTCTGCTCTTTTTTACTTGTGTCATCCAGATACTCAGTTTACTTGTGCAGATTTTCAGAAAGTGAATTAATGTATATGAAAAAACAGTGGAATCATGCACAGCAGCAAAAGATTTCTGTCTTTAAATCATGCTTCAGATGTCTTTTGTTTGCAAATGCTGGTTTGTACCAGCTGTGAGATTACACATGCAAAGGATTTCAAAAGCTATAGCCCTGTTCTTGCATGTAGCTCCAAGAATCTGACATAAATCTGAAAACGCATAGGATATTCAGCTCTGGCTGCAGAGTTTCTGAGAACAGGTAAATATATTCATTTTTCATGTAACATTCCTAGGAATCACTCTGCTCCACTAAAAATATAACTCATCGCGTCTAATTTTATAGCTGTTGAATTTAAAATAGCTGGTTGGATTACCTCTGTATGCATATGGAAAAATGAAGAAACATCTTAAAACAAGGACACACATTTCTCTGTGTGTGAGTGAGAAAAGGAGAATACTCTTTTTCTGTGGAGAAGTTAATGTCTTTAATGAAGACTGGCAAATCAGTTGTGGGAAACTGGGAAAAACTGGGAAAATTCAAGAGTACTAGTCAGTAGTCAGTCGCCTGAGAGATAAACAGATGAAAATCTATCCTCAGTGTGCCAGTTACTCTTTTAGTTGAAAGTTAAGCTAGAAAAACACATGATAAAGACACAGATATTAAAACACCCATTTATTTTTATGGGTTAATATAAGGAAGAATCTAGAAGAGTTATGTAAATTGATGTATCTGTGTTGATAACTGCAATTGTAGAAAAATTATTTGTTGGTCTGATTTTGTTGAAAAGAGTAGACCAAGGCAGCAGTTATTAGTGATATATTTAACAAAGGAAGAAGGTAAATTTTAATAGAAATTTCCATGGTTATTAATTACTAGATGACAGGGAGAATATCCTCCAGAACTCTTTTTGTATTTAACTCTTTCCATACCTAGGCATCCGTTACAGCCACCACCAGAGATGGGTTAGAATGTTAGACAAACACCTTAGAAGATTCTCCCAGCTGCAGATTCAGGCTCCTAACTCTGTGTATCTCCAAATGGTGGTCTGCATTCCAGACGTGTTTAAACTCCCTTTATAGGGAGTGGAGAACCAGTCAAACAGTGTAGAGTATCGTTTTGATGACCTGTATCCATTTTCAGTTGTAACAGCAGTTTGGTTTTTTTGCCAATACTTACTGACAGATCATTTCCTGACCTCCCTGAAGCTATTACCTGTTTCTCTCTATTCTCAGGTTTTATTTGAAAGAAAGTAAATATCTAAACATTTTGTTTGTGACGTTTAGATGTGAATTGAATACAAGCAGCACAAAGGTATGTGAAAGAAGAATGAAATGACTCTGAGATGTAACACAGTCATCCCTGACATTCTTGGGGAAGAAAATATAGAGAAAAACTCATATTTAGCAGATGTTGCTGCTCCCAAATCTATAATTTCTGCACCTTTAATTAGCTGATTTACAAAACGGTGTGAAAAAACTTATCTATGGTTCAGGTTTTCAGGATTATTGTCTCTTATTAATTTTCTGTAAAGAAGCAAAGTATAATGATGCCAAAAATTAGTACAGTTTTAACAGTATAGTCAGTTAATTTTTGTCCAAACCCTAAAAGGCAAAATGTGAGAATCTTTTCAGGCCTCTAAGCATAACTAGGGAGAATCAAGCCTTTGGAGCTAACTAAAGCTAAGAGTTAGTACAGCCATATTTTGAATGGACTTAATGATGGAGCCTTGCTGTACTCCATCTTATTACTCCTCTTATTTTCTTCTTTAAACTAGTGTCCTCTTTGCCTTACATTGTTTTTACATGAGATGCTTGGTGTTCCATGACTAGTGCAAAAACTAGGGTGAATTCAGTAGATATAAAAATAGTGAAATAGTAGAATAAAAATATATACATTACTATAACAATAATAACACCTCAAAGAAAGGTGAAATATATAAGTAAACAACTTAAACTGTGCAACTTTTCTGTTTTACCATGACTACCATCACAAGGAATGTCTAGATGCTTGTATCAGCAAACATATTCATCCTACAGAGAAACTTATTGCTGTCTCAGTGAGGCAGCTTTTCAGTTACAGCAAAATAAAAGTTTATCTTCTGTAGAAGTGTCTTTTGTTTGTCAGAGACAGAATTTCCTAGAATAAATGGTGCTGCCCTTCTGTTAAAGTCCATAACCACTAAATCTGTGTAACTGAGGATTCAGCATCCTATCTCATCTCTTATCATTGGCCAATTTTAATACCCTTTATCTCCCCAGAATATTTGTCAAGGACTTAGAAATCATCTTCAAGGTGCAAAGAAATATATTGCTGAGAATCTTAAATGAGTGAACGTCTCCCAGCATAAATAACACTGGAAGAAAATGCTATTATTCCTATTATTACTATTATAACACTTGGTTAATAAGTACACTTGGTTAATGAGTAACAGTGGTGGTCTACAATGATTAGATTCCCTGTATTGCCTTAGTGGAACACAGAATATGGTGGTACCGATTCAATAAATAAGTAGGAGCTTGTTAAGATTTTTCATATTGAGATTATTTCACCAGAATATCAGAGATAATTTTTTACCTGTGGCCATTTAATATGCCCAGGTTATCAGTTTCTAATGGCCTTCTGACTCTAAGATAATAACTATGCCTTCCTACAAAAACTGGTTTTGGCTGAACCCTTTTGTGGTCTGTGCTTGAGTGTGAATACATATCTCATTGTGTTAGAACTTTTGTTTAGAGCTTTGACAATTTTACATGAGAAACCATTGTGTTCATGAAAGCATTTCAACATCTAAAGTAGTTTAAATGGCAGGATTACTTGGTGTCAAAAATAGAATAAAATGAGTCATCAGATGATTTGCATCTGGATTCATCTGGTAAAGTGTGGTAAACTAAACCCAAATCTACCCTCTAGATCATGTAGATTTGTTTCATCACAAAATGGGAGAAAGAACATCTTTGGTTCATATCATCCTTAAGAAAATCCTAAAGCACATAGAAGTGATATAGACCAAATAGATCAGATTTACTGAGCTTTGAGCCTAATTTTATCCTTTGTCTGAACAGAAGCATGGGGTGACCCATACAGATGTAGAAGTTAAAACCCTAAAAAACCTTAAATGGGTAAGGTCAGTCCCACTCAGCCTTAAACCATAAGTAAAGAACTTTTAAGTGTTTCAGTCTTTTTATCTGACAATACAGTTAATATTAAACCACACGCAGGCCCTGCCTGCTAATATCGGTTAACATGCTACCCAAGAATTAGTTCTAATTTAGTAGCTGCATCTGGCACTGGACTTGAAAGATCTCACAAATATAGGCTGAAGAGGAGTAAAGAGGATAGGTATATCCTTCCTAGGATATCTTATAACCCCATGTAAATCTTTTGAGTGAAGCGTACAGCACACAGGAATTGGAGAAACGCTGTAGAGGTTCAGGTAGAGTCCAGATGTTTTTAATGCTCATCAACACCTTTTTGTAATCAAATGCAGTCATAATAATGCCTAGGTCTGGTTTTCTCAGGGATAAAGTTAATTTTAGTCATAGCAGCTTGTATGTTGCTGGTTTTGATTTGTGACCAAGACAATGTTGATAGCACACCATGTTTTAGCTATTGCTGAGCAGTGCAGGAGGGTGTGACTGGGGTGGAGGTGCACAAGAAGCTGTGAGAGGATGCTGCCAACATAGCTGACTCCTACTGACCAAATGAATATTCCAGATTATATGATGTGCTCAGCCAAAAATTAACCTGGGGAAGAAAGGACAGGGCATTTGAAGTTATTGCTTTTGCCTTACTGAGTAACCATCACCTTTGATGGAGACTTACTTTCCTGGAAACAAATCCACATTCAGGTTTTACTTTACCTATTACGGTATTTTTATCATGATCCACAGATTTTCTCACTTTCACTTTTTATGTGAATGAGCAGATATGTGAGGCTGAGCTGTCTACCTTGGAGGCCCAAGATTGCTCTTAAAAGGCAGAAAGAAAAAATGTCATATAAAGTGATCTCAAGGATTTATTTTTTTATTATGTCAAGAGGGAAAGAATATGCCCAGCTGAAAAAAGTGAAATTTGGATGGTGTTTTTTAGTTTTCAAATAGCCTATTGTGCTTGTTTTTATTTTCAAAATATTTTCTTCTCTGTGATTTGTCTAATTTTCATTTCAAAAGTTTTGGTCCACTGCAAATGTAGAATATAACTGTAGAGTGTATTTTTCTCAACTAAAAGGAACATTCCACTTCCCATGTTAAATAACTATCAAGAAAATATACACGCCAAACAAGATGTAGTGGAACTTTCACCTGATGCAGAAAAATACCAATGCATATTAATTTCTCTCAGAAAGTCTTGGGGAAAGGTGTTAATCTTACCATATGTTTTAGGAAAGCTAAAAAAGCCAGACTAGGATGGGCAGCTCTCTGCCATAGTCCTTACAGAGAGAAATAGGGGAGAACATGCTGAATTTAGGATTTAGAGTGTGATTATCCCCTTTCAGTCTGCTGGGTCTTGTCTGAAAGCTACAACTACAACTAGATGGTTTCCTACCAGGAGTTACTATAGTGGCATGGATATGGCCCACTCCCTGTCCAGAATACCTTGACATGGCAAGGTAGCCAGAGTTACAATTTTTGTGCTAATAGCATTTTAACACAGGTATAGAAGATGAACAATTAGGGTTGTCTGACCCTGTGCAAAAGGTTTGCATTGCTAGAAGGGTTTTACTGTACTTCTTAAAGGATTCACAATACAATTAACTCTTGGAATAAACCATTTGGTAAAACAATTGTCTTCATTTCAACCTAGAAGGAACCTAAGGTCATTATAATCTATTAGAGTGATGGTGCTGGAATGAATTAACATTTATTTAATGGACAACCACACTCCAAAAGAAGGTCACAGGGTAACCTTATTGCTTAGCACAACGACAAAGGCAATGTAGAGGGTAAAGTGACAACTGTACTGAAGTCCACATGTGGTAGAAAATGTCTTGCAGTCTGATGAAATACACAATGCAGAATTTAGTACTTGAAATAATTTGCGTAATACTATAGATATTTTTATAAGAATGAAACCACAGAACCTGGAAAGTCTGTCCTTGCTACTTTGAAAATCTTCCTAAGTTACTGATTATCAAGTCACATATCAAAGTTTTTTTCTACATAAATAAGGATTAGATACTACAGACAAAATAGCAAAAGTACAGAATACAACTTTGGGATATATTTATTTAAAAATTCAAGTTAAATTTGCGCTCTAGTTAGTCTAATTAAAAATGTAGACAGAAACATGTCAGGAGCATAAAACAGAGTAAGAAATTATATTGAGGAGATTGTGTAAACAGTGTAAATTATACTGCAATGTCTGATATATTTTAATCACAAATGAATAATACCACTTTTTGATATTATCCTCAATAAGACAGAGAAAGGAGTAAACCAAATATTTCCGAGTATCTACACACCCAGAGACATGGGCACACATTCTTACTGCCTGCTGATAGAGTCTTCACCTGGCAGATAAGAAATTTGGGCTTGCATCCTCTTTCTCTGAGGAGAGCTTTTATTCTCTGTAGTTATTACTACGGAAAACTGGGTGGTAATTGTGGGCATTGATTTAAAAAAAATCCCATGAAGTCTGCATTTTGGATATTTCTGCTGCTGTACCAAGTCAGTGT
Source organism: Prinia subflava (assembly GCF_021018805.1). NCBI lineage: Eukaryota > Metazoa > Chordata > Aves > Passeriformes > Cisticolidae > Prinia > Prinia subflava. The sequence goes on from NC_086247.1 coordinate 127,541,867, forward strand.
TGTTAAGTAGCACTTATTTTTAAATTTCCCAAAGAGGTATACTACAGTTAGGGCTTTGCCTGAAAAGGCCTGAACAACAACATATTGCAAAATACCACTGTCTAGGAAACACAGGCAGCCACCAAGATTCAGGGTTTAGATTCCATTTTCTAGTTTAGGCAGTTCAATCTTCTTCAACCTTGTCTTTGATAACTGATTTTTCCTTTTAATCTCAGCCATCATCTTTTAACCGGTCTCTATTTCTTTCTTTTTGGAGTGGAAAGACATGAAATTCTGGGTAAAATCTGATTAGATGATACTGTCTTTGACTGGGTGCAGAGACACTCATCTTGCAGAGCACAGAACAGGTAATTCATAAATTTTTAAGAACCTTTTTTTACGAGGTACATTTCCTTCTGCTATCCCTTTTTTTTTTTTCACATTACATTTCACCAAAGCATTATGTGCTACTTAATACACCATGGGCAAATTGTTCCTAAAATGAAACAGCAGGATCTCCACTCAGCCAATAAAAGAAAATAAGATTGATGTACTTTAACTAAATTACTGGAATGAAGGTTCAGAGTGCAGTTTTGATGCTTTTGTGTCATATTGGTCTGAAAGGTAAATCTTAATATGGCTGCTGGGAAATCTAACAATGTTTCACTAACCATCCAAACTCTTGGGATCTCAGCTCCCAGGGTTGAATGTGTACACTGAATGTTTCCAAACTACTTCTTAGTACTAGGAGTTGGATGTTAGATACATGGAGTAATATAGATGTAAAACAGCTGCGATTACTTTTGCTTGTCTGACAGTCTATCCTGGATATCTTTAAATTTCTACACATTGCAAAAGACAGAACGTTATGAAGGTATTTGTTCAGATCAGACAACACTAGGGAACTATATCGTTTTTCCTGAAGTTTTTTTTTTTTAGCCTCATGAAAATTTTTAAGTCTTATCAAGTTTTTTCTGTGTAATATTTGAATTAACAGCTGCATGGTAAAAAAGATGTTGCAGTGAGGCTTTCAGAAAGAAAAGCCAATACACTTGGGAACGACTTGAAATCATGGAGGACTTGGGCCTAGTGGTAATGGCCAAGCCAAAAACAAGATAATTTCAAGAACAAATGCCATTGTTCTGGAATTTTATTTTACACATTTCTGATTGCTGTCATTGTAAGCAAGATGATCATGTCAATGGTGAGTTTAAATGACCTGAAGGCATCTCCAATTTACATCAGCTGTTAAAATAGCTAAAAAATGAAACTATAGATGGAAGGCTGTAATCATGCCATTTCCCCCACTGTGTAGCAGTAGTGAGAAAAAGTGCTGTAATTTATGAGTCCTGATATTGATGTTTTAAGTCACAAAAACATATCCACCTCCTCTAAATGTACTTCTTTGCTATGAAGCTTATCAGAGGAATCTGAGTGATTAATTTGGAAATAGTTAATTCAATGATACAGATGATTCCTCTAAAGTCCAGACTGGTTAAAAAGTAAAGCTGACTTTGTCAGAATTTCTGTAGTGCAGAGAATTCTGTCAAGATCAAAGTATCAAAGCATAATTGTTGTGGTTGTATAGCTGAGTATGCTTTCCAGTGGATAAGTACAGAAGAGTAAGAAGCAGAACTGAACAGGAAGGCCAGACATTTTGTTGTCTTTCTAAAACCCAAGCCTTTTTTTGTTATTCAGATCTTGAACATGTGGAGCTTCTAAGGAAGAAGTACTTATGCTAGTACAACTCCTTAAGTAAATATATAATCCAATTAGAATAATTCCTTGAAGTTTACTTTAAATCTAGCCAGTAAAATAACCAAGACCTTCACAGTTCTATTTTTCTCTTTTTTAATGAATGTTAGTGGAATGAAATGACCTGAAACTTTTTCTTCCATTCTTCTTTTTTGTTTTTCTACTGTTGCAAGAAAAAAATTAAATGACAATATGAATATATTTGAATACGTTAGCTATAACTTCATAAAATTAACTATCTCTACTCTCATATGGTATTTTATAACTGTTTTACACATATCCATTTTCGACATAAATGTTTGAGAAAAAATCCACATACATGTTATTGTACTATACTGCCTTTTTCTTCCCAGTTGATATTTATATTCCACATTTGAAAGGCTTGCATCCTTTATTCAGTCACCAATATTTGAGTATGAGATGAAGTTGAATTTATCAACTGTGATGATAAAACCCCTAGAGATAAACATCTAAAATGTTTTCATTCTCTATGTGTGTTACTTTGAAAGCTCCAGAAGACATTATTCTAGGTTATTAGAAAATATTTCATGCAGCTTTTCAAAATTTACTTGTATTTTGACATTTAAAAAGATGTTTTTGGCACCAGAGCTTTCTGAATAATACTTACAGTTGTCCTCTTTACAGTTTGCATTTTAAAAGGATAATCACAATGGTACTTATCAGGTAAATTTATATATTCTGTGAATTATAATGCTTTTGCACCCATCACTAATCACCAAACCTGCAGCTCACCATAAAATGGAACTTTAGAGACTGGATTGCTGCTGCAACTTCCATCAGTGGTTTTTATATTTTAATATGACATTCCATTATAATTAGTTCCTCATGTTGAAGTCATTAGATATTTATGTGAAGTAACGTATCTTTATCTTTGTTGCTGAACAGCAATTATTTCAAACAGTTTGGGTTGTTATTAAGTGAAGACAATTTTTTAACTTTTAATTTTCTATGTGCCAGAGTCTATATGCCTGCTTAGTCTTTTTGCCTTCCTATTGTTTGATCTTTTTTTTTCCCCTCCGTGCTTCGTTAAAGTGGCTGAGAGGAAGTATAGCTGGCTTTTTGTTTCAAGTGCTCATGAGCACAGTTAATTCAAAGATTTATTGTCTTGGGAAACAAGCAAAGATTGACATTCCAATTTTCTTTTATGCAAGAAGTCCATAATTTCAGACACATTCTTTCCCTCCCTCCCCTCCTTGTGCTGCTTCAGGTTCTGCACTAGGAATCTAATTTGTGGAAACCAGGGTTTGGACAGTACAGGACTAGTGGGACCTGGAATATTTAGTGGTCTGCAAACAATGCTAGATCTATAATTTCATGTTCACTTAGGAGTTTAGAAAAGGCTTCTGTGCTTGTAGCAATCAAGCATCGCTTAGCTAGATTGCATTGCAGGTTTTATATCTTCAACTGGCAAATTCCCCTAAAGTAAACTGCAAGTTCATAGGGCGTTAATTTTTTTTTCTACCCCTGATTTAATGGATAAAAATAAGTTTTCACTTTGCTTGAGCTACAGTGACTCACATCTGTCCTAAATTTTCATATATACTATAAAGCACAAATGTAATTTCTCTTCTGTAAGTACTCAGGACTTCTTAATGGAACTGTGTCGCTGTGCGTGTTTTCCTAAACCCCAGGGCACGCAGCGACATTCAGGGGTGCGACACCTTCCCCCGGGGAGCTCTCACTTCCCCACCAGGACTCTGGTTCAGCCAGTCTATGGGCGCAGAGACAAAGTGAAGACGAGACGGGTCTTGGGGTGAACTAAGGAGATTTATTACGGGTATAACTGAAGCATAACAACTAAAAAATGAACCCCAAAGACCAGGGGCACGTGTCCTCCCGTGCGTTTTATAGACAGGGCAATACAAAGCAAGCAACCAATGAAAATGCACTCAGGGATGGGTTTAGGGCAGGGAATATAGAACTAGATCCAATGGGAATAGCAGAAGCAGTGTAAGATATGAAACAGCAAATGATGTATTGAGTTAGGGAAGATTGGCAAGGAAGGTTCTAGAAACAGAGGCAGAGACACAGAGAAATGACACATAACGGCATGTATAATTTAAATCATAACACACAAATGAAATAGAAAGCTAGCTTGAAGACTTAAAGCAGAAATCCACACCGCAACAGAACTGCTCCCCTAATTTGAATTTTACTCCTGTTGCAAAAGCAGCAGGGTAATTATAAAGTACCATGCAAAAGGAAATATTAAGTAAAGGTACCCACACAGATGTGAAGTTTGGCCTTGTAGACCAACATAAGCAAGATGCTTTGACAACTTGACTCAGTTGTAAGCAACAGATACATCAATCAGCCTCATGACAGGTGTACATTTTAGCTTTGTCACTTTGTCTGCTCCTGCCCACAACTTCTTTGGAGCACACTGGGACACACTGACATTTCTCACAGACAAGTAATATTTATAATCAATTTATTTGTGTAGTAGCAATTGTCATGTGTAAAGAAATGATGTTTAAATAGTCTATTAACTGGATGGGAACCTTCGAGATGATCCTGGATTTCACTTATTTTTCCAGTCCCAAAAACTTGTGAACTTTCAAAGAGAAAAATTAAGAGACAGTTTTTATGGCAAAAGAGATTCACTATTGATATCAATATACCAAAATAAATACATGTGTCTTAAAAAAAAAAAAAAAAATCCCAAGCTAAAAAACTCTTCAATTTCAGTTTGGAAGAGTGATTGAAATAAACACGTTTATTTAATTGAATTGCAATCTTTTACATTGTAATCCCTTGAGTTTGTATATGCTGTGCTTTTCCTGAAGATTGAAGCTCTTGGATATTCACTGCTATTATAGAAGATTGAACTATTCCAGCTCACTTAGAACAATCATAACTTGCTTTATTCTTTTTCTAAAATCTGTAGTTTGAACTAAATTTTTTTATGTAATAATAATAAAGGAACCTGGAGGTTCTTTCTATTTTCCTGGAACCCTGATTCTTTCTATTTTCTTATTTTTTGAGTTTCTTATTTTTGTAAGAAATTAATAAGATTTCTAATGTCTCATTTTTGCTACATCGCCATCTTTCCTTCAATTCCCTACCTACAAGCAATTTCTTTCCCATCATTCTGTTTTGTCTCCGAGGACAGACTTTGAGGCTAGTGATTTCTCTCCTGGCATGTTAGCTGGCAGAAAATTGCATTTTCTCCTTCAGTTTCTACTTGTGACCTGTTTCTCCATCTACGCTGAGTGTACACAATTTTCTGTTTCTGCCTGTTTTCCTTCTTTTCTCCCTGCCTGTTTGTACAGCTCAGACTCTCCAGTAGATTTGATGACCTTTTAATCATTGTGTAATCTGGTTGGTTAGGCACAGGGTTTTTGAGAGCAAGTGGTGGAGGGAACAACTGCTGTTAGCCGAGTTCATGGCATGTCAGGCATGACTGAATCAGCAAAACAATCAGGTTCATTGTGGTCCAGATATTATTGAAAACACCTTATGAACAGTCATTCCCTTCACTATGCTCTTTGCCTCATCTCTTTGCTGCTTTGTTGGAGCTTAATGGATCAGTGACCCGTCCAGTTATCCTTACCCTGTTGAAGTACTACTGCCTTCTGCAAGTGATATGCTGGGAGACAACCTGAGATATCTTTACCAGGCTGAGGTGCTCCAAAATAAATTTTGGAAGTGATCGACACAAAGTTAACTTCCACCCTTCTTCAAAGTACAATTCATGCAATCTGTCCAAGTGAGGTGTTCTTGGACCATCAAGTATACCAGAAGCATTTACTATTATCCATTATTGTATTTGTCTGTCTTAGTCATACCTGTGACATCCTGAACAGCACGTCCCTTACTGTTCTTGGAGAGCAACCACATGCATGAGTAATGTACAGGATGCCCTTGCGTCTGCACTGATCCACATCCAGTTCTCAACCTCCTGACCTGATTTTGTAGCTTTGGATGACACTTACAAGGACAGAATATGGACCCCTGAAAGTAAAAACAACACACTTAAGTATTGACTTTCATGGACTGGTGTCGCGGTGCCCACTAGAGTCCACCGACTCTGTCCCCGGCAAGCCCAGGCGTGGCGACAGGCGTTCAGTGGGGTCAGCCTGCAAGCAGCGCAGGCAGGGCTGACTCCCTTGGGTTCTTATCCCTGAGAGGCTCTTGTGAGCAGTGTTGAAGCGACAGGCAGTGGAAAGAAAGGAGGAGTCAGTTCTGAGTGCACAGAGGGTTTATTAAAAACACCTCCTCAGCCCAGAACTGGCCGAGGAAGGGAGGGTGCAGTGGGTTTTTGTTAGGGGCTGGCTGGGAGGAGCAAGGGGAGTGGTTGGCTATCACTAGCCAACCGGGAACAGTTGCTGAGGGACCCAGGGGTGTGGAAACATAACGTGGACTAATCAGGAGAGGGTAGGAGGGGAGTTACAAAGGCGGGAAGGGTAACAGATACATCTAACAAATGTGTGCTAAAAATAACTCACTGTGAGGGAGAGTGAAGGAACAAAGGAATATTAATGAAGGGGGGGTGAGGGTACAGAGAACCAAACTTTTACAGAGAACATATGCCATAAACTAATTGAATTAAAACACTGCCACAGACTGGATTGATCTGAACTAAAAATAATGCACAAAACTCCTGTGCACTTTAGCAGTCAAAAAACCACACCCCTAAAGGCATTTAATATCTTCATGAAGGACAGCGGGCAAACAGATTGAAAACTGGGAAAAAATAAAACCTGTAAATTCACAATAGTTTTCCAATTATTTTATTTCTATTGGCATCACTTTATTGTGTAAAAGGAATGCTTCAGTTATTCCATGGCCCAAAAATGTTCTTTGTGTTGTTCTGTTCCTTGAATTCTTGCAACACAACATCCACTGTTCCCCACATATACCTGCTATTCCAAGAAACACAAGTAGCAAAGATCAAATATGCTACGAAAGTTTTGGCCAATGTGAACTGAGTACAGTGTTACACCAGGACTCTCCAAGCTCCTTACTAGAGTTTTATGGGTGTTCCCATCCTCAGGCTACAGAATCCCAAACATTCCCACACATGCAAGAATGGGTTTTTCCTAAGGGGTATTTCTCTTGGAAAAGGGAAAAATTAAAGGTTTTAGTATACTTTTATGAGATAAATAATGTTATAAGTTACATTCTCCCACTATCACTTGACCGTAAGTTGAGAATCAATTTTGCCTTTATTTTATCAACGTTGTGTCACTGAAGAACTTTAGAATTTTTTAATAGCTTTGTTTTAACGCAGAATTGGTTAAGTTTTGCTTGAGTTGAAGGGGAGTGCAAAAAAAAAATTCGTTTTTCCATTTAGTACACTGAGCTGGTGTAAAAAAAGGAAAAATTATAAAAAATTAATAAAGATTATATTTCAAATTACAATTTCCCCGATTGTTACAAGTTTTCATATATTTAATTACTATCATTAAAATAATTTATATATTTATGCAGAAATTATTGCATTACATAGAATTAATATTTTGTGTCAAAAGAACAAAAATAGTCTGTATTTTCTTTTAGGTTTTAGAATTTGTTTGTAAAAGACACCTCTAAACGTAAGGAATTTCATGCACAAATGTTGCAAAAATGCAATTATTTGAAAAACATTCCTTAACACACATTACATAATATGAAAAAAAATAAAGTTTATAGTAAAAATTATTTTCTAATTTCAGATTCACATTGAATTTTAAGCTAAAATATTAATTTCATCCTAAAGGGGGAAAATTATGCAGTAGGCAGTACTAAGAGATGTGGGACTTACATATTATATTATATTTATGACCTTTATTATCTTATTTTTGGCTACAACCAAGTACAGTCTTTGAAAGAATCTGAATAAGTTGTATGGAAGCTATGATAAAAACATCCTTATACTGTATTTACTAATTTCCTCTCCTGATGTATGTTCTGTGACATGATTTTGAATCAGGTATTTACCATAGTGAAAATTTCTGGATTATTAAAAAGAAAATTTCTCTCAGGGGCATTATAATTCTGTCTCTGTTTAAGCACATCTTGGGTCTGAATGAACTGGTGTCTTCAAATATAACTTAAAGCTAACTAGACATTCACTGGATAGTCAGGGTATCCATAGTGACAGAATGGTTTGTGGGACAGATTCTTAGCTCATGCAGATTTATGAGAATGCATTCCCATCAGCAGCATGACTGATTTATGTTGTCTGTAATTTCTTTTTCTTTGCAGAGTCTTATTCTATTGTAAATGTATTGAGATGTCTGTTCATAACAACAGTAAATTAAGTAAAGGGAAACATGTTTGCATGTGTCTTTTCTCTGACAATTATAATGTTTTCACTTCCCAGAAGTGCCCAGTAAATTATAAAAATGTTTCTCCTGAGCACAATAAAGAATAAATTTTACTAAGGGAGACATAACATTCTAGCAGCACACTAGGTATCAATTAAACCTCAAATGCCAACCTCTATGTAGCTGCTGAAATGAGGAATTAGTTATGTGAAATGACAAAGTGAACAGAAGAACTGCTTTGATTCAGTATTGGCAAGATTTATACACTCCCAAAAGTCTTTGGCTTCTCCATTACAACTGAAGGTATTACCATCATTTTAAAGACTGATCAGCCCTTCCTCACAGTGCAACAAAATCTTTTGCTCTGGTTCCTGTCCCCTGAACAATGCAGCCTTTGTTTGCCAAAGTAGAAGATCCCAACACTTCTGAGCCTTTTAACCATTATTCGTGCTGGTGATTACATTTAAAATTCATGCCATGTGAATTGTGGATGCCATTTATAAATACCTGTGGGGGGAAAGAAAAAAATTGGGAAGGAAAGGTTAAAAAAAAAATTAACCTGTTTAATTCCTCTTGACAGAGCCAAACTGTCCAGTTTTTAATGCATGTGAAATCTTTCTAAACATGCTGAGCAATTAGAGGCACTCTGTCTCATATCTCTGCTTATGAATATACCTGCTGTGAAAGATGAGCCGTGCAGAGGGTGATAGAGCTCCGTTCTGCAGTACATTCTACCAGCTGGATCTGGCAGAGGACACCCTGCTAGGACTGCAGTATCAGGGGAAATATTTTTTGCAGGTGTCTAGTGAGTGAAGAATATTAACAGGAACCACCTAATCTTCAATGAACAGGAGTAACTTTGTGACAACAAATCCCACTCTTTGTAAAAGACATTCTTGAAGACAAAACAGAGGTAAATTATAAAGAAAAAATAGTGAATATTTTTCTTGACCAGTTGTCTTATTTCCCCTTGACTTGTGTAGCCCTTATAAACTAATCTGAGAAGGATGAAGATCAACCAGTTCTTTGCATCTCATGAGGCTCAAAAGCAGGTACTTTGGGGAGACATGGAATTTTCTTGGCAAAGCAGGATTTCAGAGGCGTGTTGACGGCCATATGCCTCTAGCCAGGTTCTATTCCACAGTCATCATTGACTTATTTTTGCTTGTGATTAATGAAAATTTCATTTGACTATTGCAATAGAACTACTGTACCCATGAGAAGTGAAAAAAAATAAGATAGGTAGAACAAGGAGGGTGAAAGTTCTTTACAAACTATTAGCTGAGATTATCCCTTTTTATTTCCATTTTAAAATGCAGAAAGTTTCATACTTTTCTATGAAAAGAAAAGTAACAGTACTTAGCATACTGTTATGTTAAATAGAGGTGATGGCAAGGAAACAGCAAAACTAAGTTTATCAACAACTTCTCTGCACAGTTTCAAGTGATCTGTGAGCCAAATTAGGATATCTGTATTTTCTGAATTATAGCTAAGAATTCTGCAGAAACTCCAGAGGTACTTCAAGCTGAGAGACTCCTGGTAGGGAGAGAGAGCTGTCAAGCTCTATCAGTCCTAAAGCCATGCCTCTGAAGAGCATGTGAAGTTCCATTACATAATCCACACAAAATCTCTAGATGTTGTTATCTGAGCCAGGAACATTAAATAAAATACAAGACTTGCAGCAGTACTTCAAGCTTTCTGCAATAAAAAAAATTGACAGGCAGACAATTAGATTAATATATTAATAGACAATTAGATTAATATATTAATGAAATTTTGTCTTCTTCTGACAAAGACTGAAAGGGGAACACAAAATAACCTCTCTTTCTTCTTGGAAAAACTCCCAACGGACAACAGCTCTAAAGGAGAGAGGCTGGCTTAAACCAAATCCACTGAGAGGGAAGGATTTCTTACATTTCTCTTGCATTTCACTGAAGCCCAGACCAAAGAAAGAAATATTAAAGGTTATGTTTCATTTTGCTACAGTGGCATTTCTTCACTTAGCAGAACATGAGTAAAGGTGGCCTGTTGAGATTTGACATGACAACCAATGTCATCTTGTTGAGGTACAGCTTATAGAACAGATGTCCATTTATAGCACAGTACAAAATTTTTAATGTCTTTTAAAAGTAGAGCTTTTAAAAAATGCCTTTTGGTTTTTTTTTTTAAGGCATCCTTTTCTTTTTCTTCAGAGACAAAAACTACCATACTTTATTCCTGCAACTACTGCAGCACTTCGCTCTCCTTCCCACTCCTGGTGTGATTATTCTCTGGGAAGTCACAAACGAATATTAATATATAGTTTCCTTTCAAGTTAATGGAACAACAAAGAAATCCCAGACCTCTGGCTTTTTAATAAGAATAGTGGATTTCATAAAAGATAATAATTAGCTGCAAGAAGGACTTTGGGTATTTTTGCAAGATTAACAAGTCACTTCTTCACAATCTGAATGCTTTCATTATTTTAAGACAATAATATATAATTTAATTAAATAAATATTTAATTGATATAATTAAAGAAGCTTGACTTACACTGAGGAGGAGAGTAGTTATAAAAGCTTTGATACTTCCAAAGTTTTCATTTTTTTAATTCAGTCTATTATATAATAGTAAAACTATGGATTGATGTCTTCATTACTAATTGGAAATAATTCTTTTTTTCCAGGTTATCTAATGTGCATAGTTCTAAATTTTGAGACATATCAAATAGTGAAGTTTGGAAAATTTCTTTCTTTCTTCTATCTTTGAAAGAGTAATTTGCAAAGTCTCTTATGTTAAGGTCTCTTTGACCTTATTTGAGTATTTGCTTATGCCTCATTGGCTTTAATATGAAAGAAATGAGCATAAATCCCAGCATGTTCTTCTATACATTTCTGAATCATGGCCAAGATGATAGAATAACTAAAGGTAAAATCTATTAGTCCACATACATAGTACTTTATTTGAGTCTCATATTGCAAGGACAATGTGTCCTTTACTCCATACAATTGGGGTCTACCATATCCTTCCTGGTTAATTGATCATCATGGGATTAAACAGAAAAGGATGTGAGTTAATAATGCCAAACATATACATAAGCAGAAAGGCTTCAAATTCCAATTGACTCTAAATGGTATGTAATTGAGGGTTTTATGCCTTAGAAAATATCCCCCATTGTAATATTTCAGCTTGCTAGCTATAAGTGACTGTGGTTTCAGGTGATTAGGAAAGCTGAAGATGTGCTTTTTGAAGTGGAAAGGTATGGACAGTACTTATTCTGTTAAGTAGAAATAGAGCTATCTGCCATTATATTGTGAGAAAAAGAAGCAGCTAGAAGAAAAAAATCAGATACAACTGGAATAGATAGTACCAGTTTTATGAAACATTGGACACCAAATCTTACTTTGAAAAGCACATAATGAAATTTAAAATTACCTGTTTCAAATAGTTTTAAAATGAGACATTCCCATTACATTAGACAACTACATGTCTCAGTATAAAACTTCAGGTTATTTTTAGCTGTCTGCTGCTGCAGCACCCATACACTTTCTAAAAATACTTGTTTGTTAAAAATTATATGTAACATTTTCAAAAATATTATTGGTATCACTGCTTGCCAGAGTGCAAATTACATCATAGATTTGAGTTAGCTTATGTCATTCATAAAATCCATTGGATGACACACATACTGTCTAGAAATTGGTCCTCATACTAACATAAATTACCTGAACAAAATATTTGTTAAAATACATATACTTAGTGATTTCATGACCTTGTGTTATATTGTAAACCCTACGTCATTAAACCCAGAAAGTTCTGAAAACATGGAAAACTAATAAAAAAATCCTGGAAACCATCTTTAATCTCATGTTAAAACTTGAGAAATTAGAAAAGATCTTAGGTGCCCATAGCCTGCCTTTGTAGTCAAGGAAAATGTCCCCATTTACAAAACCATAGAAAGATTTGGGTTGGAAGATATATTAAAGGTCATCTACTTCCAACTCCCCTGTCATGACCAGGGCCACTTTCCACTAGACTACGTTCAATGCCACATCTAAACTGGCCTTGAATACTTCCATGGGTGGAGTAAACACAGCTTCTCTCAAATGAAATAAAAATAACACTAAAAGTGGGAGATGAATAGCACAACCAGGGAACAAAGCTAATAATTGAGCCATCTCTATATTCTTAACTCCTCACTTTGACTCTATATTCAGATTTGTTTTTTCTTAGGTTTTTCATTGCAGGTAAAATATTTTCATTGCAGGTAAAACATTCCGTTGTAGGAAAAAAATACTTTTTTTCTTTATTTAGTAAGATGTTTTCTCATGTACAGGTGATCTGAGCATCAGGAACAGCAGCAGTTGCTAAACAAACTTGTATTCATGAACAACAGAGTAAACAGCTCCATAAAATCCACGAGCTGTCAGAGCACGACTTTATGGTTACCTTGGGGCTGCAGCAATTAAAATATGATATTTACTTAAAAAGAAAAATGTTAGGCTCTTTCAATTCTCAGAACCATGAGCTGGTTTTGTGTTTTAACTCCTCCTTTTTCTATGGGACCATCTGTAATCTGAATATTATTAAATTGAATATAATAAGAAAATTATATTATTCAATTTATTAGGTAGACTATCTAAAGACTCCATCAAGTTGGTGAAGATGTCTTTAGAGAACCTGGATGTACCAGTCAGAATTATATAATAAACATGCTTAGAAAGGGATCTTATTCAGAGCTGAGATCTTTTTAAATACTTGTTTTTTACTCTGTTAATTTCTTATAAAATCTTCAGGTGTTGAAAAATCTGGACTAGCAATGTGGAAGGAAATGCTCTGTGTTTGTGTATTCTTTCTATTGTACTTCCTTTCACTTTCCAAGAATGAAAGCTCTGAATGATGACTGGAAGATGTCTAGTAGAAAATAAAGTACAAAAAAATAGAAGACTTTTGTTAATATTTAGCTAAGTAATATTTACCTCATCTTGCCCTGAAAGTAAGGCACTTTAAAACATGAAAACAATGGAAGTACTACGTCCTCCTTCTTTCCACAAGTTTACTCTATAGTGCTGTGAAATTTGTTGAAGAAATAGGCTTGAGCTCCAACCTGCATAATTCCAGATCGTGACATTAACAAAAATTGGATGTATTGATTAATTAACAATTAATAACAAAATGTTGCTAATATATTAGTGTAAATCTAATGTATAAAAGATATGCTGTGATATTGCAGACTGAGATACTGATGCCTGAATGACAGTCTTTGATAACTTCTGTGTGTTAGCCTTTTTGGACACAGACCTTTCTGACTCTGTGATTTACTCTGTATGTTTATACACTTCCAGGCTAAGTCACGGTGACACTCTTGGTGATTGGGTGATATCTACAAAGCTGTAAAATGAGTCAGGTAAAGCAAGGACCTGAACCTGCTCTCTGAGGTGACCATCGCACCATACTGGAATACCAGCTTAGCTAAGGTGTCCCATGTCTTCATAGAAAGATATGTTATTGAAGTGACATGTTTCCCTTGAAATTTTTTTTTTTTAATAAACCATGTCTGTCTTTACCTTTTGCTAATAATAAACAATTTAAAGATAAGCAGTATTATTTAAAACCGTAATAGAAATTAATGAAATGTCAAGCACCATTCACATATCTTTTTAAGAAATAAATATACTTTACGTGTTATTTTGTCTTTCTTAATTTCTTAATGGAAGAAATAACTCTTGTTTGTCTGCTACCTACATCCTATTTACATCCTCTCTCCTAGTTAATAACATGTAGGGTTCCTTCCATATTATTATTTTGCCTCCCTGTAAGGCAATGAAATTTCTCTCTTTTTTTACCCAATATAGAGGTGACTGCTTTGTAGTCTGAAGACACACAGAAGAGGAATGATTTCAGTCTGCTCTGTGGGAAAGCATCTGGAAAAGCTATTATGTGTGATGGGTCCATAAGATGAACTTAATATGTATCTTTTATATTTTTTTATGAAAAAGAGAAAAGAGCTGTCAATTTCTCTGATTTCTGGGACTAAGAAAGTCAGTTTGGTTCAAAAGAAAAAGTATGGGAGGAGCCAAAAGTCCAAGCCAGTGCAGAACTACATTTCTTGTGAGGTTGGCTTCAGGTCTTTGAAACTCTTCTGGGATTATTGTAGATCTAGGACAATACAACATGTGTGGAAAGCAGATTCCTATCTAATATGGTGAAGAAGAAAATGTATCAGACTTACGTAGCAGGACAGGATCTCATCACAGAATTTTTTCATAGCTGCTAATTTTACACAGTATTTCTGTGTAAGTAATTTGGGATAATTCAGCCCTCAGTGTATCCTCTAGTATACACTGCCTGTGACATAAAAGCAATTTACATTAAGGGGTTTTGTAATTTTTTTTTCTAATTTCCCTTCCTTTTTATTTTCCTTTTGCAGTATCAGAAGTAAGTGCTCTCTACTTTTCATATTTTTCATTAATTAGCTGGCTGATGGACTACAGCCAGTTCCACAGCTCGCTGAGCAGCCTAATATTAATATCATGTAGCTTTGTCACTTTACCCAAATGCTATATAGCTTCTATTGCATAAATAAACAGCAACTCAGTAATGAGAAAAAGCCTCTATGTCTTTTTGCAAGTGGGTTTTTCAGGGAGAGAAAGGACTGGATTTTAAATGGTTTATGTGTGCTAAGGGCAGAAGAATTAAAAAAAGGGTGGACTGGTGAGTCTTGTATATGAGAGCACTCTTGCAATCAAGCAAAATGAATCAAGCAGCTGGATGAGAAACACTCTTAGCTTACATGACAAGACAAATATTGATGAAAATACAAAGAAAGATTTTTTTAATGAGGCAGATTTCTGGAGAAAATGCGAATAAAGTAAGATGACGGGGGCTGAACCACATACCATATGGGCAGAGACTGAGGGAGCTCCATTTGTTTAGATGGAAAAATAAAAGACCAAAGAGGTGGATCTAATTACAGTCCTAAAGTATTTAATGGAAGATTATGGAAAAAAAATTAAGCCAGTCTATTTGCAGGTACTCAGTGAAGGGATTAGAGGGGTTTTGGGCACAAGTTTTGGTGAAGTAAATTTTGATTGCATGGAATGAAAAAACAAAATTATTGCAAGAGCTTTCTGCACAGGCTACAGGGCCTTTGTCTTTGGAAAAGATCAAAACTCAAGTGGAAACAGTCCTAAGGAAGACATACTTTGAAGCTAGCCTTACTTTGAACAGAAGGTCACCTAGTTTGTGGATGATCTAAAAAAGATCTTCTCTCAAATAAAAATCCTATGATTTAAAAAGATAAGACAGATGTAGTTCTGTGGATTTGACTTTTTTCTTTTATTTGTTTTTTTTTCTTTGTTTCTTAACTTAAAAATCACACACAGTCTGAGAGAATAATGATTTGAAGATTGAGAAAGAATCAAAGAAAGTATGTATCAAATTTCCCCCTGGCTTACTAATATGTATGAGGTCATTACTTGCATTTGAGCTTTGTATGAACTTCCTGAATTTGTTGAAAGGGCACCTGGTGAGCAGCTTGTGTCTGAGCAGCTATGACTGAGCCCACAGAGACCATCTATATTTCCTGACTGAAGTTTAATGAAACAATACTTTGCCACTGAAAGGACCATTAGGTTTGAATGGCTCTGTTCAGGATATGGAGTTGCTGGAGCTGTAGTATGGAAATTCCCTCATGGAAAAGTGAAAGTGGGAAAAGACTCCATTTTCTGTTTGGAAAACTCAAAAGACCATGATACAATAGTCAGTGGAGACACCTAGAAGAGTCATTTGGTGTAAAGCTCAAAACACAGAGAGCTGAGACCAGTGCTCATATGGGTGATGAGAACACTGAGAGTGTAATCACCAGCTTTTCCCCAGTCTGTAACTTCTTTCAGGAATAAAGTGTAATTTTGTGTTTCTTTATTTCACAGTCAATTTCTTCAGAATGGTCTTGTCTGAAGGGAACATGTTAAGCTACTGGAACTTTGGAAATGGTACACGTCTTGACAGTCCACTGCTCTAAAGGGTGTAGATACATTACACACACACACACACAGACTGACAGACATAGACACACATCTGGTATCTATATATATAATGTGTGTATATATATGTATATTAAGTATACATATATGCATCTTTATATTACACTGTGCTGAAAAAAATGATGTGTAAGAACAACCCTCAACAGATTATTACCACAGAGGTCATAGATGCACATAGTCCCACACTTTGACAGAATCATTGCAGGATACATTTTATTCAGAAAACATGGATAGACCAAGAACGTCCATAGTGAATAACACAACAGTGAAACTATTTATCAGTAATAAACCACTGCACTAATCAGCTTAAGTTCTGTTGAATTGTTTTTCATTTGTGGATAGACAGAGCACACTAATGAAAGTTTCTCCAATTCATTCTCTATTCTGCCTTTTTCTTTTTCCTGAAGTTTATTCAGTGTAATTCTTCAAATATTTCTATATTTTACTCTCAAATCAGAAGTTTCAAGATCACAGCTATGGCATATACAAACACATGTAAACCCTATGAAGCAGACTTCGAGAGCCAGAGCTTTCTGTTTATCTACAGAGAAGAAAAGGGTCATTCTCAATCACCCTGAAGGATATACGCAAAAGAGATGTCAAGATGTCAATAAAAAGGAAGTTTCTGTGATCCAAGTACATTGTTGAATATTAGAATTAGTGAAGTCTTAATGTCTTGTGGATCAATAAAATATTGAAATGAGCAATTTCAGTCACATGATGAGAATTCAGAAATCACTTGAAGGGACTATTTGAAGTGTCACTGTTATACCCTACACAGGGCCAGGATTATTGTTCATCTGAAGTGCCCCCACATCTGCATTTCTATTCTATTAAACAAGGGAAATTGATGTGGAACAGCATGCCCAGGTCACAGCACAATCTTATTTTTTTTTTTGCCACTCACCATAGAGGTTAGGTTGGAACATACTCCTTTTACAGAAAGTATAAACCTGGGATTATTCCGGTCCCAGACATATTGTAGCAATGAACTTACCTAACAACTTGCTTCATGATAGCAAATTTAAATTTCTAATGATGGATTGAATATCCCTTACCCTAACACTCTCCAGCAAAAGAACAATCTGAAGAGTACCATTACTACTAAAAACTGTCTAACAGTGGTAAACAGAAAGAGAAGAAACTCTTTTCTCATAGAGCAATATACACCTGCTAGTCTGGCCCTGAACTACCATGTCATCTTTTTCAGCTGTACCCTCATGTGTATATCATAAACCTTTTGATTGATAATCATCAATCTATTGATATGATCTCTATACTGATGACTCTGAACAGACTGCATGTTAAAGAGTGACTATTGCCTTTAAAATAGTCTTTCAATATCTTTTAACTCATGTTATTTTTCTTGTGACCTCTCTTCCTTACTCTCAGAACTTGGTGTATTCTTCCTATTACTGTTATATTGGTTTTTCTTTACTCAGGATTATATTTACTGAGTACATAGCATAGACTTTTCTTTAGGGTTTGTTAAAAACATTATTCTCTCATTGATCGCAGAAGTTGTGAACTACAGCTGTATCTGACTTCATTAAGAAAAACCAAGCAAAGTGTGAAAAGGACAGGAAGATTATCCTGGACTTATTCAGCTCTAAAGTTTCATTCCAGGATCCTTCATCTGGAGAGTTCATGCAATGACTCTGCAGAAGTGGACCTGTTCAGATTAGTGATATAATAAAGTAAGCAGTGAAACTTAACTGGAGAAGGTTCTCACCAGGATGATTTTATGACACCCTATTAGGCAGTGCAAGATGGTGTAGATCTCATATCACAGTTTCTAACTCAGTGTATGATGTCATTAACTCAGGTGGAAAAGCTTTTTTCTGATATAAAAGTGTTTGGGTGCATGAAGCAATAGCTATAAAGTAACCTGAGAATAAAGAAGGAAACAAACTATTAGGGACCTCTCTTATGTGTGAGAAATAGTAGAGAAAGTAATAAAAAATGCCTTCACTGTGTAGTCACAGAGATAGGTTTTGGGTAGCAGAAGCAGAAATAAGTTTGAAGTATGACTGCACATGTACAGAAGAATGTGTCTGAGCTGCCAGAAATGCAATTTGCCTGTCAGCCTCTCTGGAGTACTGGTACCAAAGTAGGCTCCAAGTTAACCCTTAGTTCTGATAGAAAGAGGAAACTGATGTGTAGCCATCAGTGAGGAGTCCAGCGGAGGAGCAGAGAGCACAGGCTGAGAAATCAAAATCACCTCCCTAAGTTCTTTTAGGCTGAAGCTGAAGTTAAAAAGAGGAATGGAATCTCTGGCTTACTTTTTGAGAAGAGCTGGCCTTGCACCCCAAGAAGGATCCAGGGCCTTCTGAGGGACAGCTCCTTCCACTCTTCCTTCCTTTTGCTTTTAGGTTCAGGAAAAATATGACTTAAAGGTATAAACCATTCAGTAAGAGACATGTAAGAACTACAGGAATCTTCCTTCAGCAGCACTGCTGGGTGTGGCTTGAAATGTCTTTGCTCATAATCACATCAGCATCCCAAGGAAGCACAAATATAATGCACTTATCTCAAATTTTTTCATTGGTGGCTCCAGAGTAATTTATTTTCAGGATCGATGCCATTTCGACCACCTACCTTGCTGTCAAATAGTCAGGCAGAGAAAACATAGAGTACTTAGCCATGTGATGTTAGAATTGCAATTATTACAACAGCTGATTTGTCTCTGATGTGAATGTTCCTACGGAAGAAATTGTAATCAAGCAGCACCACATGGACAACAGAGATTTGGATCAAGCAGAAAAGAGAGTGACTAACAGGAAGTGATGAGTGTAAATTATTGTTATTCTGGAAAGCAGAGAGAAATTTACTCCCATGTCTAAAGATGTTGAAGGTGGGGAACCTTCAGTACAAAAACAATCAATTGCTAATAGAGAATAGCAAGCTTCCCTTTTCTCTAAACCCTTACAAACACAGGCCATAAAGCAGTAACATTTCTACCTTTTACATCTTAGGGGAGTTCTAATTTTTGCTTTATAAGAGTTTATTATTTGGTTTAGCATGTATTACAAAATCCTAGACATTGAAAATCTAGTGGTAGAATCAGGAGCAAAGAAAAAAGTTGCTTGTTGCTTAATATTAATAAACAAAAATGCACTTTAGTTGTGTTACAGGAGCTTATGCCTTAGGGCAGCTGCCAATCAAGTCATGTTTTATGTCTCAGCACCTTGCTATTAAAAACAATCAAAGTTACCATGGAAACTGCAATTTTATCACATGCTACTTTTCCAGACCTTCAGCTCCAGAACATGCTATCAAACAAATATTTTTGAGCTAGGTGTACTTAGCTCAAGTACAAAATATAATCCTTAATATTTTGAAGGGAAATATTTTTAACTCACAGTCAAACTGTGCCTGCTAAGCATATTTTTATTTTGCTTTTAAAAATGTGCAATAAAGACTATATTAATGAACATATAAGACCTTATTCACTCCTCAAATCTCCAACTGTACAAAATAAAATAAAAAAAAAAAAAAAGCTTCTCCTTTATATTCAGGATAAAAACATAATTATTTTAGTTCACAACATGGAAAATTATTGCATTTTAAATACACTTTTACTTTCTCTTTCATTTAGTTCACCTGCAATTAGGTAGATAATAGCTTAAATTATTATTTGGTTTATGATTATATTTGTTAGAAGAATGCTAAGTGTTGTATTAAAATTCATTATTACTAAACATTTAGTTTATATTCATGGTTATTCTCTTTTCAGGCTTATAAAGTAAAAGAGAGTTTTGCTCTTTAGTTCCTTTTTTGGGAAGATAATTTCTGATCTTGATAATAACACTGTATAATTGCAAATATATGAAGTGTAGTTACAACTTGATTATTTCAGGTCTATAAAGTGTACATAAAGGTATATAAGGCTCATTAATGTCAGTTATGGTTATTTGGCAGAATGAGTAACCCAGACAAAATCTAAAGTACTACTGAAGCAGGGATGAGAACTCTTAGGAAGTAGACACCCAGCAAAACAAATTCATAACTGTCCCACAAAGGTAATAACAGCATTTCTCCTAGTCAGCTGACTCTCATATTTAGGTGGGAGAGTAGATAAGAGTCAGCCTATGAATGATGGAAGAAATTAAGTTTATAAGCATAGGTTTTAAATTTGGACATGGTATTTCATTTGGAATAGATTCCTCATGCGTATGAATGTAATTGAACATAGTGATATTTCTGTCTTATAACCTATACTAATCTGTTGGAAGAGCAAGCAGGAGCTTTCATGAACTTATCTCTCAGATTCTTCCAACTACAAGAAGTAAAAGTAACAAAACTGGCGTGATTAAACAATTGGGCTGGGCATAAAGGTGTGAGATATGAAAGGAAAGAATGTCTAAAGAAACACTAGCACAATAAATATTTTAATAGTGAATTCTGGCCAAATTTTAGATTTCCATAATTTTAAAATTTGCAAGCATACTGACAATTTTCCCCCATGGAGCTTACACTCTTACTCTCCAGCCTACTGTATATAATAATTTGTCCCACAGGACAGCACAGTCTTCATATAAATATATCATTTATATTTCAATGGGAATGAGATTTATTTCAATTACAGTTCTACTTTTATTATTAGCAATACTTATTTATTGGATGTCAGTATTAAACAGAGGGCAGTAAAAATTGCATAACATTAGTGATTCTATTTGAAGCCAATGTATTATGTGCTTGCCTTTATTTGTATACAGCAAAATTATGGTGACTGAGTAGTCATAAATAGCAATAAACTAGAAAGTTAAATTAAAACCTGCAATGTTGTGAGGGAATGGTCCTTTTACATAGCAGAGAAATGCTGAGATGGACTAAAAAGTCTGCCTTGTTCATTTCAAAGGTGCTAGTCCATTAATATGAAGAGGAAACCACGTTGACTCATGCAGGCCCTTCTTTTGGTTTAGAGTCAGAATCTTTGGATAAAAATGAGATGGAGCAGGTTCAGACCAATCCCTCACTTCTATATTGTAATTTACAAGGCAGACAGGGCCTATATAATTTAGAGAAAACAGATTTTTTGCATAGATATGCTTAAATTGGATGATTCTATTCTTTTCTATGACACTGAACCCCCATGTTTCTGACCATGAGTTGCCTCTGTTATCAGGCCTAAAGAAGACAGAGGCCTCCATAGCCTTGTTATTCCATAAATTCTTTATGGAAATCCAGGTATGATACTGACTTTGCCCATTTCCCCTTGCTTGGGAGGCCCAGAGCTTTGCAAACAGGCAGTTCTAACATAAAACAACACAAATATTTTTCATGATACTCTAACTGCTGATTATCTTTATAATTTAGGCTGTTTAGCTTCTGACAGCTTCTCATTTGCTGTGTAGTGTGGGATCTGGTCCCTAACAACAGATGGGTACCCTACCTGATGCCTACTTCTCAAATTGCAGCATGTGCTAAGCAGTGCATTGCAATCAGTCAAGAATATTTAGATGAAGTGTTTTCTTTTCCAAAGCACTATCTTTCCCTCTCTCTCATACCTCCTCTCCACTCTCATTTAATATACTTCTCCTCTATCCTAATGCTGTGCAGGTTTTTTTTATGAACATTGCCCAGACATTGTTTAAATGGATTCAGTAAGCCGCTGTTTCCATGGGGTTACCTTTGCTCCCTTTGCTGACACCTTTCCTACACCAGCAGCAGAATGCATTGCTGCTGCCACTGCTTGAGTCTGAGAAACAATTTTACACTGAGGATTTGCTTCTTTTTCTCTGCAGCCTGCTTGACAGTGATGCATGAGGAGGTTGCTGTGAGAAGTGCTGGCCTCCTCCCTCTCCCCACTGACACAGCCATTACTGGCTGTGTCACAGCTTATAGAAGATCACACCAGAGCTGACGATTTTGCCATGGTGATTGCTGTTTCTCTCTGGTACCCTGCTCTAAGTGGAATCATTGAACCTTATTTTCCTATGGTAACATCAAGCCTTTCTTTCCATTTTCTGGTAAATAACTATTCCATCTTCTGCTTGGATGGGTACGTGCATGAGGTCTAAATAAAGAGAAATGGAGGAAAGGCAGAAACACAAACATCTTACACTGACAACCAGAGAATAGCCTGTTCTTCAGACGTCTTGTCTATCTTATGACGAGCAAGATTTTGCCTTAAGTTCTGGCTAAGCAGGAAATAGGGTTTTTTTCTGCTGGAAACAGAAATCATAGAGTTTTTGTGAGAGTATGGGCAAAGATCTCTGAGTTTACAATTGTCCATTTAAAGGTATTGCTGACCCAGGAGAGGATTGCCAGAGGAATTAAGCTAATAAAATCAGAAGAAAATAAGCCTACCAAATGTGGGCCTGGGAAAATGCCTGATCTTGCTGGCTCTGCCTTGTGTCTCCTCTCTGATGCTGGGCATGTCACCCATTGAGATATCAACTACAGCAATGGCAATGAATATTTCACCATGTCGGAAAAAACTTGGGGCAGAAAGTGCAGAAAGATAGAGTGTATCTATGATTCATTATTTTCTGATAGGAAATTTTGTATAAAAATTCTTTGCAATGTAGATGTTGATTTCAAATGAAAATCGTTCATTTAGATACAAAATTATGCATACCAGAGAAGTTAACTGGATATTTTTAATAAAACAGAAATCTAGAAAGCCTTGTTTTCATCACAAAAACTTGTTTTATAAATAAAAAGGTAAAAATAAATACTTTAGATAAAATAAATGTCTTCTTTTATTAATTATTTTTGGTCCAAATCTCATGATCTTTCTCTCCCTGCCCTCACTTTTATCCATTCCTCCTTCTTTTTTATTTTTGATCTCTAGGCTCAAGGCCTTCTGACTACCCATGGACGCTGAAGAAGACTTCCTGTCTTTCACAACTCACTAAGAAAAAGAATGGATAATAAACATGAAGGCGACATTTTTATAGAGAAAGATATGAGAGAGCATTTACTGTCTTCAGCACATGGGAATTTTTTGATTTGTAGTTCCCCACAGGTCTTTGTATATCATATCTAAGCATATCAAGTGAGATATGCTTAATTTCAGACAGAAAAACAACAGTAAAGTTAAGAAGATTCTGTGCAAAAAGGATGATAGAAAGTGATGAATAACAACTAAGTTTAGGTATCCAACTCCCTTTAACCCGCTTAAAATCTCACTGTGAGTTAAACGTTTAGGTTTAGGCAGACAGATACCACTATTTTGCCTTTACAGCTATTTATCCTTTGACCTTCAATAATGGACTTGATGGAGAAAACAGAGTACATAAAAAATGTTATTCTATATTTATATACATCCAGGATCAAAATAAAATACCAGCTGGTATTTTCATTGTCAGAGCAACACCATTTTATTTTTTCTCCAAGCATCTGCTGCATCAGCAAACAGAACTGCAGTTCTACAGTTTAGCTGAAAGTAAATCCCAAATAATTTCTTTATTCTGGAGACATGAATATTAATATCACTATATAAACCAAAACACAGCAAATAAGAAGCAGAGTCCAGAGTAGAGCCCAATCTTTGACAGCCTTTGGGTAGCATACTTGGTCCAGTGCACTCAGTCACATATTTGAGTTTTAACTCATTTATTTCTAAATAAAAAGTGAGCTAAAACCTTAGTGTCTCAAAGAGATTGGATTTTCTTATTGTAATTATGAGTGAGAGAGCCCTGACCCAAAGCAAGCGGTTTTGGCAAACACAGAATGTATATCAGAGGCTTTAAGGGATTAGCAATCCACAGACAAGATATTTCTCAAAACATATGAAACATTGGCTGAGGAACAGTGCAAGGAATCATCTGGAAATATTTCCTACTGGAAAAGAAAAAATCCACATTTGGAAGTATTGCCTTAAACAAGAACAAGCAATTTATGTGGTAGAGAAATCTGAGGCTATCTTTACTCAGAACATCTGTACCCCAATGCCCCATAAAACACAAGCTAAAATGTCACAAAATCTCTTTTGCTTTCTCCCTCTCTTTAAAACAAATAAGCAAACAGGCCCATCTGCTGCCTTTTGTTGATGTTGAAGAGCACTTAAGGCAGCTGAGAGTGGAATATTTGCTTTCATTATTGGGTAGAATTCTATCCACGTATTTACTGTATAGTTAAAATTAAACTCAAGAATGCAAAAAGAGTCCTAGCCAGCCTGAATTTCATCTACATAAGAGGGTGTAAAAGAGGTGTTTGAGAGCAGTACTCTAGGGAGGGTGAAACTGGAAAGTTATCCACAATATAAGTGAATAGGTTTACTGTACCAATCAACCATGCTGGCAGCAAGGACCACCTGCCAGAACAATCTTTCTCTCTGAGACTCTCTTAAGGAACTAAATCACCTGCTTAAAGTTTTATTTAAGTGAAATGGTGCAGAAAAACAAACACGGTGTAACTTGTCAGCAGGTCCTCAAGGGAAGGGCTATTTGTTGCTTGCCCAACTCACCAGACTACAAGCGCTACCTTTTCACCTAGTCTGAATGAAGTTTGTGTTGCCTAGTTTGTCTTCCCTCCTACACAAATGCACAGAGAGGGGTCAAGGCAAGTCAAAAGAATTATGATTTTGGTCAAAGACACTTTTGTAATGGGAGAACAGGCACGGTTGTGACAGCTACCCGTGCACCTAAGGTACCTCTAGCCTTTAAAGTAAGGGAAGCACAAGTAGACACATGTTTTTGTAATTTCATTTTTTGGTGTCCTGAATGAACTTTATACTGAACATAATTTTAAGGTTACTGTACTTATTGTTTATGCATTTATGTGTTTGTGTACTCCTTGTGCCAGTTTCACTCATCCAGACACAGACACATAATATGAAATAATTTCAGTATTGAAAGGTCAAGCAGGATATTGTTAAAAAGTATAATTAGTTTCATTTTCTGTGTAGAAAACTGTAGATGGAAACCTCAGTGCCTCACCTCAATCAGCATAAGAAGTTGTAACCTCATTAGGACATATTCATTTTTTATTCCATTTTAACACCATACAAAATGATTTCTCTTTTTCCATATTGTGACTCTTTTGGGAAAATAGCTGACTTTAGGCAATAATCTGAGACAGCAAAAAAGTTAGCAGTTACTCAGAAATTATTAAAGATATGTGACTATTTTCTTTTTATTCTGGTATTTGTATTCGCAGTATAAGATATTTTGAGAGCAGAATCCCTGTACTGTAATGTGACTTTAAGTTTATTCCATGTTCTGACTGAAAATTTTTTGTACCACTTGGCACCTACATTAAAAGCTTACTGAAGAAAGGCTTCAAGCAGTGCATTATGTCTTGTACAGCCTTACTTACAACTGCTCACTTAGTTCTGAGCACCGGATTTTGTCAGTTTCATTCACTGTAAATTTTCCCTTTACTGTATGAATTGCTCCATTGGTTTTACAGGCTTTGAGGTAAAAGATTGAAAGTAATAGAATTAAGTTCAGTATCTTCGGTACTGCGCTAATTCCAGGAATGATGAAGATACCTTTTTTCGCCCTGTAGTGTTCCCTGTCTGGGTCAAAGCAGAGAGCTGTAAGAGAAAAACAAAGCTATTTTTTACTCCCCAGAACTTATTTATGAATATGGTAATATCTGAAGCATGTATAGGTCTTGACTGATTTTTACCTTTATATTTAGATCCCATGTTTGGAAGCATTAATTAGTCAGGAAAGAAAGGACTTGAAGTCAAGGTAAGTCTTTTGCCTAAAATCGTGGCTTTCTATGTCACAGAGCTAGGTAGAATATAAGATACTTATTTTATAATGAGATCTTTTAAAAGCCATCACTATTTTCTTTGCACTTTTTTCCCCACTAAATTTTGTCTCAAAACATAGCAAAACAAACAAGCAACCTCCATTAAAATTGCATTTACCAACGGAAATGAATGCAACATTGTGCTGTAACATGTTATTTACAAAGATCTCTGGGTGGCCACAGTAGAACTGTAGTGTAACAGCCAATTAAAACTAAATCCTGCATAACATCTAAAAAAATAGGAAAGGAAAAGAAAAGGGAAAAAAAAAAAGAAAACAAGGTCAGATATTTAGGTATAACAAGGCTTTTAGCATTGTAAGGCTATATTGTTTATCTAAAAATAATTGTACGCTGTCAAACACAGCCTCTGAATGCACTCAAAAGGCTACTCTGACATTTCTAAGTCCCCATTTTTAAAATGTAACTTCCTTAATTTATCGATAACTTGAAGTTTATAATTTATGACAGAAAGGCAGATTTTTTTTCTAGAAGAAAGGAAACTACATACAGGATACCCAGGTATGTGAGTGGACTTGTATATATATCACGCTGCAGATAAAAAATAAAATAATTCCTCTGGCCTTGATTAAAACTGCACAGTACTGTCTCTTTAATGACTAGGGAAATCAAAGAATTAAAGTTCCTGGAGTTGCTCAGTGAGCAGGGATAGTTTGTACACAATAATCTTCAGAAAACAAGTGGCAATATTCCTCGTTTTCCAAAAGAGTCCAGCATTTTTTCAAAAAAATTTGGTGTCATTAATGACAACCAAGCCTCTTTTATTTTGATGAGTGAGTGCTGTGGTGTTTCAAAGACCAGTGAATGAAAACTACATCAAAATATAAGAAATTATTTTCTGAAGTAGAAATTATCCAGAAATTGTGACTATTTCAGAGGAAGCTGAGAGTGTTCAGAGCTCAGGAAAATCCATCTTTTTTTTTTTGACTTTTAATGCCTTGGTAGTTCAAATTTACTGCATAAAGTCATGGGTGATGCTTATCACATCTATTTTATAGTTTTACTTTGTACACCAGTTTCAAAGTAAGAGAAAATTCTAAATAGGTGTTCCAACTTCTATTTTTTAAAATTTGTTATCTAGGGTAACCTTTACAATTACAAGGCTTCTGCCTTGGACATCTACTGCATCAATGACCATTAAGGTGACAGAAAAAGAAAATTTCCTGTCTATATTCCCTACACACAAAGTAATACAGCTGATAGCAAAAAAAGATATGCACTATTAAATTCTTAGGGCCCCTAGATGGCAGTCAATAGAGGGATTAGAAATGACTTGCTCCTACTACTTCAGAAAATGAGTAGCAGGAACACCTCTGTGAGCTCCTCTTGGGACACTATGATAGTGATTCCTTAATTCCATGTCTTCAGACTAGCTTATTGCCTCTCACTTTGTTGTGTATTTTTTTGTGAATGTCTGCCTGGTGCTACCACTGTTGTTGTTTCTACAAGCCTGCATGCAAGCATTTACATTTACTGCTATACCAGAATGTACAGTAGTAAATGCAGCAATTGCAGCAGAGGAAATTGAGGGAATCAAAGGAATTGATGCTGCACAGGTTCATGTTTGCTATTTTTTGCAAAATGCGTCTCACACAGTAGGTGTGCCCTGGAGTGCAGATTGGATTTATGTGAACTTGCTGGGGATACCCCTCTGCCAAGGACAAGGTCTCTGGGCCTGCTGAAATGCCCAAGCCAGTGGGACTCTGAGAGAATCACAACTGTCCCTCCCTCCATCACACCCCTCA
Organism: Prinia subflava; assembly: GCF_021018805.1. Taxonomy (NCBI): domain Eukaryota; kingdom Metazoa; phylum Chordata; class Aves; order Passeriformes; family Cisticolidae; genus Prinia; species Prinia subflava. The sequence continues at coordinate 127,569,371 of NC_086247.1, forward strand.
GACCTTGCTAGTGCTTAGTCTCTTTACTCCAAATCCCTCTTTCTGAGTAAGTGTGGAAATAATTTCCAGCCCTCTACTTTCTTATCAGCCAGAAATATGATTTCCCACCTTAAGCATGCATAACCAAAAAGCATGATTTTAGGGCCACTGTAAGGAGAAATGCAGAGTCCAGTGATCTTTGCTTGTTGCAGTTCTGGTTTCTTTATCTCTGCCGAGGTCAGGATGACAGACACGGGAAACGAAGAGTCGAGTTCGGACTTGGATGTTTATTCTCTCTTATCCATTTACAGCATTTACAGTAAGAGCACCACGAGCTCTTAGAAAATGAGGGTGAAATGGAGTCATCCTAACTTTTTCCAAGGTTATTTAGGAGATGTTTACCCAATAACCTGTATGATTTATGCTTTTGACCCAATGTGGACCTTTTTCACCCAATTACAGAAAAACCCATGAAGAAGAAGGAAGAAGAAGGTGAAGAGGAAGGACAAAGGCAACACCCCAAAGTCCTCCATCTTGGCTCATATGTATTACTATACACTAAAACACCAAAATCTAAGTTTCTAGGACTCCAATATTTTCTCACTCCTACTCCCTTGCATGAAGAAATTTCTTTGTCCCATGAAAACTAATTTTTTTAAATTGGACTATATTGTAAGGTCTTTTAGAGTATAGGACCTTATGCCTCTTTCTTATGTCTTTTATATTAAATGAGCTCTTGTGATCAAGTTCTAGCCTCTGCTAAGCATAAAATGCTATTCAATACTTAAATGGAGCAAAACCACTTTAATTTTCAGTGTCTTTGAGAAAACAGAACAAGATCAGTGTGTCTGTGAGTTATCAGAAAAGCAGGCCTTTAAATTAGTATCTTTGGTTGGGATCTGAAAAGGTTTGTTAGATTTCATTAAAATTAGTTTGACTCCTTTGTTTAACTTCTGGCCTGTTGGGCTGAATACCTAACATTAAGCTTGAATATCCTTGAGCCAGATTCCAAGGTCCTTATCAAAGACCCAGCTCAAAAATATTTTAATAAATTGTGTGCTTCTACATTGTAACAGTGGAAATTTGTGAGCATTAAGACCAAGCGAAAATTGAAGGAATTTAAACAGCTGGGTTCATTCTTGCACCCATGCTGAAATAATTGCTTCAGCTGGGAACAGGACTGAATAACTGTTAGAAACTAAGAGCTTACAGCAACACAACTGCTACTGCTAAAGGCAGAAATGGTGGATTCTCTCTAACAAGTAAAAGAAAATAGTAGTATTTGTTTCTCCTGTTAATCAACTAAATTTAGTTTATTTGCAGTGAAAAAATATCTAATACTTTCCTAAGCAAATTTTGAGTATTTCTTTGTGAATTGTTTTTATTATCTTATAGACAAATTTAATGCATTATTAGGGCTAATTCAAAAGGAGCTCACCATGGTCCATACTCAGTCAGAAACAATGACCTTCATGTATACTTCAAAACATCATACCCTCAAATGCCATGATGAATTCAGATGGTTTTATGCAGTAAGCTTTAGCTTTTGACAGTCTTTCAAAAGATCTCTATCCCTTTCTCTTTCAAGTCATGTGAAGAAAAAAAAAAAAGGCCATACTATAATTTTTGTTTTCCCTATATAGATCTGTATGATTTCTATTACAAAGTCTGTGGAGCAAATGCTATGGTTATTAGATTGACAGTTCTGGCCTGAAGGGGTCCATTTTCACATCCCTAAGCCTTGTATCTTCACTGCTGTTCTAGGCACTCTGTTAAGAAACTACCATAGGTTATTTCATTTTATTGTCATCTATTGATTTTACTTGGAATTAAATAACTTGCAAACCTTGGATCTGGTTTTCCTGGGAGAGTTCCACCTACTGACAGCCATCTTGTCAGGCATGTAATCTGAACTAATTTAGATCTGTGCTTCTTCTAGTCTACTGAGAGAGAGGAAAGCATTTACAGAAGCTTTAAATCAAAAAATATGTATTTAGAATAGTGAAAATAAACTTTTCTCTGAAAGGAATGTCTTTATATCTTGATGTGGGAAACATAGACTTTTATTAGCATAGACTCAGGTGTTAACTGTTTAACAATTAGCTAGGTGAATCAAACCAGCTCTATCTGAATACCCATTTGTCAAATAGAAACAGTACTAAAAGTCTCACTAAACATTTAAGATTTATCTCTCACTAATTAAAACATTTCTTGTGAATATATCATACAGAAGATTATATTTTTGAGATATACCAGCAAAAGGAAAAGCATTTTTTTCATGGTTGAAAGCTTGATTACTTGGTCACTTAGAATATTTCCTTCTTGGAAGAAGGCATGATCACATTGAAATAGCATAATATTGACATTTAGAGACCTGTTTGGCTATCTTTTATGGCTTAATAAAAAGCTTTCTTATATATATATATATGTATGTATGTATGTATCTGAAAGACTGTTTGACACATGTTAAAATTCATAGTGGTTTTCTAGTTCATGCTGAAAGCTACACACTAATAATACGTCCTTAGTAGCTAAAGTAACAAAATGAGTGATAAAAGAGTCTAATGGAAGAGTTATTATCTATGCACTTCTCTTCTTAAGCCTCAAGGCCCATCCAATCTATATCCAATATTTTAAAATTATATTCCAGACCTAGTGGAATGAAGTCACTATCACACAATGGTTGGGGGGAAGGGACTTATCTAGCCCAACTCCCTGGGAAAGTAGATTCACCTAGAGCAGGGTCATGTCTTAGTGAGTTCTGAACATGTTCCAATGCTTTCCAATCACCCTCACAGCACAGGTTTTCCTCATATTTAGGTGGAACTTTCTGTGTTTCTGTTTGTAACCATTGCCCCTTATCCTGTTGCTGGGATCCACTGAAAAGAGTCTGGCCCCATCCCCTTGACACCTGCTTTTAAATATTTGTATACAATGGTGAGACCCCATCTCAGTCTTCTCCAGGTTAAACAGCCCCAGCTCCCTCAACCTTCCCCTATATGACAGAGATGCTCCAAAGCCTCATTATCTTCATAACCCTCCAATGGACTCACTCCAATAGTTCACTGTCTCTCTTGTACTGAGAAGCCCAGAGCTGGATGAAGCACTCCAGGTGTGGCCTCGTCAGGGCTGAGTAGAGGGGCAGGATCATCTCCCTCTACGTGCTGTCAGTGTTCTTCCCAATGCACCCCAGGGACACTGCTGGTCTCCTTGGCCACAAGGGCACTGCAGGCTCATGGCTTACTTGTCCATATCTCCAGTTCCTTCTCCCCCTGCTTTCCAGCAGGTCATCCCCCAGCCTGTACTGGTGCCTAGGGTAATTCCTCCCCAATACAGGAGCCCTTTGTTGAACTGCATTAGGTTCATCTCTGCCCAACTCTCCATCTAACCTGTCCAGGTCTCCCTGAACAGGAGCATGGCCTTTGGGTCACTCCTCCCAGCTTTCCATCATCAGCAAACTTGCTGAGGGAGCAGTCTGTGCTTTCACCAAGGTCAATGACGGATTAAGTTAAGAACAGATAAGAACAAGACTGGATCCAGTACTGACCCCTGGGCTCACTGCTGGCTACAGACCTACAGCTGCACCCTGTGCCATGGATCACAACCCTCTGAGCTCTGCCACTGAGCCAGTTCTCAATCCATGCTACTGTTCACTCATCCCACCTACACTTCCTGGGTTTACCTACAAAGATGTTATGGGAGAGAGTGTCAAAAGCCTTATTCAAGCCAAGGGAAACCTCCACTGCTCTCTCCTCATCTACCTCATCAGTCATGCCATTGTACAAGGCTGTCAGACTGGTCAAGCATGATTTTGCCTTTGATTAATCCACACTGACCACTCCTGATGACATCCTTTTGTTCCCTATGCTTAGAGGTGATTTCCAGAATGAGCTGTTGGACCACCTTTCAGGAGCTGGAGGTGAGGTTGACTGGCCAGTGGTTTTCTGGGTCTTCCATGTTGCCCTTTTTGAAGACTGGAATGATGCTGGCTTTCCTCCACACACACCTCTCCTGTTCTCCATGACATTTCAATGATGATGGAGATTGGCTTAACAATACCATTTGCCAGCTCCCTCAGCACTCATGGGTAAATCTCACTGGGGCCCATGGCTTTGAGCATGTCGAGTTTGCCTAAATGTTTTCTAACCTGATATTCCTTGACCAAGGGAAAATCTTCCTTTCTCCAGAGACTTTCTCTTGCCTCCAGGGTCTGGAATTGCTGAAGACTGATCTTTGCAGTAAAGGCTGAGTCAAAGAGTGACTGTGTCTTCTCTGTATCCTCCATCAACTGGGCACCCACCTGATCCTGAAACAGATAGGATTTAATGTAGGTGAAAAGGTATATTTACTGCCACACATTCTGATATTCTGAATAATAATAAGACTTTTAAGCACTGAGTACAGAATTAGTACTGGTAGTGAAAGCAAGGTGGATACCCAAAATAGTTTGCTAAAAATTTATATAGCAACCATTATCTATAATAACCAGGGAATTTTTATTTTTCAATTTTTAGGGGTTGGATAAGCCCACATCCTAGTACTCCTCCTTGTATTGTTTCATGTTGCAGTACGTTGAATTGATTGGGTTTTTTCCTACAAACACAACAGAACAGAAAGGAAAGGAAAAAAATACTGAATGTTTTGAGATTCAGTTGCTGACAGGTTCTTTAATTGGATTTAATGAAATAAAAGTTAAATAAAAAGATGAAGCTTCAACAAAGTAATCAAACCCAATGTTTTTCACTGATTATGGAGCTTGCTTATAAACTAAACAAAAAGTAATTAAATTTAGTTTTCTTTAATATGCCAAGTAAGCTATCTCTCTTCTAACTAAGCCTTAAATATAGGGCTAGAAGGCTTGGGCATCTAGTCCCTCTTATAGTGACCATGAAACAAAGAAAGTTATTTTTATGAAATTATGTTGCCCAGAGTAGCTGTGAATGCCCTATCCCTGGAAGTGTTTAGGGCCATCCTCTTTTTTATATATTCTACCTTCCTAATTTTGAACTGGCTACAGCAGCATTGATAGCCATATCCAATTCTCTTACAAGATTAAATATAAAACTTTCAAAATTGTCCTTTTTATGTTTACTATTGTCCTTATTAATATCAGTACCTCCCAGCTGCTTTTTCCTTCCTCAGTAGCATTGCTTATATTTACATCTAGATTCACGTTTATCTGTATTTTCTTTTTCCTGCTAAAACTCAAAGTAGCTAGTGCACTAATATTTCACTTATTTCTCTCTATTTCTTAGGTTAAAGATCTTCTTATCTTAATTTCCCAACAATGGTTCAGAAACCTCAATTCCATTGTAGCAGTTGTGCATCCTCAAAGCACACTCACCACCATGTGCCCAGGAAACCCAGTGGAAAGGAAATCTATATTCTGCCTCAAAAGCTGGTATTCATACCAGCTATGGTTTCTCTGTTTGGAAAGCAGATCTGAGATCAAATTCCTCTCTGAAAGCATCCCCAGTCTTGGGTAGGAAAATTATCAACTCAGTGTTAAAGACTCTGAAGAAATTTAGGTTGCTCCAGAAGTGGAGGATGGAAACCCACAGGAGATCACCCTAAGAATCCTTATAGACTTGTACCAATAAAGACAGGAGCTTTCAGAGTGTGAAAGTTAAGGATTTTAATGTTTTAACTGACATTTTTTTTCTCCAAACTTGTTTTGTGTTTTTGAGGTAAGCTAGATTTGCTTAGCTTGATGAGGCTCTCTGAATTCTCACTGGTCCGCAAGAATTTTGGGTTTTGTTTTGCTAACTCAGTACAAGCCTTCTTTTCACATCAAAGAAACTGAATCAACAGCAGAAAAAGAATATTATTTATCAATCCAGAAATAAAGACCTGGAATAGATTCAACTGTTTACTGGAACACAAAGTCATGCAGATAAAGAAGCAAGGAAGATATGACTGGGGAGCAGACCGTGCTGGAAATTAAATCACTGATACAAAACCAAAGGATAGTCAGTGGGAGAGAGAGTTTTGATCAAATATCTGCTTTGTAATTTTGAATTGGTTCTTGGATTTTGAGATAGATAGCAATATGCTGAAGGTGGATCAGAACTATATTGCTATCCTCTTGTCTTCTAGGGGAGACAGTAATCTTAATTAATTAATACCAATTTACTTTTAATAGAGTGTTTCTGAGCCACATTTCAGTAACAAATGTTGCACACCAGAAGATAAAACAAAGCCCTGTCTGATATATGTGGAGCCTCAGCTGTACATATTTGACCCCTATTTTACACAGTTGCGGCTCATTGATTCTTTCTTTTAAACTCCTGGACTGAGCACTCAGCAATCATTGGACCACCCATACATCTTCTGAGCTGATTTAGTCTATGAACTGTAACCCTGCTACACGGCTGTAATGTGTCTGGCACCTACAGTGCTGGCTGCTTGTCATTATGACATATAACCTAGAAGATGTACTTAAGAACAAATAACCTCAGAAGTGTTAACATGCCATCAGTCTTTTCAGCTAAAGCAAAGACATGGCTTGGGACTATCCAAAAATGAATAAATGAGCAAATTCACGTACTATCTCGGTAGCCACCGAAGTTCGGGTTTGGAACCAAAAGTGTCAGAGAAAGAAAGAAACTTAAAAAATATTCTAATGGCTCAAAACCCCCAATCATTTTATCTGATGAAAAGCTTCAAAGTTACACTAGGCATTTTTCTTGCTTTTACTTGAAATGTATATATTCCTTTACATTTAATGTCTGCAATTGCAGTACGAATCTGATGATGGACAAACTTAAATGATAAATATTTTCCTTTCCCAAGGTTTATTAGAAGTGCCAGTGTGAACATTGACTGTTTGAAATAGAGCATCCTAATTTAATGTAATAGAGCTTTCTAAAAGGTCAGGCGGAACATTTTACACTGAAAATTAAAATATAGATAGCACTAGAGATTGAGTTACTGTTTATCCCACTTCAGTCCTGTTCTTAAAATTGCATTGAATTTTTTATAATACATCAAAAAGTCAACACGAAACAGTTCACACAGTATTAAATATATCAACAATATAAAGCTGGGTCAGATAACGGCAGAATTAAACGAAGACGAAAGGTAACAATACTGGCTTCAATTAATGTCGTGAATTAATGAATGATCTCTATTACTCTACTCATGTTCATTAAACAAGTATAATAGGCTTCTGATATGTCCATATGAACTCAGAGAGTCTATTCAATCAAAATTACCTTACCTTACCGCTTACTGTCAATCCCTTGCTGATTATTCATCATCAGAAGCATACATAACTAGCCCTTTGGCATTTCCAGTCGCTGAGGGCTCAGCCATGCAGTGTTACCAGAACTGTGTCTGTGAACACAAACGACCCAAAGTGAATAGCCCTCCATCCTATAGAGTGTGTGTGTTAGGGGGTGTACTTACACACATAAATAACATGTTGGTCCTTATTAGTTGCCTGTGGGGCAATTTTCCAGCCATGTACTCTTCCCATCTTTTAGAACAATAGTGTGATTTTGAATATGGCCTCCCATAGGTAGTAGCAATGGTGGTCTTGAAGATAAGCAACTTCTTTCAATCCAAGTAGGCACCTCCCAGTGAAACCAGGAAGATGGAAGTACAACATGGACAGAACTGCACCTTTCTGAGCTAGCAGCAATAAGGTGGACTGTCCCAGCAGTTGCCAGTGGCTGCTAGAACTACAAACTCCTTTCAAAGGAGGGGACAGTTGCTTATTTAAAATATGTTGTCTTAAAGGAAGCATCACAGTTTTGCTCATGTTTACCCAGCTGGTCTCTCACAAGTCACAGAAGAGGATTGTTTTGCTTGCTTGGCTTTCATTTGCTTGAGTTAGGTGATTGCAGTTCAGCCCTTAACCTTCTTGTGTTTTTCTTGCTATTTCTGAGCTGAAAACAATAAATCTTTCTCAATAGCTTATACAAGACATCCCTGTGGTTTTCTTTTAAGATAATACATTATTTTTGTGCTATTATACGACAGGAGTATTAGAATGAGGTAAAAGCACTAAACTCATGTTAAATGTTTCTGTAGGAAAAACGGTTGCATTTATTAGGATTAATAGACTACTTATACTGGAAACTAAAATCTTTTTATTCACATGCAATATACTGTGCAGGTAACCAAAATCCAATCTTCTTAATCCTCAGTGAAGCAGCTTTTTCCCTGACTTCAGCGACAGTTCAATTTCTGTTATGCTAACCATATACTCCTGATTGATTATCAGTTATATTTAATTATTCAGAGTTACAGATGGCAGTTTTGTGATGCAAACTGCTGATCTCTGGAGGCCCTGTGTGCTGATGCCTCTGCCTCTGCAGTTACAACTTTTGAGTCCCTGAGGTTGAGAAAAACAGGTAATTTAACCACTCCTGTAAGGTGTATTGGCCTATCCAAGCAGGAGAGAAGGAAAGGATCTTGATTATTAAGCTAGTGGACTAAATACATAGAGCTGGAAGAGAGGATATTAAGATAAATATTCTGAAACATTAGTTGCCAGTAATTAATGCTACTCTTTCTCCTTATCCATTGAAAGAAACATTTCAGTTGTGCCACAATTTTTTTCCTCAATCAACTTTTTCCCATTCTCCACATCTGAAGGGTATTTGTAGTATAGTAGAAAAACATGTCCTTCATTCCATACCAGTAGGAACTTAGTTCTGAAATCTCTGAGGCCCTACTCTCATGTGATGGAATCCCAAAGTGCACTACAAAACAAAAAATTGTGGGCAAAGCAAGATGGGTCATTATCATTTGTACCAGAGGGGAAGGTATGTAGACTGCAGAAAAGAAAAGAGAAAAAAAAAATTTCCATCTTCCCCTTTCTACAGGTTGGTAGTTAAAAACCATATTTTAAAAATTCCCCCCTTGTTTATTTTTTGGTCATCAGTACCACAAAGACAGTGGGAGAGAATCCATTGGCACTTTTTTTCACACTACTTTCGTGAGAGAGGTTTTTTGTTTTCAATTCACTTGATAGTGCAGTCCCAGCAGAATGCACCTAACAAATCATAGTGAGTGTCTGCACCTTGCTATGTATCAAAGTCCCTTAATGTGCCAACAAAGTTCTTCAAGGTCAGAAAAGCAGTTTATCAACCTCTTATATCTCTTATAGGAGACAATAAATTTATTCTACTCTTGGAATCTATGAATAATTCAGATGCTCTATGAGATAAACACTATTGGTTAGGATGCTCTGCATGTCATTGTCAACTAGTACCAAACACTGTCATTGCTCCATGTACACTGTTCTTTTTAGTTTCCTCTCAGCTCAGGAAAATGCAGTGCTGTATGTCTTGCATTTTTCTGTGTCCTTTAGCTTCTTGAAGTTTGCTTTTTCCTATTACCTCTTTTCATGAATGAATAGGTTGAAAAAATGCATATTTTGCATAACTGCCTGTTCCCTTCTCTCTTAATTTCTAAGAAACCTAAAAATCTATTAAAAAAAAAAAAAAAAAAAAAAAAAAAGTCATTTAACAGCTTCTGTGCTCCTTATTCCTATCAACAAAGAAAACAAAATATCTTCCTTAACTAATTTTATAGTGATCAATTTGGGATACTTCCTGTTTCTAGTTAGCTGAAACATATGTATATGATTTAACATTAACATATACGTAAGTATAGCTAATCTTATAAGAGCTTTATACTTCCATTTGAAATACCTAATGAAATATTTAACTCACTTATTACAAAATCATTTCCAGTTTTATTCCATTTTAAGACAAATATCCCCCTACTGAGCCAAATAAAATTTCAGTTATGTGATCTATGATACAGGGAATATGAAACAATTATGATTTTTTTTGTTTGTTTTTAACTAACAGGACTTTGAAAGCCAAATATAATATTGGACTCCTCGTACTCTCTTGTACTCTCTCCTTGATCATAGCCTGCATATAAAAGCAATAAAATAACAGATAACTATGCTGAAATTATATCTTTTTCTGTCAGATCTCAATGTTTACATCTATAACTAACCAAGAGAACTTAACTATCATCTAGAAACTTTAATTAGTAGAGACATTTGGCTTATAAAGTTGGGAAAGTGATGGGTATAACATATTTAGAAACAGAACAATTACATACTGAAGTCCATATCTACTGACAATAACAACTAATAAAATTCAGTGTAGGACCTGCCATGTATTCCACCATATTTTTAAATAAACTTAGCCCCATTTCACATGCAATTACTCTTTCCAGAGTAACTTAATGTAATAGTAACACTCTCTTCAGAAGCTTAGGACTCAGAACTTTGGTAACATGCTTTATATTAGAAAATATGATCATGCCCAGTTTTATGGGATGTGAAATATATATGGTTACACTGGTCCTTGCAGAACACATAGATATTTAAAATAAAACAAGTACATATGCATAAGGAGTTAGACAAGCAGAAATAAGTTTATATCTCCTGATTATTTTTTAAACAGCAGTTAAATTAACGGCAGCTTTCCAGTAAAATAAACAAGTCAAAAAATCTCAAAATTGAAAGATTAATAGAAATGATTTGGCCTCAAAACAAGAAAGTTAAAAGAAAGAATTGTTTTAGCTTTCCTTCAACGACTTCACTGATGACACACTGCTTTGTGCAGCAATTCTCAATAAATTATTGCCAATTTAGGAGACAATTTTTTTTCCTGCAATAACAAAGCTACAAAAGGAAAAGAAATTGTTTTAATTTGGTGGATTTTCTGTTCATTCTAATGTTTATATAATGTAAAGTCTTCTTTAAAAGAGTTTTTTGTTTCTGCACTAGCTTAATGTCACCAGATTCGTAACAAAATAATCAGTCTCTATTGTATAGCTAAATTGAATCATGTCTTTTAAGAGAATGTTCTCTAGACTGAACATAAGGATGTAAAATAAATGTTTTGTCAAGCCTGTAGTATATTATTCCTGGCAGTGTGCCCATGGGGCCTGGAGGGTCAACACTCTCCTGGGGTGCATGAGGAAGAGTGTGGCCAGCAGGTCAAGGGAGGTGATCTCTCCCTCTAATCACCACTGGTGATGCCACACCTCGAGTGCTGTGTCCAGTTCTGGGCTCCTCAGCCCAAAGGAGACATGGAGCTACTGGAGAGGAGACAGTGAAGGGCACAAAGATAATTAAGATGATTAAGAGACTGGAGAATCTCTCTTTGGAGGACACGCTGGGCCTGTTTAGTCTGGAGGAGACTGAGAGGGTTCTCATCAATGCATATAAATATCTCAAATGTGGGTGCCAAGAGGATGGTCCCAGAATCTTTTCAGTGGTGCCCATGATAGCACAAGGAGCAAAGGCCATAAACTAAAACACAAGGTCCACCTCAACACAAAGAAGAACTTATTTACACTGAGGGCAGCAGAGCACTGGAACAGGGTGCCCAGGGAGGGCATGGAATCTCCTTCTCTGGAGATGTTCAAAATCCACCTGGACAAGCTCCTGTGTAACCTGTGCTAGGTGACCCTTCCTTGACAGGATGCTGAAATAAATTATTTCCAGAAGTCTCTTCCAACCCCCAAAAATCTGTAATTTTGGTTTTCATATCAAATGCTGTCTTTAAACAATTATAAGAAAGAAAAATAGTATTTTCTTTGGTTTACAGTAGCTTATGATGTGATGCTTGCATGAAGGGTGAGATAACTGAAAGGCAGCTATTGAGAAGATTGGATTTTCTTTGCTTCTAGAGCAAAACCTAAAAGCCTCATTAACTAAGCAACATTCATCCTATGTGAATAAAAGCTTTTCTCAATTTACCTTAAATGGTTTTCCTATTCTATGTTAAAGCACTTTTCCACCTCAAAGTCCCCTTAAACATAATCCATTTTTTGAGGGGTTAATTGAAAATTATTTGACTTTTTAAACTAAAATTATTTAAATTAAACAAAATATTTGTTTAATCTGAAATAAATACAATTATTCAGGTTGTGTTTGTGTGGTTCTTTTTTTTTCTTAGACACAGAACATATCTGGATAATTTTTTATGAAATTTTTGTGAACATTTTGAGTCTCAAAACTAAATGCTGAATAATTGAATGTTAGTTGAAAAAAATTACTAGAAAATATTAAGAACTTTCCTTAGAAAATCTCCCAAGTGATTTTGATTATACTCTTTTCGTATATAGTATATGTACTGTGCTAGTAATCTGAAAAATCATCACTAAACCTCACAAATTCAGATAAATTTCTGATTTCAGATTTAATTTCAATATCAATTTAAACTACTACCGTGTTTTCATAAACATTCCACTAGAATGAAAAAAAAATCCAAAATGTTTGGTGAAAGAGGAGATCAAATCCAGCCTCAGATTTCTGGGACAGTGGCTGAAAGGCACAAATTCTTACCTCTAATCTATAAGTTTAACAGTCCAGCCTCTGCTCATTGACAGTTGAGACATTGCAATTCATGTAAAAGGAGGATGCTTCTGTTCACCACCTCCTCTTAGGCATTTCCTGAGTTACTAGGACTAAAAGAGGTAAAGCCCTTGGCTTTTCCAAGGGTGAAAAACCCTTGGAGTGGTTGCTTCCAGTCAGCCCACATGGAGAACATATACCCCAAGTGACGTGGGACACGTGTCAAGAACCAGAGTAAAATCCTTTCTGCCTCTTACTCTGTAAGAAAATCTGGTTTTTGTTCCCCAGTAAAAATGCCTCTTCAGTTACTGAGAGAATAATTAAGCATGCTCTAGATCTAAGAGGTGTGAAAAGTTCTCAGGCAGCCTTTCCTACAGTGCGTTTCAGATGGTAAACTCTGGATGTTCGTGGATGGAACTTTTGCCTTCCTCAGGTTAGTGTAGTCCTTAAGCCACAGTAAATTCATAAACAATGCATTGTTACCTATACTTCGTTGATGGACCTTGGACAGATTTTACGCTTGTTGTAATTTGGCTTCATTTTATTTAGGTTGCTCCAGTAGAACACAGTTAAATATGCTGTACACTGTTAAATGAGACTGTGCAGTATTTATTAACTGCTGCAAAAGTGCTAATAAAATGAGTAAAAACATATGAGATCTAAACAAAAGATACTTTTAATATAATTAGGCCTCTTCCAGAATTATTTGACAAAATAATGTCAAAAAAAGAGCAGTGACTATTTCCATAATAGATTTCCTACAGAATGAAGGGTTTCCCTGCAAACCTGCCTCATCTGTGCAATGTAAACAGTATCTACATTTTTTCATCTTTAGTATGGTTGTTAAGTAATGTTTCTTTTATATGAGTCTTATCTTCCAGCTGTAAATTTAATAGTTGCTGTAGACTATACCACTGACATTAGTTTTAATGATGTGAGACTCCAATAACTCCTAAAGAGTTTAAGATTAATGCAAAAGAACTTAACTTTGTGAGTCATGACTTACTTTTATTAGTGACTCTGCAGTTTGATTTAGATTGAGACTGGGAGAGAGTATTATTTGCCCATAGAAATGAGAGTCTGCTCATTTTATTATATCACCCGTAAGTAATATGTCAGATTCTAATTTCAATAGGGATTCAAATATCCAGGGGCAAGTAGGGTCAAAATTCTTGTGGACTGCACAGCACCCAAATAGGACTCACTCAAACTATAGAAGAGGGGCTTTGTGATCACCAGTTTCAGACCTATGCTTCAAAATGCAAAAGCAAAAGCAAATCTCAAGTACCAGAGACAGAAAACCACAAAAAAAAATTATTTGCTTTGTTGGTTCAACAGCAGAGATTGGAGTGTGCTGTTACATCAGATAAGTACATTGTCATGCTGAAGCCTGATAATTTCTTTGTACCCATCTAACCAGACCATTGGAAAAGCACCTCCCTACTTCATATTTCAGGTAATAAGAATGAGGCTGTCAGGAACTAGAGTAAGGAGAGAAGAGAATAAATAGTTTTCATATTGAAGGTGTCTGAAATGAAGTGACTGTGATACTGACAAAAGTATGTAATTTAATGTGAATAAACTGTTATACTGCATGGCAGCAGATATATTAACTGTCTTTAAAAGACATGTTCATCATGTTTCCAGGCATCTCAGAAAACTGGAATTGACCTCACTGCCAGGACAATCCATGCAATCTTCAAAGCAAAATTGAAACCATTATGTTTTTATAGACAGAGGGAAAAAAAAACAGAAGAGTATCCTTTCCTGTCAGATAAAATACCAAAATATACCAAAACATGCCTCTATGAACTATTTGATAATTGCAAATAGCAAATAGTGTCAAATAATTCTGAAAAAGGCCAAAATGTCTAAAAAAAAATCTGTTTAGACTTTCCTTTTTTTTATTAATTTTATTCCTGCAGCATTTAATAACTATTTTGATGATGTCAAAACAGTGTTCTATGCCACTGATGATGTATCATGCATTCTTACTATCAGAGCTCAGAGAAGAATAATAAAAATTATATTCAAACAGATCCATGTAAAGGGATGAAATTAATAATTTGGGATTGTAAAATGTTAAAAAGGGACAAAGCAACATTAGAGCCATCCTGAATGATAGACACAGAGAAGATAAATAATTTTTTTTTTTTGGTTTCTTCATTCTCAGGAAATGCAGATATGAGATTTTTTTTGACAATGTTAAAATGAAAACAAACCAAAACAAAAGATTAAATATAATAAATGAACATTCCTTCCAATGTCATTTTTATTGTTTAGTTTTGTCTTACTTTTTTTAGTCTGAACTGAATGTTCTATCTCTTTTAGTTCCTCTTTACTTCGGAACACCAGTTTTGACTTCTGGTAAATGTCAAGTGGCTCTCACCTAGTCAGAAAAAAAAGCAGAATAATAACTCCTTGACCTGAATTAAAAAGGTAATCAGTGCATGACATCATGATAAATTTTACTGTGACCAGGCTATGATAGAAACACAAAGTTTTACTAGGCATCCACAAAAACATGCCCCAAGTTCTTGGCATGTTTCCTTAAGATACAAAATAAGAAGCTCCTAAAGAAGAGAGACCTATGCCATGAAATAAGCATCATTATCCACTAAACAATAGTTCTTCCAGAGCTAGGTTCATTAGAAATACCAAGCAAGGTCACAAATGTCTTAATCCCTTTCAGTTTCAGTAGAAAACAAGTTCTAAGGCACCCACAAAGGCAGGCATTTTTTAATAGGTTTTGTGTATAGATATTACTAGTGGAACCACTAACTGAATAAAACAATGACTGAAGAATGAAGAATGAGGATTGCATTTCTAGGGCATTCCTGGAGAAGTGCTGGCATTCCTATTTCAAAGCTGGAAATCTGAGGTGTAGAGAAATCACTGGTCTAAAGTTACTAATGTTTCAGAGAACACAAGTCATGTAAAACCTCTCATGGATTTCATATTTACTTCTTTCTAGAGCTGAGACCCAGAGTCACATCCATTCTTGGTTTTTGATTTTTTTCTCTTTCTTGTTTCTTGCATCTCCAGCCAGGTCTCCTCTGTGTTTGTTAATTTATTTTCAAAGACAGAGAATTTTAGTTATGGTCAACACCTTGCCAGAAGTCCCTGCGCTTTTAATAGATTTTCTTCATAATTTGGGAATTGGATGGGGAATGAAAAGCTACATTTTCAGAAGTTACTTGAGATTGACCACTGCAAAAGTTTTATCTTTAGATTGGTTTAGTATGTCCCTCAGCTCAAAGAGGGAACAATAAAAATGCATTATTGGCCTGAGTATCAAATTCATAATTGCCAATTTACTACCAGGTTAAGAATGTATTTTTTTTGGTATTTTTTACATTCTGCTTCATTTTGTAGCTGTGTTTAAGGATTTGTGTGAATAAATCTTGTTTGTTTATGCCACCTAGTCACAGCATTGCTTGTAAATAAAAGTTATCAAAAGGAAAAAAGATCACATTTTGCTGCTTTGGAAACACACTTCATTAAATACACATAAATCAAAATCTAGCTATAAAGCCTACCTCTCTTTATAATATAGCTCAAGATGGTTTAAAGGACTGGGGAGTCCACATAATGTAAATGAACTCAAGGGAGAAGAGCTTCTTAGTGAGAGTTTTACAGCCTGACTTTCATTAAAAGCTGAACACAGATTTGTTTTAAAAATCATTGTGACCACACAAAAATTGAATCTTATTTTTTTATTAAGTAGATTAGAAATCATCATTTGATGGACACTCAAGTTTTCACTTATTAAAGAGCACTACTGATGTTGATAGTCAACTTAGTAATTCCTAATTTCTTTCCTGTCAGCCATAAATCACACACATATATTTGCATAAGCACATTGTTTTAACTGCTTCATAATAAAATTCATGTATTCTTTCTATTTTATATGTTGTGTCTTTACAGCTGCCTTTAATGTTCATGAAGCACACAGACTCCAGAGCTTGCAGGAGGTAATAATTGAAATAAAAATATCTAGGTAAAAGGTTTTTGTGTAGCCGAGGGCAATGCTTCTTTTGAGTGATGAAACCACCCTCAGAAGTCCTCTGGGTCCTCTGGGCTGCCTCTGGATAAATAAGGCAAAATTTTATCCTTTTATAATCTGTTTTTTTTTTAAATTCATATGATAAAATTCCCATTTTATCATATACTTCAATGAAGAGTAAACTATGTAGCAAACTCACTGGAAGACATGCTATTCAAAAGCTGTAAACATTTTTCTTATTTAAACAACACAGAAGAAAATTGAAAGTTTGGCAACCAAGCTAATTAAAACAGCGTGGTACCGAAGCAAGCAGGACCAAAATATGTTTGGTTTCAAACCCTGTGAAACAAGTCAGTATAAATTTGGCTTTGGAAATTTGTAGAATATTTACAGGTCAGAACTATATAAAGTATAAATAAACAGCTCAAGTATTGTTACATTCTCCATCTAACACAAGCATAATTTACCACCTTTCCCATGCTACCTAATGGTTATTTCACATCATTAATAAAGGTAAAGCAAATAAGAGTAGCTGATGGAAAATGCTGGATTTTGAATTACAAGTACAATGTTTGATGTTATGAATGGACCTTATGATCCCAAAGAAATAAAGATCCCTCTGTTCACTAACTCAGTGAAATTCCTTTTCTCTGTACTTCAGCTTCTGCATTACAGGCATCCAAGTGTCTGAAAATTCTTGCTGTTTTTTTAACAAGTGAAAGGGTGTAGTACAGCAGGTATGTATGAGCGACAGGACTCAACTTTGGACCTATTGAGTAAGTTCTCTTTCAAAGGTTAACCTCTAAAATACACTAGAGATACAGCAGGAAAACTCAGTAAAGTCAATTTCTGCACGAGGACAAAAGAAGTCGAAGATGTTCCTTCCTAAAACAGACAGAAGTTATTAGTGAGCTGGCATTGCAAGCAGTAGTGATCCCTCCTTTACTAATTTTAATCATATAAATGAATTGGATAATGCTTCTGAAAGCAAGATTTTCATGTGATTCCAAATTAGGAAGAATAATAATTAATGAGGAACAATGCAGACAGTAACAGGACTAATGGATGACAAATGTAGTTCAATGCAGCTTAATGCAGAATAATGAATCTGGTAGTAAAGTTAAAAAAAAAAAAGAAAAGACAGAAAACCTTACCACCTGCAAGCTCAAGCACACACACAAAAGAACAAAATAAATGAACCAAACAAAGAAAGGAAAACAAAGTGGAAGGTACGTCCTTTCCTAAAAGTAATCCTTTGCAGGCTTAAGTACCAGGATTACCAAAGGATAAGAAAAAAGATTAAAGTCTTGACAAACTCAGGAAACATATGGAAAAAGAGATGATGATTAACACACTTAAAAATAAAAAGCTGTTTTTGCAGTTCTGTGCCTGACTTCTCCATTCATTTTGGACCCTAAAGAGCTTGCTTGCTTGCTTGCACTGAGCACATGCATCGATAGGTGCAATGATGCACAGACAGTAACTGTTGCAGAAATTTGTACTTTGTTTTGCAGTTGATGAGTTGCTATTTCCAAGCAGCTCCAATCCACCTTTTGCTGTTTGTCTTCAGTTAGCCTGGTAGCCATGGTTTCCAAAGGTTCCCTGTCAACACCACACTACTGAAAGTTATTTTTATGAGTGTTATGCAGTGTTTATATACCCCACTGGCACATCTGCTCTCCAAAAGGCAATTCACAAAGGAGCAACAGTTTTGCTTTTTATTTGTATAAATTCATTCATATGCCATTAAAAATCATTTCTATGAATAGCTTTTTATAATTAATCTTTTCAAGTTACTACTATCATGTTAATGAGACTAGTATTCTCCAGCACTGGAAAATGCTGGTTATTTAATGTTGACAGTTTTAAGCTGTGAGTGGCTGAGATCATTTCATCTGAAAGCTGCCTGGTGTGTTGACACGACACTCAGATTCACTGTTTTGCCCTGAATCATAAAGCAATTTGGAAAGCACCACTGCGTTGTAAGACATGATCTTTATCACAAGGAGCTGTGGTGTAGCTTCTCTGCGTTATGCTATGGGGAAGGCATGGACATTCAGAGCTCTAATGCAGCGCATCGCTTTGATACGTGCTTAACATTAAGCAACGGAGTATTTCTTTTGATGTGGATATCATCATACAGTTTCTTAAAGAATTAGTCTTCCTCAACTGATTTTAATTCTTTTGATGTGTCCTTTTCAAGAGTTACCCATTTTGTTTGGGAAATGCTCTGCTTCTTTAAACTTTCTTTTTATTGTTGATCTTTCCTGCTAGGAGATATTGATGGATACTATTGTAATTCTTATTCCTCTTTCCTAAAATTATTGTGGTTTCTCCTAGGGCTCTTGTTTTTTACACAAATAATATTAATTGCATTGTGTTATATTTTTTTTCCAAAATAAAGTTTACTCACTGCTTTGAAAGACTAAACTTCTACTCTTCTAAAACCATAAAATACCTATTATGAAAATATTTGCATGTACTTCTGCTTAGGAAGACACCTTTTTTACTCTAAAAATGATTTTTCATTTTTTATTCTCCCTTCTAATTACATTTTTTTTTTTTTTTTGGAATTTAAGATCCACTGGCTCCGAGTGCCATTTTTCATGTACCTTGCAGAGTTGTTCTGCAGAGCTCTTTGACTGACAATGTGCTTCTTTCAGACATCGGACCCTGAGCATCAAGGCCGATGAAAGCTATTTTGGTCAGATGGGAAGGGAAATTGCCTTGATTTTGTTCCAAGCAGGCAATTAAGGAATGATAAATTGGAATCCATGTAAAGTTGGAAACCATAACTCTCGGATGTGTTATGCATTTGGAAGTGTAAAACACCTGATAATAATAATAAATATAATCAATTACTTGTAAAACAATGGAATAAACATAAGCTTGTAAGAATGGTGTGATTTCAAAGCTGGAATTTGTATGGAAATTTCCATTTAATCTTGTGAAACTGACAACTGTCTCACCTTTTCTATGTAATATTTAAGTCACCTGTCCCATGTAATTTAAACGTAACTTTCAGTGCTTTAACATATGTCATTTCTATAATTTCCATGTATAGTGTTGGAACTTGCAGCAAGCAGTGGCACTGGAGAAGCTGCAGGGAAGTAATGTGGTTTTCTGCTATAGTAGGTGGCTGATCCAAGTCATCCAGTTTATCAGAAGCTGGATTACTTAATAGCTTTTTTAGTTGTGTTGGCTACATCTCAAAACTAAAATCTAAATCCTAACTTCTTCTATATCTTATAAAACCTGTTGAACGAAAAGCAGTATTTTCCTTAGTGAAATTGTAGGTTTTCTGGCATTGCAAAAAAAAAAAAAAAGAAATGTCTTTATGTTCATGCAGAGTTCTGATGTGGGAAACCCTTTTCCAGTTCTTGCTTGTTTTATGTTTACAGACTGTTTTATTTTACTCTTCTCATGTGGAATAAACTGTGAATCTTTTTAAGTTCCAGTTGGTAAATTCATTGTTAATGCCACTACAGCCATGGATGTTCTTTGTCTTTGTCAAACAGTAGGGACAAAATGATTGCTCATGGAAATTGTATTTCCTGATAAGCTCTTCCAAATTATTTTGGACTAACACCATCATGCAGAGCAAAATGGCACAGTTCAGGAAAGCACTGCAGCTGCAGGCAAGGAGCACAGTTGGAGCTGCTCCCTATCATTCATTCTAAATTTCACTTAGGAGAGTCTACCAGTTTCACTGATGTCTGTTGCTAAGTGAATATTCATCACCTTGTAGGTATAAAAGTTTTCACAGCCATTGCAATTTGTAACCAATGGATGTCTTCTTCTGATTAAAACAAGTAAACAGAAAAGATATTTCAGGAGACCAACTCAATGATATTCATGCAGCTAATATGACCTAAGTGAATACTACTGAATGTTGTATAGTATAGGGAATGCTAGGAAGGTAATTTAATTATTCTGATTACCTACTTAAGTAACCTTCTTCAATAGCCAAATAACATAGTTTACTTGTCTACAAAATTATCTGAAATTGAACATTACCTTTCACATCTTTCTGGTCAGAGTTTAAAAAGAAGCAAGTGGAAAGTCTGGCATTTCCTTGCAACCAAGTTTTTCTGTTGTGTTTATTTTTATTTTCCTCTCTGTGTCACACTCTGGAGTAACACTTTGGTACACAGTAACTAACAAGTGCAGTAAAAAATAATAATAATGACTATATTTGAAAATGAATATATTTATCTTTTCATGTGATTATCAACTGAGATGTGTTTTAGAATTAATTCCCACTTATTTTTTCAATGTTTTCAATTTGTTTTTGTTCCCAGGTTTGTGAATCTATTAAAATTCAGTCTCTTAAAGGTTTCTCTTCCAATTACTTGACATCTTCAATGGATAAAAAACACACAGTCAGGGACTATTGTATTTTTGTGAAGCATGATTTTTTTCTTTCCACCTGAAGTTGATCTTCATTAACTGTTTCTGAAAGAAAAATGGGCAGTGCTTTAATTGGAGCACTAAAGGAAGTGCAACTGCAGAGAAACACTTAGAAGATATCTGTTAATCACAATTAGAAAGAATAAAAGATTTAGCTTAAGGTCATTCAAAGAAAAGGGTAACAATGACTTGCTTTAACTTCTCAGTTGCGGATCAGAGTGAATGTGCTGTTTTAGAGGAAAAGACCTTCAGATAATTCTAAGCAACAATTTGACCCTTTATTTTAAATTCTTGCTGGAGAATAGCTCAGAAGTTGTTTATTTGAGCTATAGCTGGAATACAATTTTTCAATTTACAATTTTCACCTGGAGAGACAGATGCCTACTCATTGAGGGAATTCTTCCTTTCAGCAGCAAGGTGTCTGAGACCAAATACACATCAGCAGAGGGCTCACCTTCCTTTGCAATGATCAGTTTAAGCAGCTTTGCTCCTAGTTTAAGCAGTTTGAGTCATATAGAACTAATAAATTATGTCTTTAATTGGACTGACAGTGCTGTGAACAAATGATACAATATTGGACATGTGTGAACATTAGTGTGGTTGAAATCCAAGACTCAATTACCTGCTGGCTTCCTTGAAATTCTTCTGCAATTGAATGTATTTAAGAGCTGAAACCTTATAAGCTGCCAACAGCCTCTATAGCACTGCTTGTCTACCTTTGTAATAAAATTTAAAAGCTGTTCTTATGTCTAGAATTGAAAGGGAAAGATTGCCTACCTGTTAACAGATATGGCTTTTTTGAAAGGAGCCATCAAAATAGAATTCATGTGCATGAAATTAAATATGCATATACATTTTGGAGGTCTGAGGTCTCAAACTAAAAGTTTTAGCAAAGAATTATTTTTCATTTGAGCTCTTTTCCCAAGATTGTACAGGGTTTAGATTACAATTGCTGCAATATGTTCTCTACATCAGCTTTAATTACATATAAAATTGTGGAAGGATGTAGAAGAGAAATGTCTTCATTTCAAGCCAGGTACATGACATCTTGTACATGTTGCTTTTTAGATTTTGTTGCCCTCACTATGAGGTTTCTAATTTAGAAAGAGAATTTTTGTCTCAATGTCAGACTGTTCCAGATAGGCAGGCTCTCCTGCAGTAATTGAAATTAAAATAACTAATGACTGTGATTTATTAATTTTCATAGTTGTGAAAATGTTATCTGCATTTTCATCAATTAAAGACACATTTGAAGGACAATGAATTAAAATCTGTATCCTCGAAATGTAGAATTTTGAAAGATGTAGGAATATTGATTTTATCATCTTTGCTGTGAGGTCTTTATACTTTTATTATGGTTTATTGATGTATCTCCTCAGTAATACTGCAAAAAAAGAGAAGAAAAATGTCTCTTGCCCTGTGTTGGATTTTTACTGACTTAAAATGAAAAAAAATTCCATAATATTACTTCTTGTAAGAATTTTTTTAGGAAGGGGTAAGAGCCGCAGTTTAAATTCTACAACCCCATAAATTTGTTGAAGGCATGGGACGCAGACTAAAATTTATCTGTAATGTTTGAAGTCCAGCTTTTACACTAGTAACCAGGAGTAAGTATTTCTAGGAGAGCCAAGACAGAATACCTTCTCAGAATTTTGGAATGTATGGCAAGTCACTGGGAGAGCAGTGAAATTTCCAATGCCTGTTTCTTGTCAAAATAATATATAGAAAACCAAATTCTAAGCTAATCTATTGTGGCAATCCTGTGACCTTTCCCCAGGGCATGCCCTATAAGGCCATAGCCATTTCAGTAAGACTGTAATTGGACAATTACCTCTTTTCAGCATGTAAATGCTGACTCAGGGACTTGTCCCCCATTAATCTTATGTTTACCAAATGGCATGTGCATATTTATATCATAATGGTCACTATACATGCAGGAAAATTGTCTGTCTACCGTTTCTTATGGTTAAAAATGTGTTTCAGCTGTCATTTGTTTTAGTCTCTCAGTGACCCAGTGGATTATTGCACTTACATCCTTTTACTTCTGGAGACCTGGATTCAAACTGTCTGTATGAGTTGACAAGGGAAATGTGTTGGCCTCAAAATATTTCATACCAGATGTTTGTACACAACAACAATCATCTCCATAAATCAGCATGATTGATAATCTCTGTTCAGAAAAGCAGTTTTAGATACAAAGCAACAAGATTCAGTTCAGATTCTAGCTGAAGCACCACAGTTTCTCACAGGAAGGACAATGGGAGAAAAAAATAATAGAAAGACATTTTGTAATACAAATATACGTTACTTCAATTAAAGTTTATTAGAGGGCCTCAATTTTACAGGTCTTTTTCAGGAAAAATTTTCACAGAGAAAAGACTGATTTTTACCTGGAGACAATTTTGCTTGACTGTCACTGTATTCTTTGTGACTTTTGTCCAAAGTGAAGAAAGCCCTATCATCATATTTGTACAACGACTAAAATCTCAGGAATTCTCTATTACTATGTGTGTGGGGAGCACAATTACCAGAAACACACAGAAAATATACATTTTTTGAGAAAAAAAAAAACCCAAAAACAAAAACCAACCAACCAAACAAACAAACAAAAAAACCCCACAAAAACCCCCAAAAAACAAAAAAACCCAAAAAACAAAAACAAAAACAAAAAACCAACCAAACAAACAAAACAAAAAAAAACAAACAAAAAACAAACAAAAAACCCCACCAAAAAACAAACAAACAAAAAAAGACTTCTGATGTGGAGGCATAAGCTCTAAACATCAAAAATCATATTTTATTTATTTTAAATGGTATCTTGATTTTCTGAGTCAAACAAGTAAAAGGGCCTTCAACTAAACCCCTCATTTTGTGGTGAAAATCAATAGTATTTAGGGTTTAATACATGATTTGTTCCTTCAATCAGGTATTTGGATGTCTAAATCCTCCTTTTATTTACACTCTTGATCGGTTACCAGTGTAAAATTAGAGGTTACATTTAAAAATGTGGACACAACAAAACCCAGAAGGATAATGATAAATAAAGATATTCTATGCTAAGATGTCAAAATAGCCTAAAATGGTTATTATTCAACCATGACATCTGGCAAACAGCAACTGGCAGTTGCATAGCAGATTCAATCCATAATCCATTAACTGGAAATGGTGCCTGAAGAACATAGAAATAAGGTTGGTCAAACATTTTTTTGTAAATAATAGTAAAAAAAATTTGTTTTTATTCTTTGAATACTTTGCAGACTACTGCTTTATGCATGTGAAAATGTAGTGAGATCTGTGCTGTGCTAGGCTCTATGCAAGCAAAAAGTATAAATATGAGGAAGTTTAGAAAATGTAGACAAATGTAAAAATGCAGAAAATATTTGTGGAACTTCATGGAACTATTATGTAACTTTCTCCCATTTAGAGCTTCAGAAGCTGTCCACTTCCCTGGAATTTACAATCCCATTCTCATTTTACTGAATTTTACTGTCAGATATGCAAAAGTTGGAGTTTGACTGTAATTTCTGTTGTTTTTTTGGTAGGGTTTTTAAAAAATATTTCAGCACTTGATAGCGAGTATTTTGAGAACAACATCAGCAAAAAGAAAGCATTTTAACATGTGAAAAAAATCTTAATTCTCACCATCAATATGTTATCAATATTTGGTTTGCATTTTATTTTTCATAGTTACTTACTTTTCCCTGTCCACACCAAAGTTTTTAAGTGAAAAAATATTGGTCTGCCAATTTGCTGTCAGGAAATATATTTTCTGAGTTTGGTTTTAAATGTATACCAAGATTACAAAAATGAACATATTTCACTGTGAAAACCTTATAAACAGTCTGTAGAGATGTATCAAATAAGGATATTTATGGACAAGATCAAATGAAAAAAATAGCTATATGTGTGAAATTTAATTTTTAGATGTAGTAGAAGAACTAACAGAAAAATTAGGAAACTCCATTTTATTTAATTGATTTCTTATACCAAGTTAAGATTGTTAAGAAGTATTTAGTTACGAAAAATTATGTCATGGTTTTGGCTTTTATATTCCAGGCCCTTCTTGTCACAGGGTAAATATGGTAAGAATTGGACAGCTAGACTAACTGAAGATGACAACAGGGGAAAGAACAAAGAAAAAAGTCTGTTGTAATTTAATTTTAAAAGGTACCATCATTTATTTTCAGTTGGCATTCAATTTTCAATACACTCATTTTAAAATGCATTACTGTTTAGTTTTGAATGTTATGGTAATTTGGGAATTGACTTAGCTTTTCTC
The DNA here is from genome assembly GCF_021018805.1 of Prinia subflava. Lineage (NCBI taxonomy): Eukaryota > Metazoa > Chordata > Aves > Passeriformes > Cisticolidae > Prinia > Prinia subflava. The sequence continues at coordinate 127,594,379 of NC_086247.1, forward strand.
AGAGTTAGAGATTTGAGGCATATTAATGAACATAAGTTTCAGATGACAAATGGTGCTTGAAGTTTCCATGTCTTTTAATTCATTTTTTATTAGAACATGGATGTTTTTCTGAAATATAGATGGCATTTGCCAGGCAAAATGGTCATCTGATTTCAACATACAATGTGATGCTTCAGTGAAGTTTGAACTTTAGAGTGATTTAAAATTCATTGGTAATAGTGCTATAAAGGCCGTGTTCCCTGGCTCGAAATGCAATAAACTGCAGGATAGTATCCCCTTTGCAGCCACACTCAACCTTCAGTCTATTTCATTTAGGGCTTTTTTTTTTTTTTTTTAATTCACTAACCTGTGAAT